>NC_079200.1:44627759-44943593 GCF_029499605.1 Hyla sarda
ACGGGGGGGGCGTACCGCATCGGGTGACACCCTGACTGGCCTGCCTGGCACTAAATATCTGCACTCCAACTCTCCTGCAACAACCCATCCACCCTCAGGGCCGGCCTCTGGGGTGTGCAAGCTGTGCGGCCGCACCGGGTGCCATAGCAACAGGGGCGCCCTGCGGCCGACACAGCTTGCTTTTTTTTTTTTTTAACTGGCTTGTCCGGGGGCCCGCCGCCGTACATTTCTACTTCTAGGGCGCGGGCCCCTTAAGAATCATTGCAGGGCCAGACAGGCCAAGGGCTGATTGGAGTAGAGACGTCACGTGCCCCGCGCAGGCACGCACGTCTACTCCAATCACCTGACCTGTCCCTGCCTATGTCCTCTGCGCGATCTTCTTCATTCTCCCCTGTGCAGTGACAGGAGCAGCCGCCTCATGCCGATGCATTGATCCCCGGCAGGTTAAGTAAACTTGCGGGGGGGGGGGGGGGGGGTTGGTTGTGGAGGTGACAAGAGGTGCAGGGGGGGTTATGGGGGTGGGGTGTGATGAGAGGTGCGGGGAGGGTGATGAGAGATGGGAGGGGGGTTATGGGGGTGATGAGAGGTGCAGGGGGGGTTATGGGGGTGATGAGAGGTGCAGGGGGGTTATGGGGGTGATGAGAGGTGCAGGGGGGTTATGGGGGTGATGAGAGGTGCAGGGGGGTTATGGGGGTGATGAGAGGTGCAGGGGGGGTTATGGGGGTGATGAGAGGTGCAGGGGGTTATGGGGATGATGAGAGGTGCAGGGGGGTTATGGGGGTGATGAGAGGTGCAGGGGAAGTTATTGGGGTTATGAGAGGTGCAGGGGGGTTATGGGGGTGATGAGAGGTGCAGGGGGGTTATGGGGGTGATGAGAGGTGCAGGGGGGGTTATGGGGGTGATGAGAGGGGCAGGGGGGTTATGGGGGTGATGAGAGGGGCAGGGGGGTTATGGGGGTGATTAGAGGTGCAGGGGGGTTATGGGGGTGATGAGAGGTGCAGGGGGGTTATGGGGGTGATGAGAGGTGCAGGGGGGGTCATGGGGGTGATGAGAGATGCAGGGGGTTATGGGGATGATGAGAGGTGCAGGGGAAGTTATTGGGGTTATGAGAGGTGCAGGGGGGTTATGGGGGTGATGAGAGGTGCAGGGGGGTTATGGGGGTGATGAGAGGTGCAGGGGGGTTATGGGGGTGATGAGAGGGGCAGGGGGGTTATGGGGGTGATGAGAGGGGCAGGGGGGTTATGGGGGTGATGAGAGGTGCAGGGGGGGTTATGGGGGTGATGAGAGGTGCAGGGGGGTTATGGGGGTGATGAGAGGTGCAGGGGGGTCATGGGGGTGATGAGAGGTGCAGGGGGTTATGGGGGTGATGAGAGGTGCAGAGGGGTTATGGGGGTGATGAAAGGTGCAGGGGGGTTATGGGGGTGATGAGAGGTGCAGGGGGGTTATGGGGGTGATGAGAGGTGCAGGGGGTTATGGGGGTGATGAGAGGTGCAGGGGGGTTATGGGGGTGATGAGAGGTGCAGGGGGTTATGGGGGTGATGAAAGGTGCAGGGGGGTTATAGGGGTGATGAGAGGTGCAGGGGGGTTATGGGGGTTATGAGAGGTGCAGGGGGGTTATGGGGGTGATGAGAGGTGCAGGGGGGTTATGGAGTGGATGAGAGGTGCAGGGGGGTTATGGAGGGGATGAGAGGTGCAGGGGGGTTATGGAGGGGATGAGAGGTGCAGGGGGTTATGGGGGTAATGAGGAGAGGGGGGTAATAGTGATGAGAGGTGCAGGGGGGTTATGGAGTGGATGAGAGGTGCAGGGGGGTTATGGGAGTAATGAGGAGGGGGGGTAATAGTAGTGATGAGAAGGGGTTTAGCGGGGGTTATGAGGACACAGAGGATAAGAGGGGGTGTATATGTATATATGATGTGTATGCATGTATGTCAGAATTATATTCAGGGGGTACAGTGTGTGGCAGTATTATATTTAGTGGGTACAGTGTATAGCAGTATTATATTTAGTGGGTACAGTGTATAGCAGTATTTTCTTTAGGGTACAGTATATGGCAGTATTATATTCAGGGTACAGTGTGTGGCAGTATTATATTTAGTGGATACAGTGTATAGCAGTATTATATATAGGGTACAGTGTGTGGCAGTATTATATTCAGGGTACAGTGTATAGCAGTATTATATTCAGGGTACAGTGTGGGGCAGTATTATATTCAGGGTACAGTGGGGCAGTATTTTATTTAGGTTACAGTATATAGCAGTATTATTTTCAGGGTACAGTGTGGGGCAGTATTTTATTTAGGTTACAGTATATAGCAGTATTATATTCAGGGTAGAGTGTGGGGCAGTATTTTATTTAGGGTACACTTTGAGGCAAGGTTATAATGATTACTGTCTTCATGCAGAGGACGAGGATCTGCTGACAGTGAGGAGTCAATGATGTCTCGATGTCACACTCTGCAGAGAAGATGGAGCTGGAGGAAGACCTGGTCTCTGGACCAGATGAAGAAGAAAAGATAACAGAGAAGACGTCACTCAAGTCAGAAGACATCACTCAGGTCACTGATATCATTGTGTATTCTCCTGACTGTCCCATCAGAGCTGTAGTCACTTGTAAGTTCTGCAGTGATAATGGGTAAAACTGTGTCCAATCTGTGTCTCTCCAGCTGTTCCAAAACTACAACTCCCATAATGCCTGAGGCACTCCAGACATGATGGGAGTTTTAACTTTCCAACAGATGGAGAACCACTTCAACCGAGGAGAACTGTGGGGGTCTCACCAGTACCCCCCCCCCCCCCCCAGGGCCAGATCATCATTGGCGCTCATGGAGCACCTGCTCCAGGCCCCGTGCCCGCAGGGGGCCCGTCACATTCGGGACATCCCTGCGGGCTGCTATGTAGCGGATAGGGGCCCCCTGATAGCCCGGCCGCGGCCACTTTAAAACAGTGACCAGCGGCGGCTCCTGTGGGCCCACCCCGGACTCCTCCTGCTTTTCCTATTTTTCATATTTCCTTACCTGGCCGCGCTCGGCAGGCTCAGTTGATGCGTCGGGTCATGTGGGCTGTGAGGAGTGACGTCTCCTGCGGCTCCTCTGCACAACGTCAGGGCGTCACTCATCATTTCCTGCAGGGCACAGTTTTCTACATTACACCCCAGAGCTGCAGGAAATGACAAGTGACGTCCCTGACGCTGTGCAGAGGAGCCGCAGGAGACGTAACTCGTCACAGCCCACAAGACTCGACGCATCACCTGAGCCTGCCGAGCACGGCCAGGTAAGGAAATATGAAATATAGAAAAAGCTGGAGGAGGGGGGAGCAATGATAGGGGAATGATTGGCAGGAGGGGAATGAAGAGTGGGGGGAGGGGGGAATGATGAGCAGGGGGGGGAGGTTAATGATGAGCAGGGGGGGGGGTCATGATGAGCAGGGGGGGGTAATGATGAGCAGGTGGGGTAATAATGAGCAAGGGGTAATGATGAGCAGGGGGGTAATAATGAGCAGGGGGGTAATAATGAGCAGGGGGTAATAATGAGCAGGGGGGGAGAATGAGCAGGGTGGGGGGAGAATGATGAGCAGAGGGTAATGATGAGCAGGGGGAGAATGATGAGCAGGGGGGTAATAATGAGCAGGTGGTAATAATGAGCAGGGGGGTAATAATGAGCAGGGGGGGTAATAATGAGCAGGGGGGAATAATGAGCAGGGGGGAATAATGAGCAGGGGGGAATGATGAGCAGGGGGGAATGATGAGCAGGGGGGAATGATGAGCAGGGGGGGTTAATGATGAGCAGGGGGGGTTAATTATGAGCAGGGGGGTTAATTATGAGCAGGGGGGTTAATTATGAGCAGGGGGGGTAATGATGAGCAGGGGGGGTAATGATGAGCAGGGGAGTAATAATGACAAGGGGGTAATAATGAGCAGGGGGGGAGAATGATGAGCAGGGGGTAATGATGAGCAGGGGGGGAGAATGATGAGCAGGGGGGGAGAATGATGAGCAGGGGGGGAGAATGATGAGCAGGCGGGGAATGATGAGTAGGAGGGCGGGGGGAGAATGATGAGCGGGGGAAAACACGGGAAAGAAGGCGTGTGGGGGGGGGGGAGCCCCAACATAATGAAGTGCTCCGTCTTCCATGCAGTCTTAATCTGGCCCAGACGTCAGCTTCCAGCAAACTGACGGGGCCCACCCCAAAATGTGCATGAAGCTGTATTACTATGGATGTTTCTTTTTTTGAAAGAAAAATGTTAGTGCCACATATGGGTTATTTAGGTATATCCTTTGAATAGAAGATAAGATGTCTAAGGGCGGAGTACCCCTTTTAAGGACACAGTAAAATTTTATTTTAGCATTTTCGTTTTTTTCCTCCTTGCATTCTAAAAATCTTAACTCTTTTATATTTCCATCCACAGACCCATATGTTGGCTTATTTTTTTGTGTGACCAATTGTACTTTGTAATGAAACCTTTTATTTTACCATAAACTGTATGGTAAAGCAAAAAAAAATATTATTTGTGTGTCATTTTTACGCTGTACACTTTACGTTAAAAATTACATGTTTTCTTTATTTTGTGGCTCAATATGATTAAAATGATACCCATGATTACATACTTTTCAATTATTGAACTGCTTTTAAAAAAACAAACTTTTTTTTAAACAAAAAAAGTATGTTTAAAAGTGCCCTATTTTGACTACTTATAACATAAACATTTTTTCGGATACTGGGATGTATGAGGGCTAATTTTTTGCGCCGTGATCTGTGGTTTTCATCGGTATCACGATTGGGTATATGTGATAAAATATTGGGTTTTTATTAATTTTTTGGGGGAATTTGATGCGACAAAAAAGCAGCAATTTTGGCCTTTTTTTTTTTTACGTTTAAGCCGTTTATTACACGGGATCATTATCATTATATTTTGATAGTTCTTTTTTTTATGCTTTTTGGGGCTAAAATAGGAAAAAGGGACTATTTACATTTTTATTAAGGGAGGGGATTTAAAAAAAAAATTTTACCTTTTTTTTTTTTTTTACTTTTTTTCCCCATAGGGGACTATTTACAGCAATCATTCGATTGCTAATACTGTTCAGTGCTATACATATGCGTATCACTGATCAGTGCTATCGTGGGATCTGCTCAATCTCACACCAGAGCAGAAGACCCCAGGAGATGGACAGAGGCCATTTTAGATGATTGGATCCCTGCGGCAGCGCTGCAGGTGATGTAATCATCCATTACATTGCTGCAGTTGCCGTGATCTGTATTGAGCACAGCATCTGTGGGGTTAATGGTGGACATCAGCACAATCGCGGATGTCCGCCATTATCGGCGGGTCCCTGGCTGCTTGTCCCTGGCGTTATGCATAGGACGTACATTTACGCCCCATGTCGTTAAGAGGTTAAAAAGCAAATGGGATTGAGTTGCAATACTGTGGACAGCCTAAGAACAAAGGTGGTGCTGTTTCAGAAAAAGAGCAGGCCTTTTCTCCTAATCGTGAGCAGCCTTAACATGTGAATTAGATAAAAAAAAAAAAAAAAAATATTCCAGTATCCATGGATTGCACCTTGGTTCATTTGAGCAGTGCTCTTCTTTCTTGTATGCTATTGGATGCTGGAATCATCACTTGTATTATGTGTATAGCTGCTGGATTGGAATTCGTCTTGCTTTGTGCAGAGGATAAAACATGTGATTTAGTCATCTGTTCTTATCGCTTTACTCTCCCAGAATTTTTCAGCTCAACAGGATGACAAAAGTAGCTAACTATTAAAAGTTACAAAGCAGGACAAAACTCCAAAAACAATACACAGTGTGGAAACTAAAATAGATTTGTACTTTTCGAGCCAGTTAAAACATCTGTAAATCAGTCCGATAATAGGGCTTTTTGGGGAGAAAGTCAGAGCTGGATCAAAATGAGGGATAATTGTTGTGTGACTATAGTAAAACAGGTTGTGTGCCCATGATAAAAACATCTTTCTTTACACAGAATAAAAGGTAACCTTGTTTAGGCCGCAGTCTTCAAAGAGACATGATTCAGTACACCAAAAAATACTGGAAGACTGCCCCTACTGAAGCGTGTACAGTCATCATCAAACCACACATCAAGCAGAATTGGAGCCATTGCTGCCGATTTCCTTCCAAGAGATTGCCTGTGGTATTGGCGGCCAAGGCAGAGATTTGGAAGCCAAATTTTACAGATGGAGCAGGGGCTAAAGCATCATTTGGATCTTCTACATAGACCACTGTGAGTGACATGGTTCGGCATTATGCAGATAGCAGTTTAGCGCATCCAGACGCCAATACCTGAGGATTCTTTGGCTTCCAGTTGTCTAGATGGATCATTTCCATCCACCCTTATGTCTGTTGAGCAATCCACTAGTTACTGTGAACCATGAAACACATCACTTCAGTTACTTACATGGAATATAATAGAAAGTTGCCTTAAGGATGACACTCTGTCCCCTTACCTACTGGGCCCCTATGAGGCTGTACAGGTTGCATACATAGTATGTCCATCCCTGGTAAAAGCCTGTGACGAAACTACTTGGTTTACAAAATTGAATTGCCAGATTACATTTAAAGTGTGACTGTCATTTGCAAAAACCTTTTATGTAATGTAGATAATAACAATATATGTATATTCGTAATATACACTGTTTAAAAAATATGGATTATTGACAAGCAAGAAGCCTGCACAGAGCCCTGCTTGTCCACAATGCACAGAGCCCTGCTTGCCCTCAGTGTACAGAGCCCTGCTTGCCCTCAGTGTACAGAGCCCTGCTTGTCCTCAGTGTACAGAGCCCCGCTTGTCCATAATGCACAGAGCCCCGCTTGTCCTCAGTGTACAGAGCCCTGCTTGTCCTCAGTGTACAGAGCCCCGCTTGTCCATAATGCACAGAGCCCCGCTTGTCCTCAGTGTACAGAGCCCTGCTTGTCCTCAGTGTACAGAGCCCTGCTCGTCCTCAGTGTACAGAGCCCTGCTCGTCCTCAGTGTACAGAGCCCTGCATGTCCTCAGTGTACAGAGCCCTGCATGTCCTCAGTGTACAGAGCCCTGCATGTCCTCAGTGTACAGAGCCCTGCATGTCCTCAGTGTACAGAGCCCTGCATGTCCTCAGTGTACAGAGCCCTGCTTGTCCTTAGTGTACAGAGCCCTGCTTGTCCTCAGTGTACAGAGCACTGCTTGTCCTCAGAGTACATAGCCCTGCTTGTCCTCAGTGCACAGAACCCTACTTGTCCTCAATGTACAGAGCCCTGCTTGTCCTCAGTGTACAGAGCCCTGCTTGTCCTCAGTGTACAGAGCCCTGCTTGTCCTCAATGTACAGAGCCCCGCTTGTCCTCAGTGTACAGAGTCTTGCTTGTACTCAGTGTACAGAACCTTGCTTGTCCTCAGTGGACAGATCCCTGCTTGTCCTCACTGCACAGAGCCCTGCTTGTCCTCAGTGCACAGAGCCCTGCTTGTCCTCAGTGTACAGAGCCCTGCTTGTCCTCAGTATACAGAGCTCTTCTTGTCCTTAACACATTTTACTGTATTTTGTCTCTGCACAGAGACACGCAGGCAATAGCTGCAGGGACAACATTTTTTCATCCAAAAATATACACATACATTTTTTAACCAGTGTATATAACAAATATACATATAATGTTTTTACCTTCGTTATATAAAAGGTTTTTGCAAATGACAGGTACACTTTAATGTGACACAATGGATAAAAATGTAAGATCTTCCAATGTCAAATGTGTGGCACTGGGCATATATGTTTTGAGCAGTAAATGGCAACGAGTAGCATGGTAAATCTAGGTGCAACATGCCCTTTGGCACCAGGCAAATTGAGACACTGTTGAGGGATCCCTCATGTCCAGGAGCATTGTTCCTTTTTTGTAGGTGTGGTGTCTGGGGTGTTGCAACGGTGTAGCAGGGTCTGGTGGTATTAACCCCTGATTTGTCGTGATGCCAGGATGTGGTTGTTTTCTGTATAAGGCCCTGCCGACAACCAACCCATAAACGGCAGGCAATAAAGGAATGCCCACAGCAGGGATTGTGCAAATAACTGGAACTGTTACTTAAACTTCTTATGGAACAGTCTTTACAGTTATGCAGTTTCTCTAGAGGCAGCCGGAATGCAGGATACCTCACAGGCTTGCTGGGACTTGTAGTATTGAGATTTATGCAGGCCACCGTGCTACTAATTGTATACTTGAGTTGAGTAGTAGTCACTAGAATTGTAGATAGAGATTGATAACTAACGTTTTGAAGTGGCTGCAGGTTCCTTAGGCTTTGGCCTAGGTGAGATGAATTTAGTAGTATATGCTGAGATTGTGCAGAAATTGGTATTGCTGTAGTGTGTATAGGATGAAGAGCAGGAACCAAGAGAGAATTTAGAGACTACAGCCCCTTATATACTAGGGGGGCTGGACTAAAACTCATTGGTTGCAAAGCCTGGAGGTCCTGTACCCAGGGAACTCTGGGTACATCACATGAAAGTTGATCACATGACCCAGGAAGGTCATATACATTTTATACCTTTGTACAACCTTTATACATACTGAACAATATGTACAATACACATATAATGAATTTATACAAGCAGTAACTGATGAGAAAGGGGGAAAGCCCTACAGGAGAGCCCTATGGACTGCAGGGACTCTTCCTGAGGGGACTTAGGACAGGAACAGGACAAGGTCCTGTACCGGGACACCACATAGGAAAACCATAGTGTCAACTATTTAGCCATTAGGGATAGGTTAGATTGTGAGCCCCACAACAACAGGGACTTATCTGATATTTTTTGTGTGCAGTGCTGCAGAATAGGCCAGTGCTATATGAATGAATAAAATACATAAATAAAAATAAATTTTGTCATGGGCATATACTAATTCTAGTTATGTCCCCTGATGGCAGATGCCATCACACATATCCCAATGCCCAATTAGAAATGCTAAAAGTTCTGCTGACAGTCCCTTTAGTTCTCAGTGTAGTACCACAAGTAGAAGCATGGCCTGTCATTTAGAGCCTGCCATTATATATCTAAACATGTACCAGGGTTGTAGTCCATAGAGGCTGTTGAGAGGCATACTCCCTTTGTTATAGCATCGTGAGAGGAAGTGGGATTACACTAATAATATAGCTTAGTGGTGTAGGGAGGTCAGGTAGACAGAGCGCAGATCCAGAGAAGAAGGAATTAGTAGCCAACCCAGACGTGTTGTCTGAGGTGGAAGAAATGAATCTGTTGTCTGGAGGAAATTATATATTGTGTCGCTTTGTATAAGCTTTTCCCTCTCTGCTCCATGATTCATCCCCATGAGACATAACATGGCAGTGTGGCTCAATCCAGGAGGCTAGCATGAGAAAGGAAGGTCGGACAATGACCTCATGTGTTTATCATTGAAGCTGAAACAGAAATAAATGCAAAAATAGACAAATCTATATGTCTTTCTAGTATAAAACCTTAAAGTAGAAAAAGTAAAAAAAAAAAAAAAATTTCAAAATCTGTGCCTCATGACCCTAAGGCTGCCTTGGATCATTTTGAATATAAAGAACTGGACAGATTTAGAAGATAAAATTCCTTTCTTGCATTAAAAGCTAATCTGTCAGCTCAATCGGCTGCTAAGAGCTGCAGACACTGTTGGATAGGCGTTGAGGTAGACAAGCAAACTGCGCCTTTCCTGAAGCCCTTAGTGGTTGTTAAAATTATTAAATCGCCTTTTTATTTCTCAGCCAAGTGTCAAGGATTCAGGGGGCACAGCCTGGCATGTCTCTTGCTGGCCCTTATCTCCCAGACCCTCCTTGATTGTAATTCGAGTTCTGTGTGTCAGTCAAGGAGGGGCTTGGAGGTGAGGTGAACGAGAGGCATGCCAAGCTGTGGCACTTGAGCAGCTCAGCCCCACCTCCTTGACACTTGGCTGAAAGACAAAAAGGCTATTTTATAAGTTTGCCAACCACCATCAGCTCCAGGAAAGTCACCGTCTGCTTTTATTACCTAACAGCTATTCAACAGTGTCAACTTTTAGCAGCAAATACAGCTGACAGATTCCCTTTAAGGTTAAGTGTTAAAGGGATACTCCGCTGGAAAATAGATTTGTAAATTACTTCTATTTAAAAATCTTAATCCTTCCAGTACTTACCAGATGCTGTATTCTCCAGGTGAATTGAATTTCCTTTCTGTCTGACTACAGTGCTCTCTGCTGACATCTCTGTCCATATCAGGAACTGTCCAGAGCAGGATAGGTTTGCTATGGGGATTTGCTCCTATTCTGGACAGTTACTAAAATGGACAGAGGTGTCAGCAGAGAGCACTGTGGTCAGACTGAAAGGAAATTCAAAAAGAAATTCAAAAAAATTCCTGTGAAGCATAAAGCAGCTGATAAGTACTGGAATGATTAAGATGTTTAAATAGAAATAATTTAAGTAATACAAGGTTTGGAAAACCCATATTCATAACTTGGTGTGATTGCATTAAAAGAAACACCGGGTCCACTTCACAGCCTACTCCTTACTAGTTGGAAAAACCTAGAGGCTGTATATACAAACCAATAGGCCATAACGCACAAAACCATAAAGTGATTATCCAAAGAATTAAAGTTATAAGAACTAAGGTCCATGGATGGAGTAGGCACCGAACATGCGTGATGCCACTTCATTCACCCTGTGGACTTCCTTTCCCAAGATTAATAGGGTTCCCAATGTTCCCAGTTACCAAATCCAAGCCTGGATCCCCTAGCTAAACGGGAAACCCCTATCACATTTATCCAACCCTAAACAACCCTTTTTTTGTTTTTGTTTATTTAAATAATTTTTATTGAACTTTCCAGAAAAAACAAAACAGAATAATATATACACCTTAAAAAATTTAATAAGCAAATGAGTCTCATATGTTACATTCACATATTGTTTTACAACTTCTGAATTGTGGTTGTAATAAACACTAAATAAATAAATCAACTATTATAAGCTGGAATGTTTATAATCCACTAATATGATAGTAGTTCAAAGGTAAAAATTCTTTAATGTACATGATCTAGATAGAAACTAATTGTACATTGTACTACATTATTGTGTAATGTAAAATTTTGACTAACTTAAAGCTTATTAGTTAACCCCTTAAGGACCAGGGTTTTTTCCGTTTTTGCACTTTAATTTTTTCTTCCTTACTTTAAAAAAATCATAACTCTTTAAATTTTGCACCTAAAAATCCATATGATGGCTTATTTTTTGCACCACCAATTCTACTTTGCAGTGACATCCGTTATTTTATCCAAAAATTTACGACGAAATGGAAAAAAAATCATTGTGCGCCAAAATTGAAGAAAAAACAATTTTGTAACTTTTGGGGGCTTCTATTTCTACGCAGTAAATTTTTTCATAAAAATGACACTTTCTCTTTATTCTGTAGTTCAATATGATTAAAATGATACCCTACTTATAGGTTTGATTTTGTCGTACTTCTACAAAATATCATAATTACATGCAGGAAAATGTATACGTTTAAAATTGTCATGTTCTGACCCCTATAACACTTACATTTTTTTGTGTACGGGCCGGGACGATATGAGGGCCCTTTTTTTCTGTGCCGTGATCTGAAGTTTTTGGCGGTACCATTTTTGTATTGATTGGACTTTTTGATCGCTTTTTATCCATTTTTTCATTATATAAAAAGTGAGCAAAAAATACGCTATTTTGGATGTTGGAATTTTTTTCCGCGTACCCCATTGACCGTGCGATTTAATTAACGATATATTTTTATAATTCGGACATTTACGCATTACCACATATGTTTATTTTTATTTGCACAGGGTTTTTTTTAAATGGGAAAAGGTGGGTGATTCAAACTTTTCTCAGGGAAGGGGTTAAATTATCTTTATTAACTTTTTTTTCCACTTTTTTTTTTGCTATGTTATAGCTCCCATAGGGGACTATAACACTGCACACACTGATCTTTGATCAATGGTTTCTCATAGGAAACCATTGATCGATGATTCTGTTGCTTGACTGCTCATGCCTGGATCTCAGGCACTGAGCAATCATTCGGCAATCGGACACCAGGAGGCAGGTAGGGGGACCCTCCTCGTGTCCTACAGCTGTTCGGGATGCTGCGATTTCACTGCGGCGGTCCCGAACAGCCGCCTGAGCTAACCGGCATTAGTTTACTTTCACTTTAGCACCACGATCAGTGCCGTGTGGTATTAGCCATGGGGTGTGCTATTAGCCCGACCAGCTATGACCCGCTATGTTATAGAAAGGGAAAGGACGAAGGACATAGAGGTATACCCTTGGTCCTCAACAGGTTAAAAACAGAAATGGGATTTAAAACCTCAATGAGACATTATGGCCGACATTTATCATTGTCTTTAGACTGTTTTTTGTGTCTAGAAAAGGTGCAAAAAAGGTGCAAGCGGGGTTTATTTGCGCCTTTTTTGCGCCTTTTGGTTTATACATTTCTGCTGATTTTGAGTTGCAGTCCACTGATTTTGATAATACACAGGATATGGAAGGGTTTTATGAACTGCGCCTTTTTGTGAAAAGGTGCAAAAAAAGCGCAAAGACACTGAAAAGTCTTTAAAACTACACCAGCCCAGACTTAGCTTTTTGGTGTATGTGAAGAGAGAAATTTCAGAAAATGTGACCTGCACAAAATTTATGAAATGCTCTGTGACCATTTTAATTAATTTGGTGCTCCTACACATCACCAGCACACAAAAAAGGTGTAGAAAAATGCTTCATTTACTGTACCTGTCATACACACAAAAATAAAAACTGTTCATGTACATGTGATTTTATGTCTCTATCACCGATATTTCACTAAAAAAACACATATTATAGCTGCTCAATGGCTTTTACATCTTGCCTGCACTTTGATGATTCCTCCGCCTCCCTCACTCTGCTGACTCACTGCTCTGGGGAGGGAACTGGCCATCCTGCTCTGTAACCCTTTTCTCTCTGGATTTATGCTGTACACACACACACACACACACACACACAATGACTATTGGAGATTGCCTGTACTCTACCACCAAAGACAATATGGTGAGTGTATAACTCACATCTTCCTATGTCATTCATGCATGTCATCCTTAGACAGTCCTCTAATGCTGTGACTTTTGGAATAGTTGTAGAATAACTCTTTTTACAGCAGTGTTGCCTTTAGCTGTGTGCCTACAGGTTTTGCAGAACTACAACTCCCAGCATGCCCAGACATCCTTTGACTGTCCTGGTATGCTTGGAGTGTAGTTTTGCAACAGCTGGAGGCACATGTTTGGTAAAACTCTGTGTTACAGCAGTGTTGCTGCAGGCTTTTTTTCCTCCTGTAGCCTTGTGAATCAGCCATCTCTAGTGCATGACCCTTGGACACCCTCATGCTGCTGTGAGACTCAGGAGGTATGGGGACCCCTAGTGGTGGTATTTTTAAAGGCAGTTTTCTTTAATAAAATGTGAAAAGAAGTATTTTAGAAAAGCTATTGTTTTGCCTTGATGTACAACATATAAAAAGTTTTTATATCTGACAGGGCACATTTAATGCAGTCCCTGGTTCTACACCTATTCACTTGAAGGCATTTAAATCTATCGGACATGTATGGCATATCTTTTGGATGTGCCATTAAAGTCTGAGATGAGAATACCCATTCAGTAGTCATCTGTCAATAGATGATCAATGCAAATAAGATTAGTGATGCTCATTGCTGTTATATACACAGTTTCCTGAACTCTGGACCTCAGCATACGAGGTAAATTACTTCATGGTGGCATATGTAGTCACACAAGCCTTTCTACCATTGATGCCCTAATATCACCCTAAGGATGGCCCTGCAGGCATTAGCGCCTAGCCGTACACAGGAATGATCTAAAAGACTGCATTGTAAGTTTTTGCTGTTCTCATATCTGTTTGTGTGCTTTGGGGGATGGTAAGGGATGCTTGAGTAATTTTAGCCTTGAGAGCTGACAACCATAGAAAGTAAATCACTTTGTTAAGAGTTTCTGTTGGGTAATAGAGGTGACAATGATCCTTTCACCTTCACACGGTGACTGACTCATGCATTCTTCTAATAATTACCTAATTTTTGGAGCCATAAAAAGAAGCAATTATTGTGTATTTCGGTCATAACCGGATTGAGTGTATTTATTTACATAGACAAACTATAATGAGATCCCTCCAGGCAAAACCAATGTATTGCAAACTCTAGACAAAGATAAGCTTACCACATTGGTTGCAGCAGGACCTGGCAACTGGTTAAGGCTGGGTCACACATAATATTTTGGTATTTGGTATTTTTAGCCAAGACCTGGAGTGGGTACAAAACACAAGACATTATACAAATCTTTGGCTACTAATAGTGTGACCCCACCCCACTGTCCAAACCATCCACAAATGCAGATGTCACAGGAAATAATTTTTCCATAATGAAAAAAATAAAAATGTATATCTGTATTTTAGGAAAACATTAACATTTCTAATATACTTTATAAGAAATGCAATCTAAAACATAATCCTGTCCGGCTGCAGCATCATCTTTGTCCAAGCTGAAGCACAGACTAGGACAAAGTTGTCGCGTTATGTGCTGGCCGAGAGCAAATGGTCCCATTACCTGCTGCTGCCGGCGGGACTGGTATTCGCATCACGGGAAGCGCCCGCATGCAAATCCCAGTCCATCACTCACCTGGTGCTTCTCCTGCCGCCACCTCTGCCTCTCTGCTTCAGCGTGCGTGTCCGCATCCTCCTAGTGTGCATGCGCAGGAGCTTTAAGATTTAAAGGGCCAGTGCGCCCATTAGTGAAGTAACACCTGTGGCTCATTGATAAATTCCTACATCTCCCACACTTCCCTGCTGGATCTTTGTTGCCCTAGAGCCTTCCTGCATTCCTGTGTATTGCCTTATCGTGTATCATACCTTTGCTCTGTGACCTGACCTTGCTCCTTTGCCGCCTGCCTACTGATCATTTGCTACGTTCCTGACTGCGCTACTGTGCTGCCTACCCTGACCTCCTGCTATAATCCCACATGTGCCTTGAATCTCCTCAGCCCCCTGTGTGGTGAAGCCGTGCCAGGGGTAGCGACCTGGGTGCTGCCTGCAGCAGCAAGTCCATCCCGCTTTGCGGCGGGCTCTGGTGAAAACCAGCGGCACCTTAGACTCCGCTCCCTGGTATGGTCCGAGTCATGTACCACACAGGTCCAGCGGATCCACTATCATCTGTATTCCAGTCTACTGAAACGTGAGTGTTACAGTAAGATCCGGCCATGGATCCCGCTGAGATACCCTGCCTGAAGTCGCGGATCTTCCCTCCCTTGTGGTACGTCAGTCTCAGCAATTGGAGCGACAGGCGCAGCAAATTACTGAACTGTCTGCTATGATGCAACAGCTATCGGCCTTGCAGTAACTACAGCAGAAGGTACCGCAACCTGGCCCACTCCCAGCACCAGTTCCTGCAGTGTCTTCTGGCTCCCAGCTGCATCTGCCTTTACCTTCTAAGTATGGTGGTGATTCCAAGTTATGCAGAGGCTTCATTACACAGTGCTCCATGCACTTGGAGCTCATGTCTGAACAGTTTCCAACGGAACATGTGAAGGTGGCTATTGTTATTAGTCTACTGTCCGCAAAAGTCCTGGCCTGGGCTACACCCCTTTGGGACCGTAGTGATCCAGTATCCTCCAATTTGCTGGCTTTCTTGGCAGAATTTCGCAATGTCTTTGAGGAACCCGCACGTGCCTCTTCTGCTGTGACGGCTTTGCTGAACCTCTGTCAAGGGAATTCTTCCGTTGGTGACTAACTTTAATTCCGCACTCTAGCCTCAGAACTTGCATGGAATAATGAGGCCTTGTGTGCCACATTCAAAAAAGAACTGTCAAGCAGGATTACTGATGCCCTCGCAGCACGTGATCCTCCATCTTCTTTGACTGAACATATCCACTTGGCCACACACATTGATGTGCGTTTTGCTGAGAGACAGGCGGAACTGTGCTTAGAGAGGAAAGCTGCCCGAACACGAAGATATCCTTGCCTGGCACCCATGTTTCAACGTCCACCTATTCAGTTTCCTGCGTCTATTGCCGAAGAGGCTATGCAAGTGTCCTCGTCTTACTCAACAGGAGAGATCACAATGACGTAGTGAGAATTTGTGCTTGTATTGTGCTAGCACTTCCTCAAGGACTGTTCAGTTTGACCACAGCGTCCGGGAAATGCCCGCACCTAGGATATGTGGGAGAGGCGTCCCTGGGTGTGAATAGAATACTACCTCTCCACGCTTAACTATTTCTGTACAAGTCTTCGCTTCAGGGAAGTCTTCCTTCAGTGGTACAGCATTTTTGGATTCTGGTTCAGCAGGTGACTTTATTGATGCTTCTTTGGTCCACAAGTATCATCTTCCCCTTACTCAGCTTGCCAAGCCCTTGTTCAGCTCCTCTGTTAATGGACACAATCTGGACTGTATGATTCACTTCCGTACAGAATCTCTCGTCATGCAAGTGGGAGTATTGCATAAAGAAAAGATTGAATTCTATGTTTTGCCACACTGTACTTCAGAGATTCTTCTTGGCCTTCCTTGGCTGCAACGCCATTCTCCGCCACCGGATTGGACCTTTACCTGGCCTGCCGCCACCTTACCAAGATTTCTCTGATGTATTCTGCAAGAAACAGGCTGAGTCTCTGCTGCCACATCGTCCTTACGACTACCCTATAGATCTTCTGCCTGGTACCACTCCTCCTTGTGGAAGGATATACCCTCTATCGGTTCCTGAGACCAAAGCCATGGCTGAGTATATCCAGGAGAATCTCCAAAAGGGATTTATCCTTAAGTCCTTTTTGACCGTCTACGTGGTGCCAAGGTCTTCTCCAAGTTGGAGTTCCGTGGAGCGTATAACATCATTCGTATCTGCAAGGGAGATGAATGGAAAACGGCCTTCAATGCTCGTACGGACATTTTGAGTATCTCGTAATGCCGTTTTGTCTCTGCAATGCTCCAGCCATTTTTCAAGAGTTTGTCATTGATATCTTCTGTGATCTTCTCTATACCTGTGTTGTCGTATACCTAGATGACATCCTGATCTTCTCTCCCAACTTAGTGGAGCATCGTACTCATGTTCGTCTGGTTTTTCAGCGACTACGGAAGAACCATCTCTACGCCAAACTGGAGAAATGCCTGTTTGAGAAGTCTAGTCTTCCATATCTTGGCTACATGGTCTCTCATCGGGGCCTGCAGATGGATCCAGATACATTTCTACAGTATTGTATTGGCCTTGTCCTTCGGGCCTACATGCCATTCAACACTTTCTGGGATTTGCTAACTATTATCGTCAACTTATCCCACATTTTTCATCCTAGGTTGCTTCAATCGTGGCTCTCACTAAGAAAACTTCTAATCCTAAGTCTTGGCCTCAAGAGGCTGAAGAGGCCTTCTCCCATTTAAAGTCTGCGTTTGCCTCTGCTCCTGTGCTGACAAGACCAGATCCGGAGAGGCCCTTTGCTTTGGAGGTTGATGCCTCCTCATCTATTGAAGCGGTGCCATTCTTACTCAGAAAAACCCCAGGGGCAAGATTGTAACTTGTGGGTTCTTCTCCAAGAGCTTCTCTCCTGCTGAGAGGAATTACTCCATTGGAGATCGTGAACTCCTTGCTATCAAGCTAGCTTTGGAGGAATGGCGACATTTATTGGAAGGTTCTTCTCATCAGGTCAGCATCTACTCCGATCATAAGAATCTTCTATACCTTCAGTCTGCTCAGCGTTTGAACCCCCGCTAAGCAAGGTGGTCACTTTTCTTTTCTAGGATCAACATCCACTTCCGTCCCGCAGATAAGAACATCAGGGCTGATGCTCTCTCTAGGTCCTCTGACGTCATTGGTTTGGACTCCACGCCTAGGCATATTATTCCTCCTCACCGTTTGATTCCTTCCGCTCCTGCTGAAATTCAGCAAGTTCCTCTGGGAAAATCCTTTGTGCCCGCCAGATTGAAATGCAAGGTACTGAAATGGGGTCATTCTTCCTTTACAGCAGGTCATCCTGGTATACGCAAGACTCTACTTCTAATCTCCCTGCACTACTGGTGGCCCCATCTTGAACGTGATGTTTCTGATTTTGTTCGTTCCTATGAAACTTGTGCCCGTGACAAAACTCCTCGACAGAGACCTGCAGGACTCTTACAGTCTTTACCCATTCCGGAGAATCCCTGGTCCCACATCGCCATGGATTTCATCACCGATTTGCCACCATCTCATAATAACACTATCATTTGGGTCGTTGTAGATCGGTTTTCCAAGATGGCTCATTTCATTCCTCTACCAGGTCTTCCTTCTTCCCCACAGCTGGCAAAGTACTTCTTGTTGCATGACTTTCGTTTACATGGTCTTCCTCAGCATATTGTTTCGGATTGTGGTGTGCAGTTTGTCTCTAAGTTCTGGCAAGCCCTTTATAACCGTCTGGACATCAATCTGGACTTCTTCTTGGCCTACCACCCTCAGTCCAAAGGTCAGGTGGAGAGGGTTAATAAAATTCTTGAGACTTATCTTCGGCAGTTTGTTTCAGCTCACCAAGAAGATTGGGTCGACCTTCTCCCCTGGGCTGAATTCTCATATAATCATAAGGATTCCGAGTCCACGAGGTCTTCTCCCTTTTTTGTTGTCTATGGGCTCCATCTCCATTCTCCTCTTCCTCTCCCAGATTCCTCCAGTGTGCCTGCTGTTGATGAGCTGATCTGTGACTTTTCCACCATCTGGCAACAGACTCGACTGTCGTTATCCCAGACTTCTTCACGCATGAAGGTGCAAGCTGATAAGAGTAGAAGACCTCCTCCATCCTTCTCTCCTGGTGACATGGTGTGGCTTTCATCCAAGTACATCCGCTTCAAGATACCCTGTTTCAAGTTTGGTCCTCGCTACCTTGGTCCCTTCCAGATTCTACAAAAAGATGAATCCTGTCTCCTAAAAACTCTGTCTACCTGCTATGTTACGTATTCCCAATTCCTTCCACATCTCTCTCCTCAAGCCTCTTGTCATAAACCAGTTTTCTCAAAAGAATATTGTCCCCACACCTGTCTCTACAAAGTTAAAGAGATTCTTGCCACTAAAACCACTAAAAAAAAAAAAAAAAAAAAAAAATTCTGGTTGACTGGGAGGGTTACAGTCCTGAGGAGAGATCTTGGGAGCCTGAGGAGAATATCCTGGACCTTGACCTTCTCAGGAGTTTTCTCAATCATAAAAGGAGGGGGAGACTGTTATGTGCTCCAGCCACACACGCTGGCCGTGAGGGCATGGTCCCGTTACCTGCTGCTGCCGTCGGGGCTGAGATTCGCATTGCGGGGCGCGCCCACATGCGAATCCCAATCCGTCACTCACCTGGTGCTTCTCCTGCCCCCACCTCTGCCTCTCTGCTCTGGCGCGCGTGTCCCCGTCCCCTAGGGCACGCGCACTGGAGCTTTAAGATTTAAAAGGGCCAGTGCGCCCATTAGTGAAATAACACCTGTGGCTCATTGATTCCTCCACCTCCCACACTTCCCTGCCGGATCTTTGTTGCCCTAGAGCCTTAGAGAAAGCATTCCTGTGTATTGCCTTGCCGTGTATCGTACCTTTGCTCCGTGACCTGACCTTGCTCCTTTCCCCCTGCCTACTGACCATTTGCTACGTTCCTGACTACGCTATTGTGCCCCCTGCCCTGACCTCCTGTTATCAAGACCACCAGGTGCCTAATCCCACCTGTGCCTCGAATCTCCTCAGCCGCCTGTGTGGTCGAGCCGTGCCAGGGGTAGCGACCTAGCTTTGCGGCGGGCTCTGTTGAAAACCAGAGGCACCTTAGACTCCGCTCCCTGGTACGGTCCGAGTCATCTACCACACAGGTCCACCGGATCCACTATCATCTGTGTTCCAGTCTACTGAAACATGAGTGTTACAAAAGTCCAGGAAGTGAGAGTGGGGCTAGCACTCATCTGTGCTCAATCCTGTCCTGTCTATCAGACTCCTGCCTGAATAATGAGAGTAGGGGGTTACAGAGCAGCCTGCAGTGATTGGATGAAGAGACCCAGCACAGCACAACAGACTCAGAGCATAAGTGAATCCATGGTGAGTGTGGGCAGGCTCAGTGCTTACCTTGGACATGCCCCTTTCTGATCAGTGGATGTCAGAATGAGTGAGCAACAGAACATAGAGACTTGTGATACAAACACAGAAGCAAGACACATAAAAAGACATGTAAAGCATCTGCATGACCTAGTAAGTAACATAGAAATGAATTCATTTTCTTCTGTGATATGAAAGGTATGCCTCAAGATTGGAATAAATGGCTTGTGTTTCTGGTGTTCTAGATTTTGTCTTCTGCTATCCCAATAGGCTTATTTTATCTGGACTTTGACCTTTGTACCTCAAGGGTATAGTTCATCTAATTTAGATTTGGGATTTTGGGGTTCTCTAGATCAAGGACGGTTTGTGGCTTACTACTCAAGATCTTCTAGGGTGATCTACACAGGGGTTGGTTGACTCGGTTGGACAGCTTGTGTGAGCTTTGGACATGATACATTGTCCTGTAGCTAGCCAAGATGGGGACGCTGTGGTCATAAAGAGATAGACATGGTCAGCAACAATACTCAGGTAGGCTGTTGCATTGAAATGATGCTTAATTGGTACTAGGGGGCCCAAAGTGTGCCAAGAAGATGTTCCTGATACCATTATACCCCACACCAGCCTGAACTGTTGATACAAGGCAGGATTGATACATGTTTTCCTGTAAATTTGATGATAAAAAAAAGATGACAGGAGTGGTACCTGGTGTGGTCTTTTACTGCTATAGCCCAATTGCCTTAAGGTTTGATGAGTTCTGCGTTCAGAGAATGTATTCCGCATATCTTCGTTGTAACGAGTAGTTATGTGAGTTACTGTTGCTATTGTCTGTATATCTTGAACCAATCTGCCCATTCTCATCTGACATAAAAAAGGCATTTTTGTCCCACCTCTTACTCTATATTTTCTATTATTCAGACCAGTTTCTGAAGTGCTCTGACCAATCCGTCTGGCACCACAATACATGAAACGTTCAAAGTTACTTAAATGTCATTCTGAAGCTGGGTTTGAACTGCAGCATATTCTCTTGACCACAGTTAATGCCTAAATGCATTGACTTGCTGCCATCTGATTGGCTGATTAGCTATTTGTATTAACAAGCAATTGTACCTAATAAAGTGGCCATTGAGTGTATATAAAGCATAGTACAGTATGTATGTGCATGTTTAAATATTTGTTTCTCATGATATCTGTCAAAACCACAAAAAAGGAAAACCAAGCTGTAATGGCCAAGAAAACACGCATAGTATAAGGTATTATTAAGGATGTGCAAATTGTGTCTCTGGATATAAATATGTTCTAAACCATATAATTATCAATAGCAATTTAGCCTTGGTACAATTACAACAATAATATAGAACAAAGACAAGGGAATTGTTTATAAATACTCCTAAAGTACCGTATTTTTCGTCCTATAGGAAGCACCGGCGTATAAGACGCACCCAATTTTTAGGGGCAAAATCTAAAAAAATAAAGATTTTGAACCCAATAGTGGTCTTCAACCTGCGGACCTCCAGATGTTGCTAAACTACAACTCCCAGCATGCCCGTTTTGCAACACCTGGAGGTCCACAGATTGAAGACCACTACATAGGAGGTAATACTCACGTGTCCCCGCCGCTCCGGACCCGTCACCGCTGCCCTGGATGTCGCTCCATCGCTGTCGCGTGTCCCCGTCGCTCTGGAACGTCTCTGCTACCGGCCGGGTATCCTCGCTCTCCGTCGCTGCCATCACGTCGTTACGCACGCCAACGCACGTACGCGACGACGTGATGACTAGGAAGGAGAGCGCCGGCCATACAGGGGATCCCTGAACGGAGAAGACACCGAGGAGGCAGGTAAGGTCCCCCCCTCGGTGTCCTGTAAGCACTAACCCGGCTATTCAGTCGGGCTGTTCGGGACCGCCGCGGTGAAATCGCGGCGGTCCCGAACAGCCCGACTGAACAATCGGGTTAGTGTCACTTACCCTTCAGACGCGGCGGTCAGCTTTGATCGCCGCATCTGAAGGGTTAATACAGGGCATCACCGCGATCGGTGATGTCCTGTATTAGCCGCGGGTCCCGGCCGTTGATGGCCGCAGGGACCACCGCGATAGGGGTGTATTCGCCGTATAAGACGCACCGACTTTTCCCCCCCAGTTTTGGGGAAGAAAAAGTGCGTCTTATACGGCGAAAAATACGGTAAGTGGATATAATGGGGTGTATTGTATAATCTATACCATTAGTCACAATATATTATGCCAATCCTTTGGCTCAATTCACATGGCTGTGAACTGCACAAGGCTGGAATGGGCCACAAGACCATCGCCAAGCAGCTTGGAGATAAATTTACAACAGTTGGTGCAATTATAACAAATAAAGGTAAGGCAAAATAGCTGTCAATCTCCCTTGGTCAGGGGCTCCATGCAGGATCACACCTTATGGAGATTCAGTAATTAAAGGGGTACTCTGGTGGAAAACTTTTTTTTTTTTTTTTTAAATCAACTGGTACCAGAAAGTTAGACAGATTTGTAAATTATTTCTATAAAAAAAAATCTTAATCCTTCCATTAATTATTAGCTGCTGAATACTACAGAGGAAATTCTTTTCTTTTTGGAACACAGAGCTCTCTGCTGACATCATGACCACAGTGCTCTCTGCTGACATCTCTGTCCATTTTAGGAACTGTCCAGAGCAGCATATGTTTTCTATGGGGATTTTCTCCTACTCTGGACAGTTCTTAAAGGGGTACTCCCGTGGAAAACTTTTTTTTTTTTAAATCAACTGGTGCCAGAAAGTTAAACAGATTTGTAAATTACTTATTTAAAAAAAATCTTAATCCTTACAATACATTTTATGGGCTGTATACTACAGAGGAAATGCTTTTCTTTTTGGATTTCTCTGATGTCATGACCACAGTGCTCTCTGCTGACCTCTGCTGTCCATTTTAGGAACTGTCCAGAGCAGCATATGTTTGCTATGGGGATTTTCTCCTGCTCTGGACAGTTCCAAAAATGGACAGCAGAGGTCAGCAGAGAGCACTGTGGTCATGACATCAGAGAAATCCAAAAAGAAAATCATTTCCTCTGTAGTATACAGCCCATAAAATGTACTGGAAAGATTAAGATTTTTTAATAGAAGTAATTTACTAATCTGTTTAACTTTTTGGCACCAGTTGATAAAAAAAAAAAAAAAAAAAGTTTTCCACCGGAGTACTCCTTTAAGAGAACAGTGAAGAATCAGCCCAGAACTACACGAGGATCTTGTCAATGATCTCAAGGCAGCTGGGACCACAGCGCAAGAGAAGAATTGGTAACACACTATGCCATGAAGGACTGAAATCCTGCAGTGCCCGCAAGGTCCCCCTACTCAAGAAAGCACATGCACAGGTCCTGTACAACATCTAAATAATTTACTTTACTCTATCCACCTATGCAACTATTTCTGTTGTACTTAAAAGGGTTGTCCAGAAATAGAAAAACAGAACTTATTTCTTTCAAAAATGCTCCCTGTCTGTCTCCAGGTTGTGTGTGGTTCTGCAGCTCAGTTCTATTGAAGTGAATGGAGCCAAGTTGTAATACCACACAAAAAAAAAAAAAAAAGAAATTAGCTCTGTTTTCTATGCCTGGATAACCCCTTTAACCTCTTCAGGACATAGGGCGTATGGATACGCCCTGCATCCCGAGTCCTTAAGGACCGAGGGCGTATCCATACGCCCGTGGGAATTCCGGCCCCCACCGCTAGCCGGTTGGGGACCGGAGCCGGATGCCTGCTGAAATCGTTCAGCAGGCATCCCGGCATATCGCCCAGGGGGGTCATTATGCCCCCCCATGTCGGCGATCACCGCAGATCGCTGGACAATTCAGTCCAGCGATCTGCGGCGATTCCGGGTCAATCGGGTCTCCAGTGACCCGATAACCCGGAATTACTGGCTGTTCGGGGCCGTCTCTGACGGCCCCGAACAGCCAGAGCCTGCAGGGGTGAGGTGGCACTGGTGCCACCTCACGATCGCCCTGATTCGTCGGCCGGATTACCGGCCGACCAATCAGGGCGCCTGCTGCGGGTGTCACTCCCGCACCCGCTCCGCCCCTCTTCTGGAGGACGTGAGCGGGTGCGGGACGTGCACCCCGGGTGCTGGGGACCCCGATCCCCGGCGCCCCTGTTAGGATCGGGGCCCCAGGAGCAGCTGCGGCGGCGGAGACGACGAGGGACTGACCTGCAGCATCTGGATCGTTGGAGGTGAGTGACAGCCTCCTGCTGTTGCTTAGCAACAGCTCCCAGCATGCAAAAAGGGCATGCTGGGAGCTGTAGTTATGCAACAGCAGGAGGCAGACCACCACAACTCCCAGCATTCCCTTATGGGCATGCTGGGACTTATGGTTTTGCAACAGCTGGAGGCACATTCTTTCTATGGAAAAGTGTACCTTCAGCTGTTGTATAACTACAACTCCCAGCTTGCACAAACAGCTAAAGTGCATGCTGGGAGTTGTAGTGGTGCATCTGCTGGTTGCATAACTACAACTCCCAGCATGCCCGTTGGCTGTCGGTGACTGCTAAGAGTTGTAGTTTTGCAACAGCTGAAGGCACACTGGTTGTGAAACTCCGTTTTTTTTTTACCTAACTCAGTGTTTCACGACCGGTGTGCCTCCAGCTGTTGCAAACTACAACTCTCAGCAGTCACCGTACACCAGGCACCGTACATGCTGGGAGTTGTAGTTTTGCAACAGCTGGAGGCACACTGGTTGTGAAACACTGAGTTAGGTCACAAACTCAGTGATACATAACCAGTGTGCCTACAGTTGTTGCAAAACTGCAACTCTCAGCAGTCACCGACAGCCAACGGGCATGCTGGGAGTTGTAGTTATGCAACAGCTGGATGTCCCCCCCCCAATGTGAACGTACAGGGTACACTCACATGGGCGGAGGATTACAGTAAGTATCTGGCTGCAAATTTGAGCTGCCGCAAACTTTCTGCTGCAGCTCAAATTGCCAGCGAGAAACTACTGTGAACCCCCGCCCGTGCGACTGTACCCTAAAAACACTACACTACACTAACACAAAAAATAAAATAAAAAGTAAAAAACACTACATATACACATACCCCTACACAGCCCCCCTCCCCTCCCCAATAAAAATGAAAAACGTCTGGTACGCCACTGTTTCCAGAACGGAGCCTCCAGCTGTTGCAAAACAACTCCCAGTATTGTCGGACAGCCGTTGACTGTCCAGGCATGCTGGGAGTTTTGCGACAGCTGGAGGCACCCTGTTTGGGAATCACTGGCGTAGAATACCCCTATGTCCACCCCTATGCAAGTCCCTAATTTAGGCCTCAAATGCGCATGGCGCTCTCACTTTGGAGCCCTGTCGTATTTCAAGGCAACAGTTTAGGATCACATATGGGGTATCGCCGTACTCGGGAGAAATTGTGTTACAAATTTTGGGGGGTATTTTCTGCTTTTACCCTTTTTAAAATTGTAAAATTTTTGGGAAAACAAGCATTTTAGGTAAAAAAAATAAAATTTTTTTACATATGCAAAAGTCGTGAAACACCTGTGGGGTATAAAGGTTCACTTAACCCCTTGTTACGTTCCCCGAGGGGTCTAGTTTCCAAAATGATATGCCATGTGTTTTTTTTTTTGCTGTCCTGGCACCATAGGGGCTTCCTAAATGCGGCATGCCCCCAGAGAAAAATTTGCGTTCAAAAAGCCAAATGTGACTCCTTCTCTTCCGAGACCTGTAGTGCGCCAGCAGAGCACTTTTCACCCCCATATGGGGTGTTTTCTGAATCGGGAGAAATTGGGCTTCAAATTTTTAGGGGTATTTTCTGCTATTACCCTTTTTAAAAATAAAAAAATTTTGGGAAAACAAGCATTTTAGGTAAAAAATTTTTTTTTTTTACATTTGCAAAAGTCGTGAAACACCTGTGGGGTATTAAGGTTCACTTTATCCCATGTTACATTCCCCGAGGGGTCTAGTTTCCAAAATGGTATGCCATGTGTTTTTTTTTTTTGCTGTTCTGGCACCATAAGGGCTTCCTAAAGGTAACATGCCCCCCAAAAACCATTTCAGAAAAACGTACTCTCCAAAATCCCCTTGTCGCTCCTTCCCTTCTGAGCCCTCTACTGCGCCCGCCGAACACTTTACATAGACATATGAGGTATGTAAAAATTTTGTCCTTTTACCCCTTGTAAAAATTCAAAAATTGGGTCTACAAGAACATGTGAGTGTAAAAAATGAAGATTGTGAATTTTCTCCTTCACTTTGCTGCTATTCGTGTGAAACACCTAAAGGGTTAAAACGCTGACTGAATGTCATTTTGAATACTTTGGGGGGTGTAGTTTTTATAATGGGGTCATTTATGGGGTATTTCTAATATGAAGACCCTTCAAATCCACTTCAAACCTGAACTGGTCCCTGAAAAATACTGAGTTTGAAAATTTTGTGAAAAATCGGAAAATTGCTGCTGACCGTTGAAGCCCTCTGGTGTCTTCCAAAAGTAAAAACAAGTCAATTTTATGATGCAGACATAAAGTAGACATATTGTATATGTGAACAAAAAAAAAATGTATTCGTAATATCCATTTTCCTTACAAGCAGAGAGCTTCAAAGTTAGAAAAATGCAAAATTTTCAAATTTTTCATCAAATTTACGGATTTTTCACCAAGAAAGGATGCAAGTATCGACAAAAATTTACCACTATGTTAAAGTAGAATATGTCACGAAAAAACAATCTCGGAATCAGAATGATAACTAAAAGCATTCCAGAGTTATTAATGTTTAACCCCTTCAGGACCAAGCCCATTTTGGCCTTAAGGACCAGAGCGTTTTTTGCACATCTGACCACTGTCACTTTAAACATTAATAACTCTGGAATGCTTTTAGTTATCATTCTGATTCCGAGATTGTTTTTTCGTGACATATTCTACTTTAACATGGTAGTAAATTTTTGTGGTAACTTGCATCCTTTCCTTGTGAAAAATCCTAAAATTTGATGAAAAATTTGAAAATTTTGCATTTTTCTAACTTTGAAGCTCTCTGCTTGTAAGGAAAATGTATATTACAAATAAAAAAATTTTTTATTCACATATACAATATGTCTACTTTATGTTTGCATCATAAAAGTGACGAGTTTTTACTTTTGGAAGACACCAGAGGGCTTCAAAGTTCAGCAGCAATTTTCCAATTTTTCACAAAATTTTCAAACTCACTATTTTTCAGGGACCAGTTCAGGTTTGAAGTGGATTTGAAGGGTCTTCTCATTAGAAATACCCCACAAAAGACCCCATTATAAAAACTGCACCCCCCAAAGTATTCAAAATGACATTCAGTCATCATTTTAACCCTTTAGGTGTTTCACAGGAATAGAAGCAAAGTGAAGGAGAAAATTCACAATCTTCATTTTTTACACTCGCATGTTCTTGTAGACCCAATTTTTAAATTTTTACAAGGGGTAAAAGGAGAAAATGTATACTTATATTTGTAGCCCAATTTCTCTCGAGTAAGCACATACCTCATATGTCTATGTAAAGTGTTCGGCGGGCGCAGTAGAGGGCTCAGAAGGGAAAGAGCGACAAGGGGATTTTGGAGAGTACGTTTTTCTGAAATGGTTTTTGGGGGCATGTTGCATTTAGGAAGCCCTTATGGTGCCAGAACAGCAAAAAACCCTCACATGGCATACCATTTTGGAAACTAGACCCCTTGAGGTACGTAACAAGGAATAAAGTGAGCCTTAATACCCCACAGGTGTTTCACGACTTTTGCATATGTAAAAAAAATATATATTTTTTTCACTAAAATGTGTGTTTCCCCCCAAATTTCACATTTTTCCAAGGGTTAATAGCAGGAAATACCCCCCAATATTTGTAACCCCTTCTCTTCTGAGTATGGAGGTACCCCATAAGTTGACCTGAAGTGCACTATGGGTGAACTACAATGCTCAGAAGAGAAGGAGTCATATTTGGCTTTTTGAGAGCAAATTTTGCTCGGGGGGCATGTCGCATTTAGGAAGCCCCTATGGTGCCAGAACAGCAAAAAATACCCACATGGCATACCATTTTGGAAACTAGACCCCTTGAGGAATGTAATAAGGAATAAAGTGAGCCTTATTACCCCACAGGTGTTTCATGACTTTTGCATATGTAAAAAAAAAAAAAAAAATTTCCACTAAAATGTGTGTTTCCCCCCTAATTTCACCTTTTTGCAAGGGTTAATAGCAGAAAATACTCCCCAAAATTTGTAACCCCATCTCTTCTGAGTATGTAGGTACCCCATAAGTTGACCTGAAGTGCACTATGGGCGAACTACAATGCTCAGAAGAGAAGGAGTCATATTTGGCTTTTTGAGAGCAAATTTTGCTCGGGGAGCA
Source organism: Hyla sarda (assembly GCF_029499605.1). Classification (NCBI taxonomy): domain Eukaryota; kingdom Metazoa; phylum Chordata; class Amphibia; order Anura; family Hylidae; genus Hyla; species Hyla sarda. The sequence goes on from NC_079200.1 coordinate 44,656,114, forward strand.
TGTCGCATTTAGGAAGGCCCTAAGGTGCCAGAACAGCAAAAAAAACCACACATGGCATACCATTTTGGAAACTAGACCCCTTGAGGAACGTAACAAGGGGTACAGTGAGCATTTACCCCCCACTGGTGTCTGACAGATCTTTGGAACAGTGGGCTGTACAAGTTTTCATTTTCATGGACCACTGTTCCAAAGATCCGTCAGACACCTGTGGGGTGTAAATTCTCACTGCACCCCTCATTACATTCCGTGAGGGGTGTCGTTTCCGAAATGGGGTCACATGTGGGGTTTTGTTTTTTTTGCGTTTGTCAAAACCGCTGTAACAATCAGCCACCCCTGTGCAAATCACCTCAAATGTACATGGTGCACTCTCCCTTCTGGGCCTTGTTGTGCACCCCCAGAGCACTTTGCGCTCACATATGGGGTATCTCTGTAGTCGGGAGAAATTGCGTTACAAATTTTGGGGGACTTTTTTCCCTTTTACCTCTTGTGAAAATTTAAAGTATAGGGCAACATCAGCATGTTAGTGTAAAAAATAAAAAATGTTTACACTAACATTCTGGTGTAGACCCCAACATTTCCTTTTCATGAAGGGTTAAAGAAGAAAAAGCCCCCCACACCTTGTAACGCAATTTCTCCCGATTACAGCGATACCCCATATGTCGCCCTAAACTGTTGCCCTGAAATACGACAGGGCTCCAAAGTGAGAGCGCCATGTGCATTTGAGGCCTAAATTAGGGATTTGCATAGGGGTGGACATAGGGGTATTCTACGCCAGTGATTCCCAAACAGGGTGCCTCCAGCTGTTGCAAAACTCCCAGCATGCCTGGACAGTCAACGGCTGTCCGACAATACTGGGAGTTGTTGTTTTTCAACAGCTGGAGGCTCTGCTTTGGAAACAGTGGTGTACCGGACGTTCTTATTGGGGGAGGGGGGCTGTGTAAGGGTATGTGTATATGTAGTGTTTTTAACTTTTTATTTTATTTTGTGTTAGTGTAGTGTAGTGTTTTTAGGGTACAGTCACATGGGCGGGGGATTACAGCGAGTTTCCCAGCGCAAAATTTGCTGCATCTCAAGATGCGAGAAACCCACTGTAAAAGCCTCGCCCATGTGAATGTACCCTGTATCAGCTGTTGCAAAACCACAACTCCCAGCATGCATGGTCTGTTAGTGCATGCTGGGAGTCATAGTTTTGCAACAGCTGGAGGCACACAGGTTAGGAAACACTGAGTTAGAAACAGACAATGTTTCCCAACCAGTGTGTCTCCAGTTGTTGCAAAACTACAACTCCCAGCATGCCCAGACAGCTGAAGGGCATGCTGGGAGTTGTAGTACGGCAACATCTGAAGGGCCAGATGTTGCTGAACTAAAACTCCCAGCATGCCTGGACAGTCAGTGCATACTGGGAGTTGTAGTTTTGCAACAGCTGGAAGAGCACAGATTGGAGACCATTATACAATGGTCTCCAAACTGGGGCCCTCCAGATGTTGCAAAACTACAACTCCCAGCATGCATGGTCTTTAGTGCATGCTGGGAGTTATAGTTTTGCAACAGCTGGAGGCACACAGGTTAGGAAACACTGAGTTAGAAACAATGTTTCCCAACCTGTGTGTCTCCAGCTGTTGCAAAACTACAACTCCCAGCATGCCCAGACAGCTGAAGGGCATGCTGGGAGTTGTAGTTCAGCAACATCTGAAGGGCCAGATGTTGCTTAACTAAAACTCCCAGCATGCCTGGACAGTCAGTGCATGCTGGGAGTTGTAGTTTTGCAACAGCTGGAAGAGCACAGATTGGAGACCATTATACAATGGTCTCCAAACTGAGGCCCTCCAGATGTTGCAAAACTACAACTCCCAGCATGCCCAGACAGCCAAAGGCTGTCTAGGCATGCTGGGAGTTGTAGTTTTCAGACTCCTAGAAGCAGCAGTGAAGATCTTCACTGCTGCTTCTGAGGACCATATACTCACCCGTCGCTGCTCGTCCACGTGGCCGGTCCCGCGCTGCTCCTAGGTCCCGCCGCTGGATCAGGTAAGTCCGCCGGTCCCCACGTGCTCCCCCCGAATGCCGCAGGTCCCCGCGAGCCCCTGCAGCCTTCGTCCCCCGTTCTGCCCGACTTCCAGGGGCGGGCAGTGCGGGGGATCTGAACTTTCACCCCAGATCACTGTGATTGGTCCACAGGGACCAATCACAGTGATCGCTGACCAGGACCATCAATTGATGGTCCTGGGGGTGAAGCAGAAGTTGTCCCCTGCTGGAAACAGCGGGACTTCTGCCAGTTAACCCGTGCGATGCTGCGCATCGCCGGGTTAACTGCATGTCATTTATAAACGCCGGGATGCGCGAACGCACTGCACAACCCGGCGTTTATATATGACATTCTGCGGGAAGGGGTTAAAGTGACAGTGGTCAGATGTGCAAAAAACGCTCCGGTCCTTAAGGCCAAAATGGGCTCCGTCCTGAAGGGGTTAAGCAACTAAAAATAAAGTAACTTTTGCAAATAGTCTTCATTAAAAACACCCATCCAAGCTGTGTATACAGCTTCCATGCAGAACTATGTGCCTCGATGGTTACAGACTACACTGGGTTTGTTTGTAGCCAACTTTGATGTAATGTCCTTAAAACAAGTCAAAATGAGTCTCAGCAGTGTGTGTGGCCTCCATGTGCCCGTATGACCTCCCTACAACCTCCTGATGAGTTGGCGGATGGTCTCCTGAGGGATGTCCTTCCAGACCTGGACTAAAGCATCCGCCAACTCCTGGACAGTCTGTGGTGCAATGTGGAGTTGGTGGATGGAGTGAGACATGATGTCTCAGATATGCTCAATCGGATTCAGCTCTGGAGCGGGCCAGTCCATAGCATCAATGACATCCTCTTGAAGGAACTGCTGACACACTCCAGCCACGTGATGTCTAGCATTGTCTTGCATTAGGAGGAACCCAGGGCCAACTGCAAATAGCATATGGTCTCACAAGGGGTCTGAGGATCTCATCTCGGTACCTAATTGCAGTCAGGTTACCTCTGGCAAGCACATGGAGGGGTGTGTGGCCCCCCCCCCAAAGAAATGCCACCCCACACCATTACTGACCCACCGCTAAACCGGTCATGCTGGAGGATGTTGCAGGCAGCAGAACATTCTCCATGGCGTCTCCAGACTCTGTCAAGTCTGTCACATGTGCTCAGTGTGAACCTGCTTTCATCTGTGAAAAGCACAGGGTGCCAGGACATCCTGCAAGGTGTTGGGCTGTAAGCACAGCCCCCACCTGTGGACATCGGGCCCTCATACCACCCTCATGGAATCTGTTTCTGTCCGTTTGAGTGGACACATGCACATTTGTGGCCTGCTGGAGGTCATTTTGCAGGGCTCTGGCCTTTTGCACAAAGGCGGAGGCAGCAGTCCTGCTGCTGGTTTGTTGCCCTCCTACGGCCTCCTCCATGTCTCCAGATGCGCTGGCCTGTCTCCTGGTAGCACCTCCATGCTCTGGACACTACGCTGATAGACACAGCAAACCTTGCCACAGCTCGCATTCATGTGCCATCCTGGATGAGCTGCACTACCTGAGCCACTTGTGTGGGTTGTAGACTCTGTCTCATGCTACCACTAGAGTGAAAGCACCGCCAGAATTCAAAAGTGACCAAAACATCAGCCAGGAAGCATAGGAACTGAGAAGTGGTCTGTGGTCACCACCTGCAGAACCACTCCTTTATTGGGGGTGTCTTTCTAATTGCCTATAATTTCCACCTGGTGTCTGTTCCATTTGCACAACAGCATGTGAAATTGATTGTCAATCAGTGTTGCTTCCTGAGTGGACAGTGTGATTTCACAGAAGTGTCACTGACTTGGAGTTACATTGTGATGTTTAAGTGTTCCCTTTATTTTTTTGAGCAGTGTATTAGCACTCTTTTAAAACAAGCCTTTAAAGGGGCATTCCGGTGTTAGAAATTTATATACCCCAATTTATTTTAACTTGCTTATATAGTGTTATCACACTACTGTACTGGCTTCAGCATGTTTGTGCTTGAAATACTCAAACAGGAAGTTGTGTAGTCCCTATATTTTTAATGTTGTCTTAGCAGCTCTCAGACTCCTCCCTCTCTCCCGAGATGACACATCATCCTCTGCTGTCTCAGGCATTGCTGGATCTTTTCTCCGCCCCCTCAGGGATGTCACCACCTCTGACCAGCCCCTCCAGCCTACATCACCATCTCCCTGTCATATACACATAAATATAGATTTTTATTGGGACATTCAAGGAAGAATGCGTGTATTTAAAGCATACTGCCTTGTGCCATACAATGCCACATGCAAAATAGCAGACAGGGAGGAATGCAGCAGGTGCTGTACTGCTGATTTCCTGACTGCAGAGCAATGATCTGTTGTGTACTGAAATGTGCTGCAACAGCTCTGGATGGGGAACTGGCAGGGGTGCTGTGGGAGAGCTGCGATGAAGAGCTTAGGGAAAGCAACGTATTCTGGGAATTGTAGTACTGAGCAACTGCTCAACCAGGAAATAGTGAGAGGACATGGTAGGGGAGAGGATTAACAAAAACAGCTGGATTTTTTGGGGTTTCGGAACTAGGGTGGACAGATAAGCAATGCACTATGCTTCTGTAGCATTTTTGTTTAACCTAATATTGGCATACCCCTTTATCCTCAGGTCAGTTGGACATTATTGTGGCTGGTCTTTAACCTCTAGAGGTAATCAAGAAGGTTTCCTTTCACTGAAGGCTAGCGGAGATCTTGACAGTAGCTTATTATTGAAACACAATGGCAAAGAAAAATTCAAATACATTGGTCTGAAAATGACAACCAGCTGTGCCATCTAGTGGGCAAAAGTATGTTCCTTCCAGTTTCATAGATGAATTGTGCAGGATGGTATAAAGCAGTGATCTGTCCCCTACAGCTTTCGAGCTACTGGGTATATAGAACTCCCAATATGACCCAACAGCCTGAAAGTAATGTCCCTCGCCTATTGTACAGGACTAGGGATACTACTAACGATTATTTTCAGAATTATTTGGATAAAAACAACAATGGTGGAGAAGATGATATTTTGTGCGTCAGATTAGGAAGGATGTTAATGAGGGATCTGTATGGAAGGGTAGGAGGGAGTAAATGAGAGGAAGGGATCGGTCCAGAACGTAGGTCTTCTTTGTGTTTGAGTGTAAGGAAATCATTGTGTGTTGAAATTGTGGGGTAGGCTACAGAGGAGTAGCTTTTTATCATTAAATACATTATTTAAAATCATTATTGAGGCTTCTTGCCTCAGTGACAAAAGACTGGAGTTTGGATCTGGGTTTTGGGAGTGACTGAAGGTTCTGAAGATGGAGTCACTCCCATACTCCAGTTCAGTGGTGGTTTGCAGTCCTGAACCTGATCTTAGCCGTGTGAGCACTGGCAGAGCAGCTGAGAGTAGTCTAAGGGTACGTTCCCACACGGCGTATTTTGCTGCGTATTTGGTGCTGCGTATTTTCCTACCCATTGACTTCAACAGAGAAAATAAAATACGCAGCAGCAAATACACAGCAAATACGCTGTGTGGGAATGTACCCTAAAGCAGATCAGGTTGTCTGTGGTAAGTTGGATACTGATACACTGCACCCAAAAACACTGACTTTGAACTGAATGTGTCAATTTATGGGTGAGAAGCTGATTTCCTACAATTAAAGGGGTACTTCGACGCCAAAACATCTTTATCTCCTATCCAAAGGATAGGGGATAAGAAGCCTGATCGCGGGGGTCCCGCCGCTGGGGACCCCCATGATCTTGCACGCAGCACCCTGTTACAATCAGTCCCCGGAGCACATGCTCCGGGGACTGATTCTAACAGGGTGCTGCATGCAAGATCACGGGGGTCCCCAGTGGCTGGACCCCCGCAATCAGGCATATTATCCCCTATCCTTTGGATAGGGGATAAGATGTCTTAGCGCCAGAGTACCCCTTTAAACCAAGACTACTGAACTGTGACACCTGCCTGTTTGGATCTATTTGCTTGCTGGCAAGATTGTTTGAAGAGTCCAGTTCTACATATCAATATGCATCAACCTACATAGATGACATTGTCATGTTTATCCTAGATAGGAGAAGTCATTTTAAATAAGGTTTAGTCAGTTCTAGACTCCTTTAGAGAAGTTGAGTTTACTGCCAATCCCAAAAAGTTTGACAAAGGGATTGAAAGAGCTAAACACTTAGGTTACATTCCAGGAAAAAACTTTTATATATATCAATTGGCTTCAGAAAGTTAAACAGATTTGTAAATTACTTCTAATAAAAAATCTTAATCCTTCCAATAATTATCACCTGCTGAATTTGAGTTGTTCTCTTCTGTCTGGCAACAGTGCTCTCTGTTGACATCTCTGCTTGTCTCGGGAACTGCATAGAGTAGAAGAGGTTTGCTATGAGGATTTGCTTCTATTCTGGACAGTTCCCGAGACAGGTGTCATCAGAGAGCACTTAGAAAGAAAAGAACAACTCAACTTCAGCAGTTCATAAGTACTGAAAGGATTAAGATTTTTTAATAGAAGTAAATTACAAATCTGTTCAACTTTCTAGAGCCAGTTGATATATATATATATATATATATATATATATACATAAAGTTTTTTTCCTGGATAACCCCTTTAAGTAGAATGTAATGCTGCTGGTTGGCAACCACCAGCATAACATGTGTCCTGGTTCTTACCAGCTTCAGGCGACATTCCCTGTATTATGCGTCTGCTGTGCTTCCTGGTCTTCATGCTCTGGAGTGTCTCCTGCTACAGTTCCTGCTCTGTCCTCTATAGTCTGTGCACGACCACTGGCTGAATCTTATAGAGACAGTGTTAACTCACTAATTGATCCTCCTCCAATCCCAGCATGGCACTCCCTATATAAATCTGCTCCACCTGTTGCTTGATATCTCAGCAAGGTTGGGTTTCCTGTATTGCTAAGGTCGCTGAACCCTGTCTTCTGTACCTGTGTTCCTGATCATGTCTATGGAATGGACTTTGACTTCACTATCTATCGCTATTCCTGTTTGCTTGGAGATTGTTCTAGGCTACAGCTGAATCCATCATGTTTAGATGTTTTTACAGCATCTGCTCAGCTAATACACACCTGTTCAGCTCTGCTGCATCTGACACTATCTTTAGTATCTGTTTGCCCCATTCTGCCTGCCCGGCTGCTACTTATGGCACAGTGGGTCTACACTGGTGGGGTATTACATAGAGGCAATACAAAACTGGCCCTGTCCGCTTAAAAAAAACGGTTGGAGTAACAGGTTAGTGCTTTCTCTGGCATTGTAGGGTATTACCAGCATTTTGTTCCTGACTTTGCCAGTATTGCAGCCCCTTTGACTGATCATAGAAAAAGAAAAAAGTCAATGATGATACAATGGTCCCCTGAGGCAGAAAAGGCATTCAATGAATTGAAAATGGTTCTGTGTAGACAGCCAGTGCTGATAGCACCTGATTTTTCTAAGGAGTTTATAGATCAAACAGATGCCTGAGAGGTTGGACTATGGGCCGTCCTGTCTCAGGAAATGAATGGATAAGAATATCTGGTCATGTACCTAAGGAGAAAAATGCATCCGGTCATAAGTCTCGCAATAAAGTGGGCACTAGATTCTCTCAGGTTTTACTGTGGTGTCCCAGCAGCAAAGGCTGTCCTGTGGGCTGCGGACTTCCTCGGGCAGGCCTGCCGCACAGGTATTGGGCCCACTAAAGGACTGGTTGTTACAGTTATTGTGTTTGAGCACTTTACCACCTGTTATTTATATTTCTAATGTGCACTGTGAAATTTGTTATTTATATGTGTTATACCTTTAATAAAGAGGAGCAGTGTAAGCCCATGTGACCCTGCCTGCCAATGGAACCCCTTAAAAGTTAGCTATATAGTGTAGTGGGGGGAGGAGTTGCCAAGTTCCCAAGTGTGGTAAAGGTGTGAGTTGTGTGTGGAGAAGCTCTTAGGGAAGGCCCAGCACTAAATATCATTTCAAGTCTTATCCAGTCATTCTGCAAGTGATCCCCCATACAGATAAAATTCAAGCCCTGGTGGAGAAAGATACAGGACCTTGTCAGAACCCTAGCGGCCTGGACAATTTTCAATATTATATCAAGTCAGTATTAATTCAGTGGGTGAAAAGCACCATAAGTCTCAGCAACGCAACAGGGCCTGTTGGCGTGTATTAACATCTGCACCTTGCTTAGTAAAAGGCAGGTATCCATAATCCAACATCAGTGTGTTTCTTTACTCCGTGTCTGGCCCAGGAGAAGCTGTCTCCAACCTCGGACTGTCTATAGCCTAACGGTGCCCTGGCATCACAAATTGGGATCAGGTATTCCTTGCAACCCTGTGGCACCACATTTCCTGCTTGGTAGAAACTTCAGACTTGTCTCAGATAATTCCCTGTTGAAGGGAATTTTAGGATAACATGTTGGCTCCTGGCATTGCATGACTTTGATTTTGTGGTATATCATAGATTAGGTACATCTCATATAAATGAGATGTCAAGATTTCACTGTTTGGCTGGGGTAGATGCCAAGCCCCATGGCTTTTGGCAGGGGGGGAATGCAAGTAAGCTGAAAAAATGGTGGATGGGAGGTTTGTATCACTGAGGTTTTTTACCATAGGGCTGGAGTTTGGGTCCAAATTTTGGAGTGACTGTAAGTTCGGGCCATGAAATCACTTCCCGCGATCTCCATGCAGCACCCATGCCACACCCAGCATTCTATGTTTAGAACGCTGGGTTTGGGCATCCGGAGACGTGATGTCACACCACGCCCCCTCCATTCATGTCTATGGGAGGGGACGTGACGGGTGTTTAGAATGTCAAGCCCAGCAGCGGGACTCTGTGATCAAACATCTTATCCCCTATCCTTGGGATAGGGGATAAGATGTCTGTGGGTGGAGTACCACTTTAAATCTGATCTCACAGTTGTGTGAACAATGCCAGAGAGGAACAGAGAGGAGTTGTTTTAACCGGTTAGCAGGCTCGTCCTGAGACAGCAACCAGTGTATGGTGCGGGCTCCCGACTCGAGCCCGCGCCATACCAGCTGACCCCCAGCTAATTCCGGTAGCTGGGGCTGCCGTTAATTGCTGACAGCGGCATCTAAAGGGAGCTTTAACCAATCCCTGGTGGTCCAGTGGGGTGGTTCACCCCCCTGCAGCGAGTGGGGGGGAGCAATCCTCTGTGAAGGTAGCCGGAGGGCTTACCTCTGCTTCCGCGTCGGCTGCGTGTTACGAGTAGCACTGCGGCCAGACGCGCTGGCTGCGAGTGCACTCCTGCCCCGCCCTCCTGTGCTGGCTCTGCTGCGGTTCGCATTGGGGGACTCGCCCACATGCGACCGCCAGGCCATCACTCACCTCCTCGCGTCTCTGTCCCCTCCGCTGTCCCTGGCTGCTGGCGCGTGCGTCCCCGCCTCCTAGGACACGTGCATGCCAGTTTCCTGTGATTTTAAGGGCCAGCACACCATTGATTGGTGCTTGCCTGGTCCTGACCTTATTTAAACCCTGCACTTCCTCTTGACCCCTGCCGGATCTTTGTGCCATTCAGCCTAAGAGAAAGCGTTCTGTCTGTGTCTTGCCTTGCCATGTATCTGACCTCTTGCTACGTGACCTAACCTTGTGGAAGAATCGTGCCAGGGGTAGCGACCTGGGAGCCGCCTGCCGCAGCAATTCCATCCCGCGGCTGCGGCTCTGAGATTGATAGAGTCTGGCTGAAGCAATCGAACGCAGAGCACACAGATCAATGGAGTTCTATTGAATTCCATTGAGCTGTATTTAAGGGGACTAATAAAGTGTAAAAAAGCTGAATAAAAGTTTAAAAAAACACCCATTAACCTTTCCATACTAAAAGTTTGAATCACCCCCTTTTCCCAAATTCAATATAATTTTTTTTTAACATAATAAAAATAAACAGATGTGGTATCGCCACGTGCGCAAATGTCAGAACTATAAAAATGTAATGTTAATTAAACCGCATGGTCAATGGTGTTTACATAAAAAATACCAAAGTCCAAAATTGCATATTTTTGGTCACTTTGTATACCCTAGCATTTTTTTTTATAAAAAGTGATCAAAAAGTCCTATCAAAAACAAACATGGTACCAATAAAACTTCAGATCACGGTGCAAACAAGGAGCCATCAAACATCCCTGTATATAAAAAAATAAAAAAAGTTATAGGGGTCAGAAGATGACAATTTTAAAGGGTACCTCTCATCAAATAAACTTTTGATAGATTTTAGATGAATAAATGTAGAATAACTTTCCAATAGCATGTTAATGAAAAATATGCTTCTTTCTATTGTATTTTTCCCGATCAGTCCTGTCAGCAAGCATTTCTGACTCATGCTGGAGTCCTAAACACTCAGAGCTGCCAGCCTGCTTTGTTCACAGCCAAACAGGCTGTGAACAAAGCAGGCTGGCAGCTCTGAGTGTTCTCCTTTGTGAACAAAGCAGACTGGCAGCTCGTAGTGTTTAGGACTCCAGCATGAGTCTGAAATGCTTGCTGCCAGGACTGGTAGGGAGACCCCTAGTGGTCATTTCTTCAAAGTGGAAAATTAAATAGAAAGAAGCATATTTTTTAATAACATGTAACTGTGAAGTTAGTCTGAATACATTAATCTATAATATATCAAAAGTTTTTTTGATGAGAGGTACCCTTTAAACATACAATTTTGGTACATGTAGTTATAATTTGTTTTAGGTAGTAAAATAAAATAAAACCTATATAAATTAGGTATCTTTGTAATCGTATGGACCTACAGAATGAGGTTAAGCTGTCGTTGTGTAGAATCAGAAGCCCTCAAAATTTAAAAAAAGGGTGTTATTTTTTACTTTGCCCCACAAATATTTTTTTTATCTGGTTTCAGAATTTTGTGGTATTTTGATTGATGTCATTACAAAGTAAAATTGGTGGCGCAAAAAACAAGTTCTCATATGGGTCTGTAGGTGGAAAACATTTTTTTTAAATGTAGTGGTGCCAGAAAGTTAAACAGATTTGTAAATTATCAATACAGTAGAGAATAGAATAACATCGGCACTCACCGGTCTTCTCTTTAAAAAGGCTTCTTTATTGATACATACTCACAACATGAAATGCAGTAAGGGAGAGGGACCCGTGCAGGTCCCAATATGTTTGGATCATACAAACAGCAGCAGCTGGTCCTCTCGGATTGAATGATAAAATTGATTATGCACCATGTTTTTAAATTTTCAGTTTTTAACATGCACATGTCTTAGTATATGCTTTCTTATACTGATGCACTTATAAAAATGGCGATGGTTAGCCAATGGTGAGACTCTAACGAGAACTCGCCAAGTGTATCAGGAGAGGAGGGCGGTCCAGAGAGTTCGCGATTGGCCGCCCACCTGTATAAGAAGCAGCACAGAAATCCAGGTAGATATGGCCGGATGAAGCTCGTATAACGAGTGAAACAGAGTCTGTTGCCTACTACGTACCCCCCCCCCTGCACGGGTCCCTCTCCCTTACTGCATTTCATGTTGTGAGTATGTATCAATAAAGAAGCCTTTTTAAAGAGAAGACCGGTGAGTGCCGATGTTATTCTATTCTCTACTGTATTGAAGATTTGAACTTTGCTACTACGTCAGAGCACCACCATATCTCTATCGGTTTGTCCTAGTCACACGCCCGCCGTACAATCCAGCCTAGCCAATAGGAGCAGTGCCGAATATCACATCTTCTCTTTGCCCTGAGATTTGTAAATTACTTCTATTAAAAAATTATAATCCTTTAAGTACTTATTAGCAGCGGTATACTACAAATTCTTTTCTTTTTTAATTCCTTTTCTGTCTGTCCACAGAGCTCTCTCTCCTGACACCTCTGTCCGTGTCAGGAAGCAGAGCAGCATAGGTTTGCTATGGTGATTTTCTCCTACTCTGGACAGTTCCTGACATGGACAGATGTGTCAGCAGAAAGCACTGTGGACAGACAGAAAAGAAATCCAATATCCAAGAAATCCAATATATCTGTAGTATACAGCTGCTAATAAGTACTGAAAGGATTAAAAAAAAAAAATTATAGAAGTAATTTACAAATCTGATACAAAAGTAGAAAAAGTACAAGTCCGGCACTGCTATGCAGGTGGAGGCAATATACTTGGTAGTATGGTATCCGCTGATCCAGGCATGAATGGAGACTATACAGTGTATGCTAAGTCGGGGTGCTGGTCAGGAAAGCACAAATCGCTGCGGAATCAGAACAATGTAGAAAAACCGCACTCTTCCGATCTTCGTGCATAAATAACTTTATTCCGTGAAGTATAAACGTAGAACACAGGGGACAGGCAGTCGTCAGGAATTCCGGGGAACACGAGGCGTAGTGTGGTGTTACTACACATCGTGTTCCCCGGCGTTCCTGCCGACTGCCTGTCCCCTGTGTTCTACGTTTATACTTCACGGAATAAAGTTATCTATGCACGAAGATCGGAAGAGTGCGGTTTTTCTACATTGTTCTAATTTACAAATCTGTTTAACTTTCTGGAGCCAGTTGACATAAAAAGTATGTTCCACACCACCGGGTTAAATCAGATCAACTTGTCTGTGGTATGATGGATATTGATTCACGGCACCAAAATAGATCGGCTTCAGGACTGATCTTGTCATGTTTTGGGTAACATTAAGCTAAAATAAATTATTTATAATTGGTGTGTGTACATGAGACAATAAGAGTGGGAGAACCTTCATCTTTTCATTTTGTTTATTTTTTTATTTCTTTCATTTTTTTAATGAAATTTTTTTTCATTTTTTTACTTCTTTCATTTTTTTTATTTAATTTTTTATTAGTTATAATTTTTTTTTAATTTTTTTTATTTTATTTTTCATTTTATTTTATGATATGACACCATACTGGTACTAAGGTACTATAGGGTCAACCTAGCAAGCACGAGGTGCAATATACCCAATGAGTGGCCGTGAGGGTCCTAGCGAGGGCTTAGTGACAGCAGAGACTTGGAGAGTGCTGTCTACGGATGGTACTGTCTAGGTTGTGGGCTGGTGTGGCATGAATTCGGACCCTTCATTGTGCCTGGGCTCATTCCTGGTTACTCACCTACTCAGCGAATAAGAAAAGATGTTCTATATAACTAGTGGTCTGACCTCTCCAATGGAGCAAAATTTGTTTATTTGTTCCTAACTTTTGAACCATACTGGCAGCTTTGCCCTATTCTAAGATGGCAATCGATAGTTTGCGTCCGCATGCGCAGATTTCGCGTCCTCTGTACGCATGTGCAGAGGTTAAAGATCGCACCACCATAGTTACAATGATGCTTATAGCGTTCTCCCATCAGTCTCTTCCGGTATGACACAGTTCCGGGGCCCTGCGAGCTTCCCGTGTTTGGAACATGCCATTTGGCCACATGTTTACTTATTGATTGTACCTGGTGAGTGAGCGATCCCCAATGTACTGTAAATCTGTTTTTAATTGTACACATGTGACCCTGAGAATTAATCAGGACATAATAGAGCATTATTAGTGGTTTTTGTGGTTTTAACACTATTGATTCACTTTATTTATGTACAGACACTATGTATTGAGATATTGTCACGTGTACACAATATATACCATATTTATCGGCGTATAACACGCACTTTTTAGGCTAAAATTTTTAGCCTAAAGTCTGTGTGTGTGTTATACGCCGATACACCCCCAGGAAAGGCAGGGGGAGAGAGGCCGTCGCTGCCCGCTTCTCTTCCCCTGCCTTTCCTGGGGTCTAGAGCGCTGCTGTCGGCCCTTCTCACCCCCTGGCTATCGGTGCCGACAGCCAGGGGGAGAGAAGGGGCAGCGGCACCCATTGCCGGCGCCGCTGCCCCGTTGCCTCCTCCTATCCCCGGTGGCATAATTACCTGAGTCGGGTCCGCGCTGCTGCAGGCCTCCGGCGTGCGTCCCCGGCATCGTTGCTATGCGCTGAACGGCGCGGCGCATGACGTCAGTGCGCCGCACCGTGCATAGCAACGACGCCGGGGACGCACGCCGGAGGCCTGCAGCAGTGTGGACCTGACTCAGGTAATTATGCCACCGGGGATGGGGGGAGGCAACGGGGCAGCGGCGCCAGCAATGGGTGCCGCTGCCCCTTCTCTCCCCCTGGCTGTCGGCGCCGCTTCTCTCCCCCTGGCTATCGGCGCCAGCACCGATAGTCAGGGGGACAGAACGGGCAGCGGCGCCGATAGCCAGGGGGTGAGAAGGGCCGACAGCAGTGCTCTAGAAAGGCAGGGGGAGAGAAGCGGGCAGCGACGGCCTCTCTCCCCCTGCCTTTCCTGGGGGTATATCGGAGTATACACGCGCACACACGCACCCTCATTTTACCATGGATATTTGGGTAAAAAACTTTTTTTACCCAAATATCCTTGGTAAAATGAGGGTGCGTGTTATAGGCCGGTGCGTGGTATACCCCGATAAATACGGTAAGTTTGATTTGTCACATTGTATTTTGCATTTTTTCACTTGATTATTTGATTATCGAATTTTTTGAGAAAGACCAGGAGAGCTGGTTGAAATATTGCTTTGTTACACTCATTGTTTGATGGAATAAATCTTCACGTTTTCACGGATTTTTGGTGTGCTGCGGAGGATTCCTTTGTTCTGTTTAAAGCAAGGAACCCTGACCCAGACCCTATCTCTGCGAGCACCTGCTCTTGGATTACGCATATATTTTGGTGGTGCTGTTTTCCTTAAACAGCTATCTATCTATCTATTCTATCTAATCCATCTATCTATCTATTCTATATCCAGGGCCGGTTTTAGGCTTAGCGTGGCCCTAGGCAATATACTATAAAAAATATCTATAAAGCAATTGAAAAGTCCCATCAAAACAAAAACGGTACCGATAAAAACTACAAATCAAAGGACAAAAAATGACCCTCACATCCCCATATACAGAAAAATAAAAGAGTTATAGGGATCAGAATAGTACAAATTTATATTTTTGTATAGTTCCCCCACATTAGGTTGGCTGTATAGTCCCCCCACATTAGGTTGTCAGTATAGTTCCCCCCACATTAGGTTGGAAGTATAGTTCCCCCACATTAGGTTGGCTGTATAGTTCCCCCACATTAGGTTGTCAGTACAGTTTCCCAAGATTAGATTGGCAGTATAGTTCCCCCACATTAGGTTGTAGTTCCCCCACATTAGGTTGGCAGTATAGTTCCCCCACATTAGGTTGTAGTTCCCCCACATTAGGTTGGTAGTATAGTTCCCCCACATTAGGTTGGCAGTATAGTTCCCAACATTAGGTAGACAGTATAGTTCCCCCACATTAGGTAGGCAGTATAGTTCCCCCATATTAGGTTGGCTGTATAGTCCCCCCAACATTAGTTTGCCAGTATAGCTTCCCCAGATTAGGTTGGCAGTATCGTTCCCCCACATTAGGTTGGCAGTATCGTTCCCCCACATTAGGTTGGCAGTATAGTTCCCCCCCACATTAGGTTGGCAGTATTGTTCCCCCACATTAGGTTGGCTGTATAGTTCCCCCACATTAGGTTGCCAGTACAGTTCCACCACATTAGGTTGTTGTTCCCCCCACATTAGGTTGGCAGTATACTTCCCCCACAATAGGTCGTAGTTCCCCCACATTAGGTTTTAGTTCCCCCACATTAGGTAGACAGTATAGTTCCCCCACATTAGGTAGACAGTATAGTTCCCCCACATTAGGTTGGCTATATAGTCCCCCCCCACATTAGTTTGCCAGTATAGCTTCCCCAGATTAGGTTGGCAGTATCGTTTCCCCACATTAGGTTGTAGTTCCCCCACATTAGGTTGGCAGTATAGTTCTCCCCACATTAGGTTGGCAGTATAGTTCCCCCATATTAGGTTGGCTGTATAGTTCCCCCACATTAGGTTGCCAGTACAGTTTCCCAAGATTAGGTTGGCAGTATAGTTCCCCCACATTAGGTTGTAGTTCCCCCACATTAGGTTGGCAGTATAGTTCCCCCACATTAGATAGACAGTATAGTTCCCCCACATTAGGTAGGCAGTATAGTCCCCCCACATTAGTTTGCCAGTATAGCTTCCCCAGATTAGGTTGGCAGTATCGTTCCCCCACATTAGGTTGTAGTTCCCTCACATTAGGTAGGCAGTATAGTTCCCCCAGATTAGGTTGGCTGTATAGTCCCCCACATTAGGTTGGCAGTATAGTTCCCCCCACATTAGGTTGTAGTTCCCCCACATTAGGTTGGCAGTATAGTTCTCCCCACATTAGGTTGTAGTTCCTCCACATTAGGTTGGCAGTTTAGTTCCCCCCACATTAGGTTGTAGTTCCCCCACATTAGGTAGGCAGTATGTTCCCCCACATTAGGTAGGCAGTATAGTTCCCCCACATTAGGTTGTAGTTCCCCCACATTACGTAGGCAGTATAGTTCCCCCACATTAGGTTGGCTGTATAGTCCACCCACCTTAGGTTGGCAGCATAGTTCCCCCCACATTAGGTGTGCAATATAGTTCCCCCCACATTAGGTTGCCAGTATAGCTTCCCAAGATTAGGTTGGCAGTATAGTTCCCCCACATTAGATTGTAGTTCCCTCACATTAGGTTGTCAGTATATTTCCCTCCACATTACTTTGGCAGTATAGTTTCCCTACATTAGGTTGACAGTATAGTTCCCCCACATTAGGTTGGCAGTATAGTTCCCCCACGTTAGGTTGGCAGTATAGTTCCCCACGTTAGGTAGGCATTATAGTTCAACCACGTTAGGTTGGCAGTATAGTTTCCCCACATTAGGTTGGCAGTATAGTTCCCCCACATTAGGTTGGCAGTAAAGTTCCCCCCACATTAGGTTGGCAGTATACTTCCTCACGTTAGGTAGGCATTATAGTTCACCCACGTTAGGTTGGCAGTATAGTTCCCCCACATTAGGCTGGCAGTAAAGTTCCCCCCACATTAGGTTGGCAGTATAGTTCCCCCACATTAGGTTGGCAATATAGTTCCCCCACATCATGTTGGCAGTATACAGTGCCTTGTGAAAGTATTCGGCCCCCTTGAACTTTTTGACCTTTTTGCCACATTTCAGGCTTCAAACATAAAGATATAAAACTGTCATTTTTTGTGAAGAATCAACAACAAGTGGGACACAATCATGAAGTGGAATGAAATTTATTGGATATTTCAAACTTTTTTTAACAAATAAAAAACTGAAAAATTGGGTGTGCACAATTATTCAGCCCCCTTAAGTTAATACTTTGTAGCAACACCTTTTGCTGCGGTTACAGCTGTAAGTTGCTTGGGGTATGTCTCTATCAGTTTTGCACATCGACTGAAATTTTTGCCCATTCCTCCTTGCAAAACAGCTGGAGCTCAGTGAGGTTGGATGGAGAGCGTTTGTGAACAGCAGTTTTCAGTTCTTTCCACAGATTCTCCATTGTATTCAGGTCTGGACTTTGACTTGGCCATTCTAACACCTGTTTATTTGTGAACCATTCCATTGTAGATTTCGCTTTATGTTTTGGATCATTATCTTGTTGGAAGACAAATCTTCGTCCCAATCTCAGGTCTTTTGCAGACTCTATCAGGTTTTCTTCCAGAATGGTCCTGTATTTGGCGCTATCCATCTTCCCATCAATTTTAACCATCTTCCCTGTCCCTGCTGAAGAAAAGTAGGCCAAAACCATGATGCTGCCACCACCATGTTTGACAGTGGGGATGGTGTGTTCAGGGTGATGAGCTGTGTTGCTTTTACGCCAAACATAACGTTTTGCATTGTTGACAAAAAGTTAGATTTTGGTTTAATCTGACCACATGTTTGGTGTGTCTCCCAGGTGGCTTGTGGCAAACTTTAAACGACACTTTTTATGGATATCTTTAAGAAATGGCTTTCTTCTTGCCACTCTTCTATAAAGGCCAGATTTGTGCAGTATACGACTGATTGTTGTCCTATGGACAGAGTCTCCCACCTCAGCTGTAGATCTCTGCAGTTCATTCAGAGTGATCATGGGCCTCTTAGCTGCATCTCTGATCAGTCTTCTCCTTGTATGAGCTGAAAGTTTAGAGGGACGGCCAGGTCTTCCTAGATTTGCAGTGGTCTGATACTCATTCCATTTCAATATTATCGCTCCTTGGGATGTTTAAAGCTTGGGAAATCTTTTTGTATCCAAATCTGGCTTTAAACTTCTCCACAACAGTATCTGGGACCTGCCTGGTGTGTTCCTTGTTCTTCATGATGCTCTCTGCGCTTTAAACGGACCTCTGAGACTATCACAGTGCAGTTGAATTTATACGGAGACTTGATTACACACAGGTGGATTCTATTTATCATCATTAGTCATTTAGGTCAATACTGGATCATTCAGAGATCCTCACTGAACTTCTGGAGAGAATTTGCTGCACTGAAAGTAAAGGGGCTGAATAAATTTGCACGCCCAATTTTTCAGTTTTTTATTTGTTAACAAAGTTTGAAATATCCAATAAATTTTGTTCCACTTCATGATTGTGTCCCACTTGTTGATTCTTCAAAAAAAAAATTACAGTTTTATATCTTCATGTTTGAAGCCTGAAATGTGGCAAAAGGTCGAAAAGTTCAAGGGGGCCGGATATTTTCACAAGGCACTGTAGTTCCCCCACATTAGGTTGGCAGTATAGTTCCCCCACATTAGGTCCTCCCTCTCCCCCTGCTTTTTCTATTTTTCACATTTCATTACCTGGCCGCGCTCGGCAGGCTCAGGTAATGCGTTGAGTCTTGTGGGCTGTGTGGATAATATGACGAGTGAAGTCTCCTGCTGGTTCCTCTGCGCGGCGACAGGGGCATCACTCATCATTTCCTGCTAAACTTAAGCAGCCGGCGCTGCAGGGAATGAGGAGTGACGTCCCTGATGCAGCACAGAGGAGCCAGCAGGAGACGTCACTATATGGGGTCCACATATGGGGTATACAAGAAATTGTGTTACAAATTTTGGGGGTATTTTTTTCCTTTTACCTCTTGTGAAAATGAAAAGTATATGGCAACACCAGCATGTTAGTGTCACATTTTAGATTTTTTCACAATAACATGCTGGAGTAGACCCCAACTTTACCTTTTCATAAGGGGAAAAAGGACAAAAAGCCCCCCCAAATTTGTTAGGCAACTTCTCACGAGTGCGGAAATACCCCATATGTGGCCCTAAACTGTTGCCTTGAAATACGACAGAGCTCCAAAGTGAGAGAGCGCCATACGCATTTGAGGCCTAAATTAGGGATTTGCATAAGGACGGACCCGGATGCAAGAATTGCACTTGCCTCGGATACCAAAATGACCCTATGGCAGTGTTCCCCAAACAGCGGGCCTCCAGCTATTGCAAAACTGTTGTTGTTTTGCAACAGCTGGAGGCTCCGTTTTGGAAACAGTGTCGTACCAGACGTTTTTGATTTTTATTTGGGGGGGGGGGGGGGGTTGGGGTAACTGTGTAGTGGTATGTGTATATGTAGTGTTTTACTTTTTATTTTGTGTAGGTGTAGTGTATTGTAGTGTTTTAAGGGTACATTCACACGGGCGGGGGTTCACAGCAAGTTTTCGGCTGGGAGTTTGAGCTGCATTGGAAAATTTGCTGCATCTCAAACTTGCAGCGAGAAACTCGCTGTAAACCTCCGCCTGTGTGAATGTACCCTGTACTTTTGCAAACCTCTAGCTGTTGCAAAAGTACAACTCCCAGCATGCCCTTTGGCTGTCCGTGCATGCTGTGGGTTGTAGTTATGCAACAGCCTGAGGCACACTGGTTGCAAAACACTGAGAGTTTGTTACTTAACTCAGTGTTTGGCAACCAGTGTGCCTCCAGCTGTTGCAAAACTACAACTCCCAGTATGTACGGTCTTTCAGTGCATGCTGGGAGTTGTAGTTTTCAACAGCTGGAGGCACACTGGTTGCAAAACACTGAGGTAACAAACTCTGTGTTTTGTAACCAGTGTGCCTACAGCTGTTGCAAAACTACAACTCTCAGCATGCACTAACAGTAGTTATGCAACAGCTTGAGGCACACTGCTACAACCCCCAGTATACCCTTTGGCTATCCGTGCATGAGGGGGTTGTAGTTATGCAACTGCTGGAGGCACACTTTTTCATAGAAAAAAGGTGCCTCCAGCTGTTGCATAACTACAACCCCCAGCATGCACAAACTACCAAAGGGAACAAAAGGACAATCAGGACAATCGTGAGGTGGGACCAGTGCCACCTCACTCCTCCTGTTAAAGCGTGATAGGTGCCATCTCGGACTGGGGACCCGATTGACCCGGAATCGCCGCAAATCGCATGCAGCGGGGACCGGAATTCCCACAGGTGTACAAGTACACCCTGGGTCCTTAAGTACCAGGATGTCAGGGCGTATCTGTAGGCCCTTGGCCCTTAAGGGGTTAAAGGGGTACTCCGCCCCTAGACATCTTATCCCCTGCCACTGGGGACCCCCACGATCTCCTTGCTGCACCCGGTGTTCGTTTAGAGTGTTGGGTGCAGTGGCGGAGGATCATGACATCATGGCCAGGCCCCCTCAATGTAAGTCTATGGGAGGGGGCATCCCTGAGTTAGCAGGGGTTCCCAGCGGCGGGACCCCTGCGATCAGACATCTTATCCCTTATCCTTTGGATATGGGATAAGATGTTTAGGGGCAGAGTACCCCTTTAACATGCTCTGAACAGCCTGTTTTACCTTGTCCCATAAAAGATGCTCAATAAGGAGAGCGAAGTTAGGAAAACTTTCTATTATGTCCCTGGATCTTATCCATGACTATAACACCTTTGTGGCATGGTGCATTGTCCTGATAAAGTCTTCTTCTACGTTCCCCACTGTCTGTGCTACTCCCTGTCCTGTGTTACATGCACCGTTATTAAAGATTAAAGACTCCGTTTATTGCCGTATGTTGAGTGACGTCTTTTTCTTCTTTATTAATAACTTGGACTAGGCAGTCTAAGATTGCGCCAGATATTTTAACAATGTATCAGGCTGTTTGAAACTCTGGCATATCTTTCCGCTAGGAAAAAACCAAGGCTGAGCAGTACCAAACTAAGGAGAAAATGATACCATATAAAACTTGGAGAAACAACAGCCTCAAGATACATAAACAACACAAGAATGAGCCAAGACTACAAAGAAAACTAGACTAGAGCAGGACAAAAAATGCAAGAAATACTGGAAATATGTAAGAAGTTAAAACAGCAGAATAATCCCTGCTAATTGTAACATTCCGTTAGACAGCAATGGTACTTGATATATTGTATTAGTGTTAAAAATGATGTGTTGTGCTGTGTTTGTGCATCTCGCTGGACACCAGCACTGTATTTGGCTGCAGTTTTCTGACTGCTCTGCCAGAAGAATAATTCCTGACATCTTCCTCTGACCCCTTTTCTCAATGAGTTATTTCCATACAAAGGATCCCCTTTTAAGATAATGAGCAGTTCTGTATTTGGACTTGTCGCACTCCTATCATCAAGTTTATCCTTTGGTGGCGAGGGCAATGGTGCCATTTTGTCTCTGTGACTAGTTTTGAATCACAGTCTTCAAATCTCACATGCTGTCTCCTTTGTTTTTGTTACATAGCGTGTACAGAACTCCATAGTTCTTGTTTAAGATCAGTCTCCATCCTGACTCCTGTTGTCCTTGTTGTGCAAGGGGTGATGCTTATTTAAGGAATTTAATGTGGGAGTGCCCTCACACAGGTCAAAGTTTGGACAGATGTAATTTCTTTGATTGAAATAATGTATGTGTAGATCTCTCGGCAACCCCACTCATTTTTATCCTTGGCCTTCTTGGTAATATTGAGGAAGTGGTGGTGGGGGTGTTGGGTTTGGTGGGGTGGGTGGCGGTGGTAGGGGTGGTGGTGTTCAAGTAGGTAGCTGTCGAATCTTTTATTGAGCTAGGAAATTGAGTCTAGAGCATTGGATGTGGCCTGATACGCCGATTTTCAGGATAAATCTAACTCTTTGCCAGGAAAAGGGAGTTTATAAGAAACACAAGGCTGAATGTAAGTTCGAAGCTATGTGGGGCTTTTGGATAGATATGCCTGGTCTGCCATCACAGTATATTTTAAGATCACCATTGAAAGCTTTCTTTCAGTTGGCAGGGATACCCTTCGAGTCTAATAACATAATTTGGACCTCCTGGGTTTACATTGTTTTGTATAGCCTCTGCCCACCGGCCATGCCAGCTGGGTTTCCTGCTGCCCAGATACTCTTCAATGTATTGGTCACGCATGTGTCTTTATATCCCAGTTTATTATGTTGCTGGGTATATTGCCTTCTATGTCACTGATAAATTGGTCTTGGATAAAGTGGGAGGTGGGGATTGATTTCTGTTTGTTTTCTGTATGTAAAGGTAGTTACAATTTTTTTATTTATTCACCTTCTAATTCTTTTAATTCTGTAGTTTTCCATGCACCTTCAATAGCTGTTGGACTCAAATTTGCTGAATTCTGCTGACAGCTATCTCTCCTGATACCTATTTACACATGAACGTCGGCCAAATGTTTGGGTGTCCTAAATGGAGACATGGGTAGTAAGCTGCTGCCAAAAAGCTCTGGCAGAAACCTATCTCTTCTGATACAGAAGGGTCATGCAGTTAAAATTTAACAAGTGAATGATCTGTTCCAGGGAAAGAGTTAAGAAGCCTCCATGCACATTAGATGATCGGGTGGTCCCGCTAAAAACTGCAGATTTGGTTGACTTTTCTCTAATGTGTATTGGGGTCTTTAGAGGAAAGATTATTTATTCATAATCCACAGTCCCTAAGGGGGCAGAGCATGACGCAGGGTCTCAGAAAATACTAAATAGTCATGCTCCACCCCTCAGACACTACTCAAGTGATTACTAGTGTTGCTCGCGAATATTCGCAATTTGAATATTATTCGCGAATATCGCATATTCGCGAATTCGCGAATTTCGCGAATATAGCGGTATATATTCGTAATTACGAATATTCGTTTTTTTTTTTTTTTTTCTTCTTCACAGTACACATCACAGTGATCACCCCTCTCTGCTTCCAGCTTGTGTGGTGTAAAGAAGGCTGTAATACTACTGTGTGAGAGTGTCGTACAAAAAGTCGCATATGCGAAAATTAACATATGCGTATTTTCGCATATGCGAATTTTCGCGTGTGCTAATTTTGTATTTGCTAATATTCACATATGCTAATTTTCGCATACGTGAATATTCGCATATGCGAAAATAAACTGAGAATATAGCGAATATTCGCGAATATATGACGAATATTCGTCCATATATTCGCAAATATTCGCGAATTCGAATATGGCCTATGCCGCTCAACACTAGTGATTACACAGTGTATTAGCTTTGCCTTGAGTGTTCCTTTAATAGTTTGCAATTCCTAATACTTCAGCCATGATCACATGTCTGACTGTAGCCTTCAGTAATGAGAAGCACTGGAAGTTGGTTATTGAATGTTGGTGCAAACAATAGACTAAAACAACATGATTTGGGTGTAGAAGCTTTAATTAATAGACCTGTGCCGTAAATTAAATGTCATTGGTAAAATGCAGCGCCATTCCTTATTGATTTCTGGAGGAATATAAATCTGAAATATGTCAACTTGTTCCTAAATGAGTGTCACGGTCATAGAATCCTTTGCGCAAGTGAGCCTCATCAGAAAGATATGAGCCATTTATACAATATAAGCTATTTATACAAGCTGGAGGTGCTAGTACGCATGTGTCAGTGGCAACAAGTAGCACTAACAATTCACTTATTCCTGCCCCACTACACTTGGGCAAAAAAATGGGAGCATCTATTGCATGTGTACCAGCACCCTGAAGGCAAAATTAAGTCCATTGAGCATTTTCACAGTAGGGGTAGGGTTACATGTAGCGTATATACTGCGTTTTTCACGCTGCAGCAGGTACTACATAGCATATTTTGGCAGACACACAGTGCTTCTTCACCACAGTCCTGTGTGCGCAGTGAGGTTTGGAGGCAGGCCCAGCACGCCAACTTGACTCTGATGCATGTGTCCACCTCCAAATCTTACTGCACACACAGGGCTGCAGTGGGGAAGACATGTGTGCCTGCTTGTAGCAAAATATGCTGCATATTTCCTGCTGAACAGTGGATTTCCTGCAGCATGACATATGACATTTCCATGCAGCGTATACACTATGTATGACCCTACCCTTAAGGTGAAACTGTCACATTGAAAATGTAGTCATTTTATAGAGTAGGAAGAGCTGAGCAGATAGATATATAGGGGGAGATTTATCAAAACCGGTGTAGAGGCAAGGTTGACCAGTTGCCCATAGCAACCAATCAGATTGCTTCTTTCATTTTGGAAAGGGCCTCTGAAAAAGGAAGCCATCTGATTGGTTGCTATGGGAAACTGGTCAACTTTTCTTCCACACAGGTTTTGATGCATCTCCCCCATAATTTTTAGGAAATGTTCTTCCAGGACAATTTGTCATTTATTCATGTAAGTCTATGTTCATTCTAGGCTAAATAGTCCTGTGGGCGGTCCTACTCAGTGATTGACAGTTCTCTCTATGCACACTTATACACAACTGTCAATCACTGAGTAGGACTGCCCATGTGACTTCTTAGCCCAAAATGAGCAGAGATTTACATGAATAAGTGACAAAATGTTATCCTGGAGAGTGCATGGAGAGAGCTGGGGTGTGGGACAGGAGATCGCAGGGGCGTCCCAGTGGTCGGACCCACTTGCGATCATAGCTGGCTCACCCAGCTCCTCTGCCTCCTCCATATTGTCAGTCTGCCCCACCCTCTATATTAATATAAAGGGAAGCAGGGAAGACAAAGAATATGGAGGAAGCAGGGGAGCTGGGTGAGTCGGCTCCCCACCTCCAATGCTCACTGGATAGTAATACAGCAGAAAGTTTACTGTGCCAGAACTCAACGGATTCATGTAAGTGACCCCTCTTTGTAAAGCAGTTCATCCACACTATAAGGAGAAGTTTCATAGTGACGTATCCCCTATCTGCAGGATAGGGAATAAGTTTTACATTGCGGGGTGTCAGATCTTTGGGAGCCCCCGCAGATAGGGTATAATTTTTTTCCACTGTTACATATCTCCTTTAAGTATTGCACAGTCAATGTTATGTTATCCTAGTTTATTAATTCAGAATTTTCTGTGTTTTTAGTATCATCCTGGATTAGAACTAACATTGATACTATCCTTTTGTAGCCCAAGAAAACATTTTATCCTGGTAAATGTGTTAAAAAAGGAAAACTTCTCTTTTTTTTACACACAACAGGTAGAAATGCAGAACGCTGGCATTAACATATACTTAGTTCTAGACATGTATACATCTTTCCAGCATACCATGAGTTAAAGTAATCATACAGATTTCCTTTACTGCTGCTAGGGGAGAAGGGACACATCCAGCCTGCTGGACTGTGAAGCATAAAGTACTTGCTTTAAGACTGAAGTGTCAACTTCAGTCCATCACTACCCCCCTTTGCCTGCCAGGCTAATGGTTTCTCCCAGCAATATATAAGATCAGTGAGCACCATCTCACCTCAGAGCATAGATATCAGGACAGAAGAGTTGGTGTGGATAAGATGCTCCAGCACTTCTTCACTGCAATGGATGTTTTGGAGATCTGAGGTGGTTGAACTAGCCGTGTCTTATCCCCTTTAACCACAACCTTACCCACTGAAGATGGTATTGTGGACATTTGCCTAAAGAGGTTGCTGAAGTTGTGTCTCCACTTTTCTCACCTCCCGGAAAGTACATACCTCCAAAGATGAATGGGACCATCTTTAACCAAACGGTCCTGGACCAAGCAGCTTACTACAACACATCCCAAGGACTTGGGTCTTTTATTGGATGTTGCAATGGAACCAGGGCTGTCATCACAAGCGATGGGGGTTCTGTTGTCTTAATTCCAGATGAGAGAAGCTTGTTCATCAGCCGGGTGGTCCAGATAGCTGTTCTGTGTGTCCTATCCCTCACTGTCATATTTGGCATCTTCTTCCTTGGCTGCAACTTACTCATTAAGTCTGAAAGTATGATAAACTTCTTAGTGAAGGACAGGAGGCCATCGAAAGATGTGGGTGCAGTGATTCTGGGTCTCTACTGAATGAAAGGGTCAGTCCTAAACCCTTCCACAACATCATAAGGATGACCATGCCCTAGACCCACTGGAAGCTGTTAAAGTGGACAATATTGCATGGATTTTTTGGGGTCTGCATGGGGTGTGCCAAATGAGAACCCCACCGTGGCTGAATGTCAAATAAAGAAATTACAATGCTGCTATTCCTTTTTTTTAATGGTTACCTGTCTTTCCCTGCACTGCAGCAGCCCTCCTTAAGTAATGAACTGTCTTGTATTTTTTATAAACCTGATGGGTTGTAGACAGCCTGTGTACTACTCTACTATATCTGTTTCCAATCTGGGTGAGGATGGGGGTTAATAATTTGCATGATCTGCAGCCTAAAATATAATTTCTTACCTCAGAAATCCCGATAGCTCGTTCCTTGCTCCTACTCATTTTGTGGACATGTTTTAAGCATGTTTCCAAGGCTGCAGTCCTGTTTCTTCAAAGTGTGTTGCACTATAGTTATTGAATACCAAGCATGAGGAGGAATGCTTTTTTTTTTTGTATGCATTGTCAATGTCTATTCTATTGCTGTAAATGTCTTTTTTTGCACTTTGATGAAAAATAAAACATACTTTTTTCCTTTTTGTAAAGGATTGTGCTCATTTCCTATGTGACCCTAATGGGCAATCGCGTTTTACCCTTACGGGGTTAATAATGGTCAGTAAAGGTTCAATTTGAAACAAATGGCTCATAAATAATGACATTAATCTTCCGATCTCTGCAAACAGAGATAAAACTCCCATAACACGGAGACTGTTACTCCGAAAACCCCAATGAATAATTAGTCCAAAGGATAGAACATGACTGCCGACAGACAATTAGCTGATAGGAGGCCCTGTACTACAGATCTGTTTCCCCATCTTCAGGGTGACAGGCACAAATTGGGCCATTAAATGGGTACAGTTTTTGTTTCAGCCACATCAAAGGCACATTTTCTATACTTGTCAATTTTGTAGTTTACATTAACGTGTAGGGAGGAAAAGCGAAAAAGAAGGTTTTGACCAATTTAGTCTTGACAGACGCGTTTCACACAATTTTTTTTACTTCCATTTTATGGAAATATATAGCCTATAACAAAAGCCTGTGAAGTTGAAATGCAGCCAGGACATGTAAGGAATATATAGATAGACAGAAAGGGTTAGGGTTATACCATTAGCCACATAAAGTTTTCAGTCTTCATAGAGTGTACAAAATCTTCTATATCTAACCAGTCATTAAAAAAAAAGAGGGTAGGGACAAGTTTTTTTTTTGCCTGGCACCACGCTATAATAGGATTACTTTACAGATTACATGAATCTGGCACTAAGGTAAGATTTTGTTTTAGTCTGTAGACTAATGGAAGGATCTTTTCGGTTCTTAGGCTAATTTAGGGATAGAAAGAAGAAAATGAAAACTAATGACAGGGTTTTTAAAGAAAGATATGCTGCTGCGAAATGGTTGGCACATAACATTTAATTATATATATATATACCCCCTCGGATTCCGATGCAGTATATATCTATGCATATTGTCTTGTATGGTGATTTGTGTGCATGTTGTACATTGTCTGGTATAAAGCTGTGAAATAAAAATAGATTTTGCCTAAAAAAAAAAAAAAAAAAAAAAAGCAAAAACAAATCAAGTGTAAATTCCCTGTAAATATCCTTTAGTCAAGTTGTATCCACAACTACTGTGAAAAACCTCAACAGATGTTTTGGGATTTAGGGCTGAAAAACTCGCCCAGGATCCTCCGTCTTATAGCGATGCGAATGCTAAAATCTCTACAGAACAGCCGCCAAAAGATCGAAAGGATTTTGCTACAAAGGATCTCGTATACAAAGAATTATTCCTCTTAAAAGGGCATGTGCTTGCTCTTTATTTTCCCTGTATGGGAAAATAGAATTACTGAGCCTAGTAGCAGAACTAATCCTATCTATCTACACATATAGTTGTTAGAAATCCTTTTATATCTACAATGTTTTGTATTTATTTTAACACACCTGCACTTAAACTAAAGGGATTTGTGGTTAATATGCAATTAAATACTGTCAGCCTGAGAAACATAAGTGATAGATAGATATGAGATAGATAGATAGATAGATATGAGATAGATAGATAGATATGAGATAGATAGATATGAGATAGATATGAGATAGATAGATATGAGATAGATAGATATGAGATAGAGAGATAGATAAATATGAGATAGATATGAGATAGATAGATAGATATGAGATAGATAGATAGATATGAGATAGATATGAGATAGATAGATAGATATGAGATAGATATGAGATAGATAGATATGAGATAGATAGATATGAGATAGATAAATATGAGATAGATATGAGATAGATGGATATGAGATAGATAGATATGAGATAGATAGATATGAGATAGATAAATATGAGATAGATATGAGATAGATGGATATGAGATAGATGGATGGATAGATAGATATGAGATAAATCCAAAATAGCAGCAGCACACTAGGTATAAGGTGCAAAAAAGTTTGTGGTTTATTGCATCAGTGCACACAGAGCAATGTTTCTGTGACCTCTTCGTCGCCTTTCTCAAGCTCTATGAAATAGATAGATAGATAAATAGGAGATAGATAGATAATGAGATATGAGATAGATAGATAGATATATATGAGATAGATAGATAGATAGATAGATATGAGATAGATAGATATGAGATAGATAGATATGAGATAGATAGATAGATAGATAAATAGATATGAGATAGAAAGATAGATAGATAGATAGATAGATAGATAGATAGGAGATAGATAGATAGGAGATGATAGATATGAGATAAATAGATAGATAGGATATAGATAGATAGAAATTAAATAGCTAGATATGAGATAGATAGATATGAGATAGATAGATATAGATAGATAGATATAGATAGATATGAGATAGATAGATATGAGATAGATAGATAGATATTGCAAGTAGCCGATATAATTGTAAATAAAGATATTCCTATTTTGTTTAGTTTTTTTTGCACATTTTCACATAGTCTGCATTGGCCATAGGTACTCATGCAATGCTTCCATCCAGTGTATCCCACTTTATATCTTTTTTATTTGCAGCTAAATGTGCAGCTCTATGAATCGGGGATTCATCTATCTCGTTCAGTGTCCCTCCCATCACATTATGTAGCTAGTCCAGGTTCTACAGACCAGCGATGCATTAGGATGGAATAGCAGGGTTATCCATCCATACCGTGACTGCTTTTACCTGTTATTTCCAGGCCCCAGTTGTTCTCCAACAGATCCCAGAAGCATTTATCTAATCTAACTGCATAATAAAATCAATGATAATACCAATACCTTAATCAAAGGGAAGCCTGGTAACAATGAGTTTTCTATTGTCATTATCAGTAAAACGTATATATTTCCGAATGAATATGCGCTCCAGGGTGACAACTCTGGATCTGGACTTTTTATCAGAGGATAAATGGAGAAGAGGCATATTAGCCATGGCGCTCTTTGTCTCCATCCAAAAGTTTTGCTTTGAGTTTGTGAAGTAATTTATTGTTGTTTCTAACATATTCTCATAGAATGATGTATATTAAAAATTAAGGGAACACTTAAACATCACAATGTAACTCAGAGTCAATGACACTTCTGTGAAATCACACTGTCCACTCAGGAAGCACCACTGATTGACAATCAATTTCACATGCTGTTGTGCAAATGGAACAGACAACATGTGGAAATTATAGGCAATTAGCAAGACACCCCCAATAAAGAAGTGGTTCTGCAGGTTGTGACCACAGACCACTTCTCAGTTCCTATGCTTCCTGGCTGATATTTTGGTCACTTTCGAATTCTGGCGGTGCTTTCACTCTGGTGGTAGCATGTGACGGAGTCTACAACCCACACAAGTGGCTCAGGTAGTGCAGCTCATCCAGGATGGCACATCAATGCGAGCTGTGGCAAGAAGGTTTGCTGTGTCTGTCAGTGTAGTGTCCAGAGCATGGAGGCACTACCAGGAGACAGGCCAGTACATTAGGAGACGTGGAGGAAGCCGTAGGAGGGCAACAACCCAGCAGCAGGAACCCTACATCCGCCTTTGTGCAAGGAGGAGCAGGAGGAGCACTGCAAAATGACCTCCAGCAGGCCACAAATGTGCATGTGTCCACTCAAGTGGTCAGAAACAGACTTCATGAGGGTGGTATGAGGGCCCGACGTCCACAGGCGGGGGTTGTGCTTACAGCCCAACACCGTGCTGGATGTTTGCATTTGCCAGAGAACACCAAGATTGGCAAATTTTCCACTGGCACCCTGTGCTCTTCACAGATGAAAGCAGGTTCACACTGAGCACATGTGACAGATGTGACAGAGTCTGGAGACGCCATGGAGAACGTTTTGCAACATCCTCCAGCATGACCGGTTTGACAGTGGGTCAGTAATGGTGTGGGGATGGAATTTCTTTGGGGGGCCGCACAGCCCTCCATGTGCTTGCCAGAGATAGCCTGACTGCCATTAGGTACCGAGATGAGATCCTCAGACCCCTTGTGAGACCATATGCTGGTGCGGTTGGCCCTGGGTTCCTCCTAATGCAAGACAATTCTAGACCTCATGTGGCTGGAGTGTGTCAGCAGTTCCTGCAAGAGGAAGGCATTGATGCTATGGACTGACCCGCCCGTTCCCCAGACCTAAATCTGATTGAGCACATCTGGGACATCATGTCTCGCTCCATCCACCAACGCCACATTGCACCACAGACTGTCCAGGAGTTGTCAGATGCTTTAGTCCAGGTCTGGGAGGACATCCCTCAGGAGACCATCCGACACCTCATCAGGAGCATGCCCAGGCGTTGTAGGGAGGTCATACGGGCGCGTGGAGGCCACACACACACTACTGAGCCTCATTTTGACTTGTTTTAAATGGGCACTGTCACCAACTTTATTTTTTGATATGTTATAGTACTTATGTACTACAACATATCTGTAATATATTTTCATTATTTATTTTTACATTTTCATGGTGAATTTTATGTTTGAAAACCGCCCACTAGGGGTCTCCCTCCTAGTGGCCGGCTGCAGCACGGCGTGACGTCAGGCCTGAATTCGGACCGATTGCGGCCAGGCAATCCGTCCTAATTCAATTGCACTGCGCTCGCTCCCTGCCTGTCAATCAGAAAGGCGGGAGCGAGCGCATTGGCTCCCCGGCCACTGGCTGGGAGGCCACTCCTCCAGCACATGTCGTCGCCGACACCGCTGCCCCTGCACGCCCGCTGCCGGACTCTGCAGTATCAGTAAGTATGGAAGAGAGATGTTTAGAGGAGTTGGTGGTTATAACGGGGGTTGTAGGAGACTGGGGTTCTGGGTTTCAGAAGAGGGGGGGGGGTGACGGAGGGAACGGCGTAGCGCCGCATGGCACTAACTTATAGTTCATCTACACAGGGTGCCTCCAGCTGTTTCACTACTACAACTCCCAGCATGCCCTGACAGCCAATAAATGTCAGGGCAAGCTGGGAGATATGTCTTTGCATAAGGCTTATACTAATGCACCCTTTTATCTTGCTGGGTAGCATTAGGGTTTCACCTGTGAGGCCTGCTATAAATGAACCAACCAGGGGTGGGGCTTGTAGCTTGTCTACTCCCTCCCATTGTATGTGTGCCTAGTCCACACTGGAGGTGACTGAGGAGCAATCTGCAAGTCGGACCTATGGCTGCCGTATTTTGGTTCCTGGTTTTATTTATCTGGCCAGGTAGGTTAGCTGATAGGTCCCGCACCATCTGAGAAACCTTGGCGTGGTGTGCGGGCTCAAGTGTGTCCTTCGTATAAGGATATACTGGCTAATGTCTCAGTTTTACATCAGTTTTGAGGGTTAGCTAATGTCATTGTTTACATTAACCACAGTAGTGAAACCATATTGTGATCCATAGGTGCAGGTCCTCCACTCCATAGGTGCACAACTGCACTTGGGGTTGAGCACCTTGTATCACCTTAGATCACGTCAATGTAATTGCAAGCTGGGAGATGTAGTGGTGAAACAGCTGGAGGCACCCTGTGTAAATGAACTAAGGGAGGAAGTGTCGTCCCCAGCAGGCATCAGTGATGTGGTGCCTGCTGGGGAAGTCTGACTAGTACACTACCAGGCAGACAAAAAGTTATTTTTAATATAGCAAAAACATAATAATTTTAAGCAGGGAGGGGGTTAGGGATAGATGTGCAATAGGCAGGGACAGAAAAAAAAAGATATAGGATGGTGGGAGCTACCCTTTAAGGACATTACATCAAAGTTGGATCAGCCTGTAGTGTGGTTTTCCTCTTTGATTTTGAGTGTGACTCTGTATCCAGACCTCCATGGGTTGATAAATTAGATTTTCATTGATCATTTTTGTGTGATTTTGTTGTCAGCACATTCAACTATGTAAAGACAAAAGTATTTCATACAATTAGTTCATTCATTCAGATCTAGGATGTGTTATCTTAGTGTACCCTTTATTTTTTTGAGCAGTGTATATTGGGAGTCAAGAAGGATTTTCCCCATCCTTTAGGATATCCATGCCTGTGGCAATTTTCTCCCCATGCAGTGAACATTTCATTAGGCTGTCTGGACAACTGACAGGTTAGCAAGCAATTGATCCAAAATAAACCTAGAAGAAAAACAGATACATATACAGTACTATCATTAAATATTGCCTCTATCCATGGGTGAGATTTTTTACAACAGGTTCCCTATCTGGTTTGACGCATGCATGTGATAAAGTGCACCATAGGGAATTATTTCTACTCCAATAATTAAATACAGTGACACCCCGACCTACGATGGCCCCGACATACGATCATATCAACATACGATGGCCTCTCAGAGGCCATCGCATGTTGAAGGCAGCATCAACATACGATGCTTTTGTATGTCGGAGCCATCGCATAAACTGCTATCCGGCAGCGCAGACTGCTTCAGCTGCTGCCGGAGAGCCGTTTAAGGTGCCCCGTGTGGTCCGGTGAGGATCACTTACATGTCCCCGGTGCTCCGAACCGTCCTCTTTGGGATCCCCAGCATCGCTGTCGCTCTCCATCATCTTCATCACGTCGCCTCGCACGCCGTCCCATCATCCAATAGGAGCGGCGTGCATAGCGACGTGATGACGGCGATAAGGAACGACAATCCCGGCCAGCAGACATGGTCTGGAGTGGCGGGGACACCACGGGGACGCAGCGACAGCAGAGGACGGCGACATCCAGGGCAGCGGTGATGGTCCGGAGCAGCAGGGACAGGTGAGTATACCCTCCTATATTTATCATTGCAAGCTGCAAGGTCCCCTCTGTGTTACTGGTCACCTCTTTGGGATCCTGGCCTAGCTGTAAAGACTGTTACCATCTGTCTACCTCAGTAAAGCTACCGTTAACCCTGACCTGGCCTTGGATTCTTATTTGCCCTGCCTAACTAGGAATGGCGGTACTAACGTTCGGGTGGTTATCGGGAAAACCACACCCTGGCGTAACAAACAACTAGGGGTTAATAACTGCCCCATACACCTCATCGCACCCCCATGGCACACCACAAAACTTTGGCATCACAAACAGGATACGGGTGTGTGCCTTAACCATTGTTAGGATTCGGCTAGCTGGATGTGGATCCTCTGTGTCAGCGAGGGATTGGCGTGGACCGTGTCGGTGGACCGGTTCTAGGGATGCTACTGGTTTTCACCAGAGCCCGCCGCAAAGCGGGATGGTCTTGCTGCGGCGGTAGCAACCAGGTCGTATCCACCGGCAACGGCTCAACCTCGCTGACTGCTGAGAAGGCGTGGGACAGAAGGACTAGGCAGAGGCAAGGTCAGACGTAGCAGAAGGTCGGGGCAGGCGGCAAGGTTCGTAGTCATTAGCAATAGCAGAAGGTCTGGAAACAGGCTTTGAACAACACTAAACGCTTTCTCTGGCACAAGGCAACAAGATCCGGCAAGGAAGGAAAGGGGAAGTGAGGTTATATACACAGGGAGCAGGTGGAAGCTAATTAGACTGATTGGGCCAGGCACCAATCACTGGTGCACTGGCCCTTTAAATCCTAGAGAGCTGGCGCGCGCGCGCCCTAGAAAGCGGAGCCGCGCGCGCCAGAACATGACAGCCGGGGACCGGGACGGGTAATTGGCTTGGTATGCGATTCGCGAGCGGGCGCGTCCCGCTATGCGAATCGCATCCCCATAGTGAATGACAGTGCAGCGCTCCCGGTCAGCGGGTCTGACCGGGGCGCTGCAGAAAGGAGAACGCCGCGAGCGCTCCGGGGAGGAGCAGGGACCTGGAGCGCTCGGCGTAACAGTACCCCCCCCCCCTTAGGTCTCCCCCTCTCTTTGTCTCCTTGTCCCTTTAACTGAGAAGAGAACATAGAGGGAGCCTCTTGAGTTTCCTTCTGGAACAAAAAAAAGTCCTGGGTAGCTACATCAGCGGCCGGTAATCCAGAAGAAGTGGGAATGGGGAGGGGGGGCAGAGGGTGAAGCTTGTCACGGGGCAGAGTGTCACCAGGACGGGGGCTATGAGGAGGCACTGCACAGTCCTGATAGGCCTTGGGGAGACCAGGCACAGGAGGAGACACTGAGGCCTGACAGACGGGACTGGGAGCAGACGTGAGGCATTTCTTGCGGCAAGCAGGACCCCAATTCTTGATCTCCCCGGTGGTCCAGTCAAGGGAGGGAGAATGATGCTGGAGCCATGGCAGACCGAGGAGGACTTCAGAGGTGCAATTGGGCAGGACGAAAAATTAAATTTTCTCGTGATGCAGTCCAATGCTCATAAGCAAGGGCTCTGTGCGGTAACACACAGTGCAGTCCAACTTCACTCCGTTGACCGAAGAAATGTAGAGCGGCTTGATGAGACGGGTCACCGGGATGCAGAAGCTATTCACCAAAGAGGCCAGAATAAAATTTCCAGAAGAACCAGAGTCTAAGAAGGCCACGGCTGAGAAGGAGGAGTTGGCAGAAGGAGAAATCCGCACGGGCACAGTGAGACGTGGAGAAGCAGACTTCGTACCAAGAGACGCCACACCCACGTGAGCTGGGTGCGTGCATGCGTTTCCCAGACATGGAGGACGAATAGGGCAATCCACCAAGAAATGTTCGGTACTAGCGCAGTACAGACATAAATTTTTATCCCTACGGCGAGTCCTCTCTTCATGTGTCAGGCGAGACCGATCCACTTGCATAGCCTCCTCGGCGGGAGGCACAGGGGTAGATTGCAAAGGATACTGTGAGAGAGGTACCCAGAGATCAAGGTCTTTTTCCTGGCGGAGCTCCTGATGTCTTACAGAAAAACGCATGTCAATGAGGGTGGCCAAATGGATAAGTTCTTGCAGGTTGGCAGGAATCTCTCGTGCGGCCAGCACATCCTTAATGTTACTGGATAGGCCTTTTTTAAAGGTCGCGCAGAGGGACTCGTTATTCCAAGATAATTCGGAGGCGAGAGTACGAAATTGGATGGCGTACTCGACTACTGAAGAATTACCCTGGACCAGGTTCAGCAGGGCAGTCTCGGCAGAAGAAGCTTGGGCTGGTTCCTCGAAGACACTACGGACTTCAGCGAAGAA
The DNA here is from genome assembly GCF_029499605.1 of Hyla sarda. Taxonomy (NCBI): domain Eukaryota; kingdom Metazoa; phylum Chordata; class Amphibia; order Anura; family Hylidae; genus Hyla; species Hyla sarda. The sequence goes on from NC_079200.1 coordinate 44,691,643, forward strand.
GGACTGGACTGTGGCTGTGGCAGGATCATTGCGGTCCCAGAGCGGTGTGGCCCAAGACAAGGCCTTTCCAGACAGAAGACTCACTACGAACGCCACCTTAGACCGTTCTGTAGGAAATTGGTCCGACAACATCTCTATATGTAGGGAACATTGAGACAGGAAGCCACGGCAGAGTCTAGAGTCCCCATCAAATTTGTACGGCAGGGACAAGCGGAGGCTAGGAGAGGCCACTCGCTGCGGAGGAGGTGCAGGAGCTGGCGGAGGAGATGGTTGCTGCTGTAGCAGTGGCAGAAGTTGCTGTAACGTGGCGGTCAACTGCGACAGCTGCTGTCCTTGTTGGGCAATTTGCTCCGATTGCTGGGCGACCACCGTGGATAGGTCAGCGAGACTTGGCAGTGGCACCTCAGCGGGATCCATGGCCGGATCTACTGTTAGGATTCGGCTAGCTGGATGTGGATCCTCTGTGTCAGCGAGGGATTGGCGTGGACCGTGTCGGTGGACCGGTTCTAGTTTGCTACTCGTTTTCACCAGAGCCCGCCGCAAAGCGGGATGGTCTTGCTGCGGCGGTAGCAACCAGGTCGTATCCACCGGCAACGGCTCAACCTTGCTGACTGCTGAGAAGGTGTGGGACAGAAGGACTAGGCAGAGGCAAGGTCAGACGTAGCAGAAGGTCGGGGCAGACGGCAAGGTTCGTAGTCAATAGCAATAGCAGAAGGTCTGGAAACACAGGCTTTTGACAACACTAAACGCTTTCTCTGGCACAAGGCAACAAGATCCGGCAAGGAAGGAAAGGGGAAGTGAGGTTATATACACAGGGAGCAGGTGAAAGCTAATTAGACTGATTGGGCCAGGCACCAATCACTGGTGCACTGGCCCTTTAAATCTTAAAGAGCTGGCGCGTGCGCACACTAGAGAGCAGAGCCGCACGCGCCAGAACATGACAGCCGGGGACCGGGATGGGTAAGTGGCTTGGGATGCGATTCGCGAGCGGGCGCGTCCCGCTATGCGAATCGCATCCCCATCGTGAATGACAGTGCAGCGCTCCCGGTCAGCGGGTCTGACCGAGGCGCTGCAGAAAGGAGAACGCTGCGAGGAGCAGGGACCCGGAGCGCTCGGCGTAACAGCCATAAAGCCACAAGTCCTCCCCCCGGTCCCAGGCCCCACTGATGATGTCCTTTTGGTGGAGACGAGTGAAGTAAGTGGTGAGGAGCTTGTCAGTGAGTGAACAAAAGCAGGCAGTTCTCTGGGTGCAGCCATACACCGAATCCCGGTGGCTGCGCTCGGCTCTGGAGGTTCCGGTCAAGCACCCGCTGCTGCGCAGACTCTGCCGACACCAACGTTTGTGAAAAGTAAGTCGCTGGGACCGGGAGGGCCAAGTCTGCACCCTTTAGTGCCCAGCAATACCCGTGGCAAACTACAGCAAGTTAGGAAGGATCACATGGGGGGTCCCGGCCAGCCTTGAAAAAGGCGTTGCAGCAACCCCCAAAGCCCCTTAAAGGGCCAGTCACCCTCAGTCTGCCAAGAGGCTCAGCCCTTAGGAAAAAACGGTGGACTAAAATTAAAACACACGTGGACGTAGAGACTCTAGATGGCTACCTTCTTCGTCTCTTTTGCGTTGGTTTCACAAAGAAGCGCAACAATCAGTCCAAAAAGCATTTTATGTTCAACATCAACAAGTCTATCAGATCCACACCAAGATGATGGAAATCCTGACCCTGAAGGTGCAAACAAAAGACCTGAAGGAAGTTGTTAACACACTGATCCCAGGCACCATAGGCCAAGAGATTGAAAAGGTCTGTCAATCTATCTATCCTCTCCACAATGCATCTGTCCAAAGGGTCAAGATGCTGAAAGACTCAAAGTTAAATTTTCCTGAAGCCCCCACTCTTGCAGCCACAGAGCTGAGGCCAGGTCCACAGACGTCCGTAGATGTGCCCAGACCTACTACTGCTGTTGAGGAGGTTTGGCCTGACCATCGGGTACAAACAGGAGTACCGAGGCCTACTCTGATTGCCCCAGAGGTCTGGCCTAACCAGCAGGTACCAACCAAAGTGCCTTGGCCTACTCCAACTGTTCCTAAGGTTTGGCCGGGTCAACAGAAACCAACAATTCATCCCCCAGTGGCACAAGCTGCTGCTGTACAAGTGGTGGTCACCGTGAGTCTGACCATCATTGAATCCCGTTTGTCCCATGTCTCATGGAACAGACATGTCAACCCCATGGAGGGTGCCCAGTCTCGTGGTCCTAGGTATATGTCACAGCCTAGAAAGCAGTTTGACCAACAAGGTTGGCATGGAAGAGTACCTACATAAAAGAAATGTTTATTTGTGTACTCCTGAACAGTAACTTCACCAGACTTGGTCGTATGACTAACTGACTGCTGTGTGCAAACACAATTTTTGTTGTTCCAGGATTCTACAGCAAAGTTTAAGCACAGTGCCTGAAGAACTTGTCAAGAAAGTTTTTGCAGTAACCAATCTCGTAAGTGTTGTGCCCGGCCATGATTCTCAGGAACCTGAACTCTATAATGTATCTGGACTACTGAGAGAAACATTGGCATCTGTGTAAATATGCCATAGTAATATATTTTGCTCACCTTAATGCATAAGGGAAATGTTTGCGGTCCTTCACTATAATTGCTGTAGTGTAATAAAATGTATATAATTTGTTGTACACCAAAAAGTCAAAGTGTACCGTATTCTCTGATGTCTGGTAGTTTTCTTGTTGGGGTTGTCCTTAGCTAATCAGGAGAAGCAACATTTCAGCCCATCGCCAACATCATGTACAGTCAACGGTAAAGTCGTGTACTACACATAGTTATAAATACACATAAAGTACACATAAAGTCATGTACACATGTTTCATGTACATTAGGACTGTAACACTCACAACCACACAGTCCATACAAATGTCATATGTCTCAAATGTCAAATGTAATATTTATTGTGTCATCGTGTTCAGGATACTTTGCTGGCCAGAAGGTATTTCTGTTAATCACAAAAGCATGTAACAAAAAGTCAAAGGTACAATACAGGAATTTAGGTGCACTACTGTGGTTGATGTATACAGTGACATTGGCTATCCCTCAACACTGATGTTAAAATTAAGACATTTGCCAGTATATCCTTATATGAAGGACATACCAGAACCCGCACACCAAAGCCAAGGTTTCTCAAATGGCACGGGACCTAGCGCTAAACCTACCTGTGCGTGATAAGCAAAACAGGGGCCAGTGGGCAATTACGGCAGCATTAGGTCCACTCACAGAGTCCTCCCAGATACTCTCCAGCATGGCTAAGCACACATACAATGGGAGGAGGGAGGCAAACTGCAAGCCCCACCTAAGTTGGCTAATATAGGTGCATGGCCTCACAGGTGCTAACTTGATGCTGCCTGGAAAATGTTCAAGGCGCATTACATATGGAGTTTACACACCTCCAAGTATATAATTTAAACAACAACAAAAAACGTGGTCTCAAATGGCTGGAGGTGCTCAACCCCAAATGCGTTTGTGCATTTATACTGGGGGAGCAGATCCTGCCCTTGTCAAAGTCAAAGGTAACAAAATGTCAAATGTTATCTAAAAAAAATGTCTAGCATAAGAAAATGTCTAGCATAAAAATAACTAGTGTTCTGGGGAGAAGTGTGTAATGCCAAGGGACCCCAGTAGCCAAGATATTGGGCAGAGAGCCTCCAGCAACCCAATTCACCAGTGTTATGTCTAGTCATGTATAGTGTTGTTATGCATAGTTAAATGTCATAGTATACATAGTCATAGTCCATAAGTTGTGTTATACCATAGTCAAAGGTATGTTGCTATTCTCCATTGAATGCAGAAAATCCAGAGCATGTATGGACATTTATACAAAGACTCTATTGCATTATCAGTTTTCGTTAAGCAACAGCCTGGAAATGGACATTGGGTTACAATGCCCCAGGACTGCATTCGGCCCCAAGGCCGATTCAATCCTCAAGCCCGACAGGACTTTTGTTGGGGGCAACATCTGTTAAAGGGGAAATCTGGTGGAAACAAGTAGAAAACAAATGTTTTCAAATGAATTGGTGCCTGAAAGTTAAACAGATTTGTAAATTACTTCTATAAAAAAAAAAAGTATCTTTCCAGTAATTATCAGCTGCTGTATACTACAGAGAAATTTGTGAATTTCTTTTCAGTCTGACCACAGTGCTCACTGCTGACACCTCTGTCTGTGTCAGGAACTGTTCAGATTAGAAGCAAATCCCCATAGAAATCCTATACTGCTCTGCACAGTTCTTGACAAGGACAGAGGTGTCAGTAGAGAGCACTGTTGTCAGGCTGGAAAGAACTTCACAAATTTTTCTGTAGTATATCTCTAGCATACAGCAGCTGATAAGAACTGGAAGGGTTAAGATTTTTAATTAGAAGTGATTTACAAATCTGTTTAACTTTCTTGCACCAGTTGATTTGAAAAAAAAATTTCCACAGGAGTTACCCTTTAAGTAGGGGGATTTGTGATATCCCAGTATGGGATATAGTCCTGTACAGTACTTAGGCCCTGTCAGGCTGAGTCCCTCTATGTCCTAGGGGCTCTCCTGCAGCATCTCCCCCATAGTGTTATATGTATTATGTATAAAAGACCTTTAAGTTAGTCACATAATGTGGTCACATGTTCAATTCACATGTTTTGTTACCCAGAGAGCACCAACTAACCAGGTGACCTGCAGCTTGACCTATGGGCTATTTGCTCAGCCCCCCTTTATAAGAGGGGGAGCCATTACAATCTCTCTCTTCTACCACATTCTCTGCTTAGGTCAAGTTCAGTCCAGATGTCTCAGAGCCAGTGTCCAGCACACCTGGAGGCCTCAACCCTAACCTACAGCCACATGTCAGTAAGTCAAGTCATCTCTGTATGCTGTCACTATCTTCAGTCAAGTCAAGTCTATTATAGTCAGCGTGCCTGTCCTAAAGTCTGTCAAGTCACTGCAAGTCCCAGAAATCTGCAAGGTCCCCTCCATGTTACTGGTCACCTCTCTGGGATCCTGGCCTAGCTGTAAAGACTATTACCATCTGTCTACCTCAGTAAAGCTACCGTTAACCCTGACCTGGCATGGGACTCTTATTTGCCCTGCCTAACTAGGAATAGCGGTACTACCATTCAGGTGGTTATCGGGAAAACCACACCCTGGCGTCACGAACATCTGCCCCATACACTTCATCGCACCCCCTGTGACACACCACACACAGAACCATAGTCTGCAGCATTGTTTGACTTGTTTCCCATTGAGCACATCTGTTTTGTCATTGGTCGTCAATTGCGCAGGGACCTGCCAGTCGTGGATCTTGATGATTTGCAAGCCCAAGCACATTCAATGTGGCAGAACATTCCTCAGACAACCATTAATAACCTCATTGATAGTATGCCAAGGTAAGTGAGTGCACAATACACTCATACTCGATACTACATACATCCAAATGTTATGAATATTGTGTGTCCAATTTTGTCACCATTTGTATACCAGAAACATGCATATCGATTCTGTGATTTCCACAATTCCATGACTTTTAAGGTTGAAGAGTATATATGTAAATTTAAAACAAACCCAATTTATTTGGGTAGCTGTGTACTTTTAGAATTGAACAAATGGCAGACAAGGTTTAGAATGGGTAATGGTCCTTAATGCTTTTTTTTATGGCTTTCATAATTTAAAAGGAAGTAGAGCCGTATTATGTTTTCAAAGGGGAAATAGTCATTCTCTTCTACCCTCCTCCACACCATTATATTTCACAATCTGGACTACCAAAGGTGGTCAACATAATGAATATGCTTTAAATAAATAATAATTTTTGTGCATTCAGCTCTATTTGCGTTATGTAAGCACATGGTTCTGAATTCATTTAAATCTACAGATAAGTAAGAATAATGGTGAAGAATGGATTATGCCCATGAGGTTTTCTTATAGATACATAATGCAAACAGAAACTCACTCTATGAATAAGTTACAATGATCTTTTCACAAGTGACTTATTTATAGAGTTCTCTGTACAAGAAAAAGACATATAAACTGTGGGCTGGGTATTAATTCTATGACAACGTTAGGAGTAAAGCTGTCTCTGGGGCATACAGAGCTATGTGTCTCCGTAATGTCTTCGGATGTCAGAGAATTCATTAGTGGTTTACTGGGTCCAGTTTTGAGCAGTGCATGTATATACAGCAATAAGAAAGTTGCCTTCAAGCACTTGGACTATGGTTTACTTCGAGCTAAAGCACAATAGAGTATTAATCATTGCAATGATATCATCATTTTGGCATAATTACAGTTAAATATTGTCTTTCACCATTACCTTGTGATGCAAACAATTAGGGGGGATTTATCAACACCTGTCCAAAGTTGCCCATAGCAACCAATCAGATCGCTCCTTTCATTTTTGAAAAGGCCTCTGAAAATGAAAGTAGCGATCTGATTGGTTGCTATGGGCTATTCAGCAACTTTTCCTCTGGAAAGGTTTTCATAAATCTCCCCCTTGGTGTTTTCTACTTTAGTACAACAGCAATATGCCACTATAAACCAGTATTTGTTACTAGTTTGTTTAGGGTTGGTATAGTATTCCCATGTTTTTGACACATTCACATATGTTTCCTAAGTGGTCCTTAAAAGGGGTACTCCGGCCCAAATACATCTTATCCCCTATCCAAAGGATAGTATATAAGATGTATGAACGCGGGGGTCCCACCTTTGTGAGCTCTCCGCAGCAATACTCCGGCCCCGTGGTTGTCACGCTGGAGAGCTCACACAGGTGGGTGCGGAATGACAGATTGCGGGGGTCCCCAGCGGCGGAACCCCTGCGATCATACATCTTATCCCCTATCCTTTGGATAGGGGAGAAGCTGTATTAGGGCCGGAGTACCCCTTTAAGCTTCAGTACAGAATCATGGGCTTAGCAGGCGTAGCACCTGACATAGGGCCCAAGGGTTAAGGGTCCCACTCATGTGCAAGAACATTCCTACTTTTATAGAAAATAAGAGTTTAGTGGCTTTTTACTTTTGTTTATTGCTACTTATGCCGCCGTTTCATTTTCCTGTCATTAGATTGTAGGTTCCAATCGCATTTTCCTCTAGGGTGCTATGAACTTTAGCTAACTTCTACTGTACAGAATATTTTCCAAGAACCCCCAAACCATGAAGAACCGACGTACCATGCAAAATAGCCTCCCTTGTAGCTGCCACTTACGCTTCCTATAATAAATCAGAGTATATACTGATGCTCTGGGTTAGAATACGAACAGAGTAACATAGTACAGTATAGGATAGGATATATAATAGGATATATATAGGATGTATAGTGTTTGACATTGTTTCTAGCCACATTGCTGAAAGGGTTAACATGCAGTTTAACAGAGAAGTGTTGTTTAGGGCCATGGATCTTGTTTAGTCGGCATATTATTTTGCAGCCTATTATTGTCAAATAAGGTTTTCGGGGCTGTACGGCAAGTGGTAGTGTCTAATTCTGCCTCTGGCTGAGAATGGGTTCTGTTGTTTGAGAAGAGGCTGATTGAATCTAACGGTTTCCTAATCCTGTGGTGTGTGTTATCTGAGGAGAGCGGGGTCCCCACACACCAGCTGAGGTCCTAAGGAGCAGTGCCTTGTTAATGTTTTATGAGAGTCCCTAATTAAAGAGTTCAGCACAGTCACATCCTAGGCCGCTGGTGACCTAGTGAAATATAGGTCATGTGGAGCGAGCAGCTGTGGGACCACAGACGCATCCTGGCAAGAGAACACAGAAGAAGGAAACTTTTCAGAGTTTTGCTGGCAAAACAAAAATAGATGAATTTCATTAAAGGGGTACTCCACCCTAGACATCTTATCCCCTATCCAAAAGATAGAGGATAAGATGTCTGATGGCGGGGGTCCCGCCGCTGGGGACCCCTGCATTCTACCAAGCGGCACCCACCTGTAACGCATTCCGGAACCGCTGGAGGCCCTCAGGCTAATACCATCCCGACCACGAGAACGGAAGATCGTGACGTCAAGACTCCGCCCCCATGTGACGTCACACCCACCCCCTCAATGCAAGTCTATGGGAGGGGGCGTGACAGCCTGAGGGCCTCCAGCGGTTCCAGAATCTTTTACAGGTGGGTGCCGCATGGTAGAATGCGGGGGTCCCCAGCGGCGGGACCCCCGCCATCAGACATCTTATCCCCTATCCTTTGGATAGGGGATAAGATGTCTAGGGGTGGAGTACCCCTTTAAGGTAACCTGACATATGTGACAGTGAGAGAGCTACCATCTCCAGACACTGATTTTTCAAAGCATATTTTTTCTTACCTTACTGTTACCACCACTCCTTATTTCCTCACTCATATCTCATTATGCTTGACCTAGTATCTTATACATATCCTTTGATATGGCCGTGGTACTCTATGCATTGAACAAGGGAGGATTATAGAAGAATAATGACCTACTTCATGGCACAAGTTTCTTAAATTATCTTGTAACATTTTATAACTTTAAAGTTTCAACTTTATTACTTCCACCCTCTTACTCAATATAACCTTCCCTATATCTAGTTATAGTACTCCATAAAATTATATGTTATAATTATATCCATTTTATCTACTCTTGTTACTCCAGAAAACATCTCCTATAGCTCGTCCTAATACTCCATATAATCTCCCTTTTATCTTGTCAGGTATGGGCAAGGATACAGTGCTCTTTAGTTTTACACAAAGCCCCTGTCCCTGCCTATTGCGTAGTCTCTATAAACAGCGACTCATCAACTTAAAGGGGTACTCCAGTGGAAAACAATTCATTTTAAATCAACTGGTGCCAGAAAGTTAAACAGATTTGTAAATGACTTCTATAAACAAATCTTAATCCTTACAGTACTTATCAGCTGCTGTATACTACAGAGAAAGTTATTTTCTTTTCTGTCTGTCCACAGTGCTCTCTGTTGACACCTCTGTCCATGTCAGCAACTGTGCAGAGCAGGATAGGCTTGCTATAGGGATTTTCTCCTGCTCTGGACAGTTCCTGACATGGACAGAGGTGTCAGCAGAGAGCACTGTGGACAGACAGAAAAGAAATTAAAAAAGAAAAGCACTTTCTCTGTAGTATACAGCAGCTGATGAGTACTGGAAGGATTAAGATTTTTTTATAGAAGTAATTTACAAATCTATGTAAAAGAGGGATGTATATATAATATATATACAACATATTGATTTAAAATAAATTGTTTCACAACGGAGTATCACTTTAAGGACAAACCCTACTGTCGTGCTAGGTCGTCACCAGTCAAAATAACAAACTACAGCAATACAGTCAGGTCAGGGAAAACAGTAAAGCACAAAAGGTTAACACGCACTAATACAATGTACTAGGAAGACAGACAAACAGAGGATTGTCAGTGAGTCAATTCAGAAGTCAAGAGGACAGCAAATTTACAGAATAGAGTATCAGAGGGAATGACCAATTACAGAGCCGAAGTCACGAAACCAGGTAAACAGGATAAGATGCAGGAGAATGCTAGCTACAGAGACAAGTTCTTTTTACAAGCAGTCTAATAGCACACTGCAGCCTTAAATAGGCAGACCTAGCAAGGCGGGGGGCGGCCAGCTCCAGGTGCCACTCTCAAGGGGGGTGCCAGGGGCGGACTGAGCCGCCGCAACTACTGAGGATCTGGGACACTCGTCTTAGATCCCCAGCAGACATCGCTACATTCTCCTGTATGCGCGATACACGCACATACAGGAGAAGGCGTCCCCTCTGTGTGAGCCACATCTGCAGCTTACACAGAGAGGAGATGGGACCTCCACCCCCACGCAGCACGCAGTACAGGCGCCGGTGACGTCACTCATCCGGCGCTTGTACTGTGGAGGGGAGAAGACGCGGACCCTGCAGCTGAGGAGATCGCTGCGTGGGACATAAGGTGAGCATCCTTTTTATTTATTTTTTAACCCTGCCTACACCTAAAGGGAAGGGGGGGGGGGTGCTCTGTATATACCTATGGGGAAGGGGGGGTGCTCTATATATACCTATGGGGAAGGGAGGGAGTGGGGGGTGCTCTGTATATACCTATGGGAAAGGGAGGGAGAGGGGGGGTGCTCTGTATATACCTATGGGAAAGGGAGGGGGGTGCTCTGTATATACCTATGGGAAAGGGAGGGAGGGGGGGTGCTCTGTATATACCTATGGGAGAGGGGGGGGTGCTCTGTATATACCTATGGGAAAGGGAGGGAGAGGGGGGTGCTCTGTATATACCTATGGGAAAGGGAGGGAGAGGGGGGTGCTCTGTATATACCTATGGGAGAGGGGGGTGCTCTGTATATACCTATGGGAAAGGGAGGGAGAGGGGGGTGCTCTGTATATACCTATGGGAAAGGGAGGGAGAGGGGGGGCTCTGCATATACCTATGGGAAAGGGAGGGAGAGGGGGGTGCTCTGTATATACCTATGGGAAAGGGAGGGAGTGGGGGTGCTCTGTATATACCTATGGGAAAGGGAGGGAGAGGGGGGGTGCTCTGAATATACCTATGGGAGAGGGGGTGCTCTGTATATACCTATGGGAAAGGGAGGGAGAGGGGGGTGCTCTGTATATACCTATGGGAAAGGGAGGGAGAGGGGGGTGCTCTGCATATACCTATGGAAAAGGGAGGGAGAGGTGCTCTGCATATACCTATGGGAAAGGGAGGGAGAGGGGGGTGCTCTGTATATACCTATGGGAAAGGGAGGGAGAGGGGGGTGCTCTGTATATACCTATGGGAAAGGGAGGGAGAGGGGGGGTGCTCTGTATATACCTATGGGAAAGGGAGGGAGAGGGGTGCTCTGTATATACCTATGGTTAAGGGAGGGAGAGGGGGGTGCTCTGTATATACTTATGGGAAAGGGAGGGAGAGGGGGGTGCTCTGTATATACCTATGGGAAAGGGAGGGAGAGGGGGGGTGCTCTGTATATACCTATGGGAAAGGGAGGGAGGGGGGGGGTGCTCTGTATATACCTATGAAAAAGGGAGGGAGAGAGGGGGTGCTCTGTATATACCTATGGGAGAGGGGGGTGCTCTGTATATACCTATGGGAAAGGGAGGGAGAGGGGGGGTGCTCTGTATATACCTATGGGAAAGGGAGGGAGAGGGGGGTGCTCTGTATATACCTATGGGAAAGGGAGGGAGAGGGGGGGTGCTCTTTATATACCTATGGGAAAGGGAGGGAGAGGGGGGTGCTCTGTATATACCTATGGGAGAGGGGGTGCTCTGTATATACCTATGGGAAAGGGAGGGAGAGGGGGGGTGCTATGCATATACCTATGGGAAAGGGAGGGAGAGGGGGGGTGCTCTGTATATACCTATGGGAAAGGGAGGGAGAGGGGGTGCTCTGTATATACCTATGGGAAAGGGAGGGAGAGGGGAGGGTGCTCTGTATATACCTATGAGAAAGGGAGGGAGAGGGGGTGCTCTGTATATACCTATGGGAAAGGGAGGGAGAGGGTGGGTGCTCTGCATATACCTATGGGAGAGGGGGGGTGCTCTGTATATACCTATGGGAAAGGGAGGGAGAGGGGGTGCTCTGTATATACCTATGGGAAAGGGAGAGAGAGGGGGGGGCTCTGTATATACCTATGGGAAATGGAGGGAGGGGGGTGCTCTGTATATACCTATGGGAAAGGGAGGGAGAGGGGGGTGCTCTGTATATACCTATGGGAGAGGGGGGTGCTCTGTATATACCTGAGGGAGAGGTAGGGGGGTGCTCTGTATATACCTATGGGAAAGGGAGGGAGAGGGGGGTGCTCTGTATATACCTATGGGAAAGGGAGGGAGAGGGGGGGTGCTCTGTATATACCTATGGGAAAGGGAGGGAGAGGGGGTGCTCTGTATATACCTATGGGAGAGGGGGGTGCTCTGTTTATACCTATGGGAAAAGGAGGGAGAGGGGGAGTGCTCTGTATATACCTATGGGAGAGGGGGGGTGCTCTGTTTATACCTATGGGAAAGGGAGGGAGAGGGGGGGTGCTCTGTATATACCTATGGGAGAGGGGGATTGCTCTGTATATACCTATGGGAAAGGGAGGGAGAGGGGGGGCTCTGTATATACCTATGGGAAAGGGAGGGAGGGGGGGTGCTCTGTTTATACCTATGGGAAAGGGAGGGAGGGGGGGTGCTCTGTTTATACCTATGGGAAAGGGAGGGAGAGGGGGGGTGCTCTGTATATACCTATGGGAAAGGGAGGGAGAGGGGGGTGCTCTGTATATACCTATGGGAAAGGGAGGGAGGGGGGGGTGCTCTGCATATACCTATGGGAAAGGGAGGGAGAGGGGGGTGTAGCTCTGCATATACCTATGGGGAAGAGGGTGGGGGTTTGTAGCTCTGCATATACCTATGGGGAAGAGGGGGGTGTAGCTCTGAATATACCTATGGGAAAGAGGGGGGTGTAACTCTGCATATACCTATGAGAAAGAGGGGGGTGTAGCGTAGCTCTGCATATACCTATGGGAAAGAGAGGGGGTGTAACTCTGCATATACCTATGGGAAAGAGGGGGGGGGTGTAACTCTGCATATACCTATGAGAAAGAAGGGGTTACCTGGCTACCTACCTACCTGCCCTTTTACTGTGCAGGACACCAAGGATGGCATTATTACAGTTTGTGGGCCTATAGATGGGCAGATTGTGTAGAGGAGGGGAGGGCACTAAAAAATGCAGAGTCTGACATGTTTTTCCAGCAGATGTTAAGAGATCCACATGGCGGTCTTATCCGGACGGAGAAGAAAAGGAAAGAGGACGCCGCTGATCAGAAAAGACGTAATTGTCAGTCCCAAAATGTAACTGTAATCGCTTATATGGTGTACACATCCTGTGTATAGATGATATCTACCGCCATATGATCCTGTATATAATCACTTATATTGTATACAGATTCTTTATAGTATACTGGTCTGTGTATAGTAGTTTTATTCAGTACAGTATGGCGGTATTATCCAGTTATTGTGTGGTGGAATATATTTACTCCTTGTATACCAGTATTATTGGTCATTGAAATTTACCTACTTTAAAATGTTTCTTACATACCGTATTTATCAGCGTATAACACGCACTTTTAAAACTTAAATTTAAGGCAAAAATTCTGCCTGTGTGTTATACGCCGATAAATCTTCTGGTCACTGATTTAAAGCGGCCGCAGCAGCGTCTGCTTGTTAAGTATTAACAGCACGGCCGCAGCCACTTTAAATCAGTGACCAGCGGCGTCTCCTCCCCGCTCTGTCACTTGTTTTCTCCCACACTATCCACAGGTACTGGTGTGGTGGATAGTGCAGGAGACGCTGATTAAAATGAGCCCTATCTTGTCCGGATCTGCCCTACCTTTTAATCAGCGTCTCCCGCACTATCCACCAGTACCTGTGTATAGTGCGGGAGAACCTCCCCCCTCCCTCATCATTCCCCCTTTTCCTGCTTTTTATAGTTTTGTTTATTTTCCTTACCTGGCTGCGCTTCGGCAGGTCAGGTCAGGCGGAGGGTCTTGCGGGGTCAGTGAAGCAGATGAGTTACATCCTCTGCCGACTTCTCCGTGCGGCATCACTGACGTCACTTTTCATTTCCTGTAGTCGCCACCGAAAAGTGACATTCCAGATGCCGCACAGAGAAGCCGGGAGAGGACGTAACTCATGCGCTTCACTGACCCTGCAGCCCGCAAGACAGCCGAAGCGCAGACAAGTAAGGAAAGGGGAAGAGTGGTCTTCAACCTGCGGACCTCCAGATGTTGCAAACCTACAACTCCCAGCATGCCCGGACAGCAGTTGGCTGTCCGGGCATGCTGGGAGTTGTAGTTTTGCAACATCTGGAGGTCCGCAGGTTGAAGACCACTGGATGCCATAGGAGGAACATGATGGGGGGATGATGAGACGGGGAAATGATGAGGGGGGGAATGATGGGGGGATGATACAGGGGGAAATGATGAGGGGGGGAATGATGAGGCAAGGTGGGGGGATGATGAGGGGGGAATGATGAGGGACATGATGAGACAGGGTGGGGGGATGATGAGGGGGGAATGATGAGGGACATGATGAGACAGGGTGGGGGGATGATGAGGGGGGAATGATGAGGGATATGATGAGACAGGGTGGGGGGATGATGAGGGGAAATGTTGAGGGACATGATGAGACAAGGGGGGGGATGATAAGACAGGGTGGGGGGGGTGATGAGGGGGGAATAATGGGGGACATGATGAGACAGGGGGAAATGATGGTGGGGGAGAAGAAAAGGAAAGAGGACGCCGCTGATCAGAAAAGACGTAATTGTCAGTCCCAAAATGTAACTGTAATCGCTTATATGGTGTACACATCCTGTGTATAGATGATATCTACCGCCATATGATCCTGTATATAATCACTTATATTGTATACAGATTCTTTATAGTATACTGGTCTGTGTATAGTAGTTTTATTCAGTACAGTATGGCGGTATTATCCAGTTATTGTGTGGTGGAATATATTTACTCCTTGTATACCAGTATTATTGGTCATTGAAATTTACCTACTTTAAAATGTTTCTTACATACCGTATTTATCAGCGTATAACACGCACTTTTAAAACTTAAATTTAAGGCAAAAATTCTGCCTGTGTGTTATACGCCGATAAATCTTCTGGTCACTGATTTAAAGCGGCCGCAGCAGCGTCTGCTTGTTAAGTATTAACAGCACGGCCGCAGCCACTTTAAATCAGTGACCAGCGGCGTCTCCTCCCCGCTCTGTCACTTGTTTTCTCCCACACTATCCACAGGTACTGGTGTGGTGGATAGTGCAGGAGACGCTGATTAAAATGAGCCCTATCTTGTCCGGATCTGCCCTACCTTTTAATCAGCGTCTCCCGCACTATCCACCAGTACCTGTGTATAGTGCGGGAGAACCTCCCCCCTCCCTCATCATTCCCCCTTTTCCTGCTTTTTATAGTTTTGTTTATTTTCCTTACCTGGCTGCGCTTCGGCAGGTCAGGTCAGGCGGAGGGTCTTGCGGGGTCAGTGAAGCAGATGAGTTACATCCTCTGTCGACTTCTCCGTGCGGCATCACTGACGTCACTTTTCATTTCCTGTAGTCGCCACCGAAAAGTGACATTCCAGATGCCGCACAGAGAAGCCGGGAGAGGACGTAACTCATGCGCTTCACTGACCCTGCAGCCCGCAAGACAGCCGAAGCGCAGACAAGTAAGGAAAGGGGAAGAGTGGTCTTCAACCTGCGGACCTCCAGATGTTGCAAACCTACAACTCCCAGCATGCCCGGACAGCAGTTGGCTGTCCGGGCATGCTGGGAGTTGTAGTTTTGCAACATCTGGAGGTCCGCAGGTTGAAGACCACTGGATGCCATAGGAGGAACATGATGGGGGGATGATGAGACGGGGAAATGATGAGGGGGGGAATGATGGGGGGATGATACAGGGGGAAATGATGAGGGGGGGAATGATGAGGCAAGGTGGGGGGATGATGAGGGGGGAATGATGAGGGACATGATGAGACAGGGTGGGGGGATGATGAGGGGGGAATGATGAGGGACATGATGAGACAGGGTGGGGGGATGATGAGGGGGGAATGATGAGGGATATGATGAGACAGGGTGGGGGGATGATGAGGGGAAATGTTGAGGGACATGATGAGACAAGGGGGGGGATGATAAGACAGGGTGGGGGGGGTGATGAGGGGGGAATAATGGGGGACATGATGAGACAGGGGGAAATGATGGTGGGGGAGGCACTAAATGCTTAATGTCTGTATGGCTAGTGGTGTTCTCTGACAGGGGGAAATGATGAGACATGGGGGATGATTAGACATGGGGGGTGGCGATGAGAGGCGTTAAATGTGGCGCAGGGACTGAGAAAAGGGAAGGAATGATGTGGCACTGGAGGGGACAGGACCAAACAGGTGCAGAAGAAAGCGAAGTTGGGGGGGGGGGGGGGGGGATGATGTGGCATTTAGACCAAGTCAATTATTTTACATTTTATTTTTTTTAACTTAAATTTCCCTGTTAAAATGGATAAATACGGCATATCAATTAAAATTTATTGTGTGTGGGATTTGGGTGGAATAGGAGCGTGACTGAAGATTGACGAGCTACAGAGCCTAGCAGGGGCCCCTGGGGGGAGTCCGCCCCTGGGGGGGAGGTGAGGGGGTGTAATTAAGGGTGTGTGTGTGTGTGTGTGGAGGGGGTGCCAAACAAAGGGTCCGCCCCGGGTGCCAAATGCTCTAGGTACGCCCCTGCCTATAACCTCCTCTATATCTCCTCCTATTACTCCATATAACATCTCCTATATCTCCTATTACTCCATATAATCTCCCCTATATCTCCTCCTATTACTCCATATAACCTCTCCTATATCTCCTCCTATTACTCCATATAACCTCTCCTATATATCCTCCTATTACTCCATATAACCTCCCCTATATCTCCTCCTATTACTCCATATAACCTCCTCTATATCTCCTCCTATTACTCCATATAACCTCTCCTATATCTCCTCCTATTACTCCATATAACCTCCTCTATATCTCTTCCTATAACTCCATATAACCTCCCCTATACCTCCTCCTATAACTCCATATAACCTCCCCTATACCTCCTCCTATTACTCCATATAACCTCTCCTATATCTCCTCCTATTACTCCATATAACCTCCTCTATATCTCCTCCTATAACTCCATATAACCTCCCCTATATCTCCTCCTATTACTCCATATAACCTCCCCTATATCTCCTCCTATTACTCCATATAACCTCCCCTATATCTCCTCCTATTACTCCATATAACCTCCCCTATATCTCCTCCTATTACTCCATATAACCTCCCCTATATCTCCTCCTATTACTCCATATAACCTCCCCTATATCTCCTCCTATTACTCCATATAACCTCTCCTATATCTCCTCCTATTACACCATATAACCTCCCTATATGTCCTCCTATTACTCCATATAACCTCCTCTATATCTCCTCCTATTACTCCGTATAACCTCCTCTATATCTCCTCCTATTACTCCGTATAACCTCCTCTATATCTCCTCCTATTACTCCATATAACCTCCCCTATATCTCCTCCTATTACTCCATATAACCTCCCTATATCTCCTCCTATTACTCCATATAACATCCTTTATATTTCCTCCTATTACTCCATATAACCTCCTCTATATCTCCTCCTATTACTCCATATAACCTCCTCTATATCTCCTTATATTACTCCATATAACCTCCTCTATATCTCCTTCTATTACTCCATATAACCTCCCCTATATCTCCTCCTATTACTCCATATAACCTCTCCTATATCTCCTCCTATTACTCCATATAACCTCCCTATATCTCCTCCTATTACTCCATATAACCTCTCCTATATCTCCTCCTATTACTCCATATAACATCCTTTATATTTCCTCCTATTACTCCATATAACCTCCTCTATATCTCCTCCTATTACTCCGTATAACCTCCTCTATATCTCCTCCTATTACTCCGTATAACCTCCTCTATATCTCCTCCTATTACTCCATATAACCTCCCCTATATCTCCTCCTATTACTCCATATAACCTCCCTATATCTCCACCTATTACTCCATATAACATCCTTTATATTTCCTCCTATTACTCCATATAACCTCCTCTATATCTCCTCCTATTACTCCGTATAACCTCCTCTATATCTCCTTATATTACTCCATATAACCTCCTCTATATCTCCTTCTATTACTCCATATAACCTCCCCTATATCTCCTCCTATTACTCCATATAACCTCTCCTATATCTCCTCCTATTACTCCATATAACCTCCCCTATATCTCCTCCTATTACTCCATATAACCTCTCCTATATCTCCTCCTATTACTCCATATAACCTCCCTATATCTCCTCCTATTACTCCATATAACCTCTCCTATATCTCCTCCTATTACTCCATATAACATCTCCTATATCTCCTCCTACTACTCCATATAACCTCCTCTATATCTCCTCCTATTACTCCATATAACCTCTCCTATATCTCCTCCTATTACTCCATATAACCTCCCCTATATCTCCTTCTATTACTCCATATAACCTCTCCTATATCTCCTCCTATTACTCCATATAACCTCCTCTATATCTCCTCTCCTCCTATTACTCCATATAACCTCCCTATATCTCCTTCTATTACTCCATATAATCTCCCCTATATCTCCTCCTATTACTCCATATAACCTCTCCTATATCTCCTCCTATTACTCCATATAACCTCTCCTATATCTCCTCCTATTACTCCATATAACCTCCCCTATATCTCCTCCTATTACTCCATATAACCTCCCCTATATCTCCTCCTATTACTCCATATAACCTCTCCTATATATCCTCCTATTACTCCAGATAACCTCCCTATATCTCCTCCTATTACTCCATATAACCTCCCCTATATCTCCTCCTATTACTTCATATAACCTCCTCTATATCTCCTCCTATTACTTCATATAACCTCCTATATATCTCCTCCTATTACTCAATATAACCTCCCCTATATCTCCTCCTATTACTTCATATAACCTCCTCTATATCTCCTCCTATTACTCCATATAACCTCCTCTATATCTCCTCCTATTACTCCATATAACCTCCCCTATATCTCCTCCTATTACTCCATATAACCTCCCCTATATCTCCTCCTATTACTCCATATAACCTCCTCTATTACTACATATAACCTCCCCTATATCTCCTCTTATTACTCCATATAACCTCCCCTACATCTCCTCCTATTACTCCATATAACCTCCTCTATATCTCCTCCTATTACTCCATATAACCTCCCCTATATCTCCTCCTATTACTCCATATAACCTCCTCTATATCTCCTCCTATTACTCCATATAACCTCATCTATATCTCCTCCTATTACTCCATATAACCTCCTCTATATCTCCTCCTATTACTCCATATAACCTCTCCTATATCTCCTCCTATTACTCCATATAACCTCCTCTATATCTCCTCCTATTACTCAATATAACTTCCCCTATATCTCCTCCTATTACTCCATATAACCTCCTCTATATCTCCTCCTATTACTCCATATAACCTCCCCTATATCTCCTCCTATTACTCCATATAACCTCTCCTATATCTCCTCCTATTACTCCATATAACCTCCCCTATATCTCCTCCTATTACTCCATATAACCTCCTCTATATCTCCTCCTATTACTCCATATAACCTCTCCTGTATCTCCTCCTATTACTCCATATAACCTCCTCTATATCTCCTCCTATAACTCCATATAACCTCCCCTATATCTCCTCCTATTACTCCATATAACCTCCCTATATCTCCTCCTATTACTCCATATAACCTCTCCTATATCTCCTCCTATTACTCCATATAACATCCTTTATATTTCCTCCTATTACTCCATATAACCTCCTCTATATCTCCTCCTA
The DNA here is from genome assembly GCF_029499605.1 of Hyla sarda. Taxonomy (NCBI): domain Eukaryota; kingdom Metazoa; phylum Chordata; class Amphibia; order Anura; family Hylidae; genus Hyla; species Hyla sarda. The sequence continues at coordinate 44,711,056 of NC_079200.1, forward strand.
TTACTCCGTATAACCTCCTCTATATCTCCTCCTATTACTCCGTATAACCTCCTCTATATCTCCTCCTATTACTCCATATAACCTCCCCTATATCTCCTCCTATTACTCCATATAACCTCCTCTATTACTCCATATAACCTCCCCTATATCTCCTCTTATTACTCCATATAACCTCCCCTACATCTCCTCCTATTACTCCATATAACCTCCTGTATATCTCCTCCTATTACTCCATATAACCTCCCCTATATCTCCTCCTATTACTCCATATAACCTCCTCTATATCTCCTCCTATTACTCAATATAACCTCCCATATCTCCTCCTATTACTCCATATAACCTCCCCTATATCTCCTCCTATTACTTCATATAACCTCCTCTATATCTCCTCCTATTACTTCATATAACCTCCTATATATCTCCTCCTATTACTCAATATAACCTCCCCTATATCTCCTCCTATTACTTCATATAACCTCCTCTATATCTCCTCCTATTACTCCATATAACCTCCTCTATATCTCCTCCTATTACTCCATATAACCTCCCCTATATCTCCTCCTATTACTCCATATAACCTCCCCTATATCTCCTCCTATTACTCCATATAACCTCCTCTATTACTCCATATAACCTCCCCTATATCTCCTCTTATTACTCCATATAACCTCCCCTATATCTCCTCCTATTACTCCATATAACCTCCTCTATATCTCCTCCTATTACTCCATATAACCTCCCCTATATCTCCTCCTATTACTCCATATAACCTCCTCTATATCTCCTCCTATTACTCAATATAACCTCCCATATCTCCTCCTATTACTCCATATAACCTCTACTATATCTCCTCCTATTACTCCATATAACCTCCCTATATCTCCTCCTATTACTCCATATATCCTCTTCTATATCTCCTCCTATTACTCCATATAACCTCCCTTATATCTCCTCCTATTACTCCATATAACCTCCCCTATATCTCCTCCTATTACTCCATATAACCTCCCCTATATATCCTCCTATTACTCCATATAACCTCCCCTATATCTCCTCCTATTACTCCATATAACCTCCCCTATATCTCCTCCTATTACTCCATATAACCTCCTCTATATCTCCTCCTATTACTCCATATAACCTCATCTATATCTCCTCCTATTACTCCATATAACCTCCTCTATATCTCCTCCTATTACTCCATATAACCTCTCCTATATCTCCTCCTATTACTCCATATAACCTCCTCTATATCTCCTCCTATTACTCAATATAACTTCCCCTATCTCTCCTCCTATTACTCCATATAACCTCTCCTATATCTCCTCCTATTACTCCATATAATCTCTCCTATATATATCCTCCTATTACTCCATATTACCTCTTCTATATCTCCTCCTATTACTCCATATAACCTCCCCTATATCTCCTCCTATTACTCCATATAACCTCCCCTATATCTCCTCCTATTACTCCATATAACCTCCCCTATATCTCCTCCTATTACTCCATATAACCTCCCCTATATCTCTTCCTATTACTCCATATAACCTCCTCTATATCTCCTCCTATTACTCCATACAACATCCTTTATATCTCCTATTACTCCATATAACCTCCTCTATATCTCCTCCTATTACTCCATATAACCTCCCCTTATATCTCCTCCTATTACTCCATATAACCTCCTCTATATCTCCTTCTATTTCTCCATATAACCTCCCCTATATCTTGTCCTATTACTCCATATAAACTCCTCTATATCTCCTATTACTCCATATAACCTCCTCTATATCTCATCCTATTACTCCATATAACCTCCCCTTATATCTCCTCCTATTACTCCATATAACCTCCTCTATATCTCCTTCTATTACTCCATATAACCTCCCCTATATCTTGTCCTATTACTCCATATAAACTCCTCTATATCTCCTATTACTCCATATAACCTCCTCAATATCTCCTCCTATTACTCCGGAGTTTTCTGTACTTCCAACTCCTACTCCCCGACTCCTCTGTATTAATATGCAAATGTATTTTATACATTCCTTGAAGGAAAGAAAGGTAACATACCTGTCATTACCACAGGACTACTGGCTGGGAAGCCAACAGTCTACTGTATTGAACAGTTTGTGTGCTGATCTGCTGCTGAAGATAGGGCAGTGGGAGGATCAAGGAAGGGGCATTTATTATAAAACATGATTTCCCTAGTAGAATCCCATAGTCATGTTTAAAGGGGTACTCCGTTCCTAGACGTCTTATCCCCGAGGTCCCGCTGCTGGCGACCCCCGGGATCGCCGCTGCGGCACCGCGCTTTCATTACTACACAGAGCGAGTTCGGGGGACGGATACAGAGCGATACAGTGGATGGAGCAGCGTAATGTCATAGCTCCGCCCCTCGTGACATCACGGCCCACCCCTTAATGCAAGTCTATAGCAGGGGGCGTGAAGACCGCCACGCCCCCTCCCATAGACTTGTATTGATGGGGCTGGCCGTGACATCACGAGGGGCAGAGCCATGACGTAACGGTGCTCCAACCCCTGTATCGCCCGTCATTGCGCACAGAGCGAACTCGCTCTGTGCAGTAATGATAGTGCGGTGCTGCAGCGGCAATCCCGGGGGTCCCCAGCAGCGGGACCCAGGCAATCTGACATCTTATCCCCTATCCTTTGGATAGGGGATAAGATGTCTAGGTGCGGAGTACCCCTTTAAGCTAACAATCGTGTTTACAAGTTTTTATAGCCTTAGCTGAATGGCAGCAGTTTTTCCAATGGTTTACAGCTTCAGTCTTGAACTATTGACCCTCCATTCCCTTCACTTATACAAGTGTCTCTAGTCCCGCAAAAAACATATTTCCTTAACCCCTCATCAGTGAGAGGCTAGGTTACCCATGGGTTCCCTGTAACAGCAGAACACAACACTATGGAAAGTATAAGTATTGCCGCTCCTAATTGTGCTTTGTGTGCCATATAGTAAAACACATGAAAAGCATGCTTCTTCACGGTCACTTAATGTGTTTGTTTTGCGGTTACGTGAGGCACTGCATGCATTGGTCTTTATTCTTAAAGTAGAGAAGTCATTAATTATAACTTTTTGTGAATTGGGACATTTAAACTTTCTTTTTTTAATTTTTTTTTATTCCAATCTAAATTTAGTAGGAATCGGAGTTGGAGTCGGTGCATTGTTTGCCGACTCCGACTCCAGGTACCCAAAATTTTGTCCGACTCCTCGACTCCGACTCCACAGCCCTGATTACCCCTTCTATATCTCCTCCTATTACTCCATATAACCTCTCCTATATCTCCTCCTATTACTCCATATAACCTCCTCTATATCTCCTCCTATATCTCCATATAACATCCTTTATATCTCCTCCTATTACTCCATATAACCTCCCCTATATCTCATCCTATTACTCCATATAACCTCCCCATATATCTCCTCCTATTACTCCATATAACCTCTTCTATATCTCCTCCTATTACTCCATATAACCTCTCCTATATCTCCTCCTATTACTCCATATAACCTCCCTATATCTCCTCCTATTACTCCATATAACCTCCTCTATATCTCCTCCTATTACTCCATATAACCTCCCTATATCTCCTCCTATTACTCCATATAACCTCTTCTACATCTCCTCCTATTACTCCATATAACCTCTCCTATATCTCCTCCTATTACTCCATATAACCTCCCCTATATCTCCTCCAATTACTCCATATAACCTCCTCTATATCTCCTCCTATATCTCCATATAACATCCTTTATATCTCCTCCTATTACTCCATATAACCTCCCCTATATCTCCTCCTATTACTCCATATAACCTCCTCTATATCTCCTTATATTACTCCATATAACCTCCTCTATATCTCCTTATATTACTCCATATAACATCCTTTATATCTCCTCCTATTACTCCATATAACCTCCTCTATTTCTCCTCCTATTACTCCATATGACCTCCTCTATATCTCCTTCTATTACTCCATATAACCTCCTCTATATCTACTCCTATTACTCCATATAACCTCCCCTATATCTCCTCCTATTACTCCATATAACATCCTCTATATCTCACCCTATTACTCCATATTACCTCTTCTATATCTCCTCCTATTACTCCATATTACCTCTTCTATGTCTCCTCCTATTACTCCATATAACCTCCCCTATATCTCCCCCTATTACTCCATATAACCTCTCCTATATCGCCTCCTATTACTCCATATAACCTCTCCTATATCTCCTCCTATTACTCCATATAACCTCTCCTATGTCTCCTCTATTACTCCATATAACCTCCCCTATATCTCCTCCTATTACTCCATATAACCTCCCCTATAGCTCCTCCAATTACTCGATATAATCTCCCCTATATCTCCTCCTATTACTTCATATAACCTCCCCTATATCTCCTCCTATTACTCCATATAACCTCCCCTATATCTCCTCCTATTACTCCATATAACCTCCCCTATATCTCCTCCTATTACTCCATATAACCTCCCCTATATCTCCTCCTATTACTCCATATAACCTCCCTATATCTCCTCCTATTACTCCATATAACCTCCCCTATATCTCCTTCTATTACTCCATATAACCTCCCCTATATCTCCTTCTATTACTCCATATAACCTCTCCTATATCTCCTCCTATTACTCCATATAACCTCTCCTATATCTCCTCCTATTACTCCATATAACCTCCTCTATATATCCTTCTATTACTCCATAAAACCTCCTCTATATCTCCTCCTATTACTCCATATAACCTCTGGCTATAACTCCTTTATTGACCACATTATCGCCTGAAAATGGTCTTCAGACAAGCCATTAAAAAAATATATATATGAAAAATTGATCATTATACTCGACAATTAATTTCCAATCCTTTGGAAGTGACTGAGCCATCTGTAAAATGGATTTCCCTGCTCACAACACCTCTTTGTAGTTCAAAGGTTTACAAGAAAGGTACCGGAGACCGCAATCCGTCCAGCCCACCAACAACTCATCTCTTTTTTCCCATCATATCGCTGTCGCCGATGACATCTCATTAATCTAAATTCCATGCTTCTAATAATTTGCTGACAATAACAAGCAAGAACAGGGGTTTCCGTGGCAACCAAGTTTTCTTTCAGAATGAGGTGCTGAGAAGAGGTGGGTCACCTCTCCACTGAGCCTTGATAATTTTGGATGATCACACATTTCTGCCTGTTTCACTTCGAGAAAAAAACCCTTTCGTTGCCGAGAATCATACAGACTGCTATACTTCTCTGTGATGGCACATAGATAGAAGAGTGCACCTGGCACTGCTCAGTGGTAATATGTACGTCTAAAATTGTCCTTCTATGACACTCTCTCGCAGTGGGTCTGTCCTGTGAGATGGTGGTGTGCAGACTTGTATGAGTAGCGAGTACTTCAGCAAATGTAGATATATAGAAAATAGACAAGTGAACTCACCGCGTTTCCGGCTTCAGAAAAGGCAGCTTTATTAAAGACTTCCAGGTCCAGAAAAAGTAAGTGCAGGGGGAAGACAGGGAAAGGAGGTAGTCATGGGCTACGGAACCATCTCGCGCTGGCCGCGCTTCTTGAGGCCCCTACTATGTAACAGGTGAGGAGGTGTGCTTAAAAAGGATGCCGGCGGATGTGTTACCATGGGAACATATAAACAAATCCCGCACCAAGTGAGTAATACAAAACAAGCAGAACCAAAATGGACCAAAAATTTATATAAAGCAGGATTGGGGAATCCAATAAAAACAACATCTACTCAAGAGACAGCAAGGCCAAAAGGAAGCTTATTGGAAGCAAAAAATAAGGAATTACAAAAAGACGGCCATGTCATTGCGCTCGTTAAGACCGAGCGGGCCTGTCGCTTCTAAAAGCAAAATCCAATAAGCTTCCTTTTGTAGCAGTTGAAGATCTCTATCACAAAACTTAACAGGTTTTTCTACCCTTTCTAGGGCTGCAAATTTAAGCGTATTGGGCCGGCCAACCATGACATTTATTCATATGATTAATAAATCTGGCGGCCCCCGAACCTGTTCTTAGTGATCTGGGGTGTTCTCTAACTCAGTGAAAAAGAGGTCTGATGGTCTTCCCTATATAGTAGAAGCCGCATCCACAGGTAAGGGAGTATACTGTGTGTGTAGACCGACATGTAATAAACTGACTAATTTTTATGGTATGTTCAACCAGTTTAATGATGTCACTTTTCACGTTATATTGGCAAAAGGAGCAGGAACCGTATGCATGGTTCCCTTTTGGTCTTGCTTCCCTTAGCCAATTAGTGGTTTATTTTCTCGTTTCTTTTTAATATAATTTTGCAGAATCTTATTGCGTTTTTCTGTACCTGGAAGTCTTTAATAAAGCTCCCTTTACTGAAGCTGCAAACGCGGTGAGTGCACTTGTGTTTGTGTTATGTGTTATGGTTGAAGCTTCTTCCTTCTCACCTTGAGCCCGCACCTAGTGGAGTACGTGCCCTCCATACCAAGATGGACATGGACATCTGACATCGACACAGCAGTGAGTGCAGGGAAGACAGACGTGGAGGTTTTCTTTACGTCTTGTGAGTCGCAAGACATGCTCCAGGTGATGAGTATCAAGACCCTGGAGCATAAGATCTCTTCACTCGCTAAGAAGGAGATTCACCTTTTTTGGTGAATTTGGTGAACTCCCTACAAGCTTATAGCGAGAGAAAAAAATGCATACCAAGAGGTTTAAGGGTATGCAAGCCCCCCTCACAATTTACTGATGATAAAGAGTTTCTCAACAAATGGGATGACTTGCACATACAGCACTTGCTGAAGCTACAAGAGCTTGTCCTCAATAAAAATAGAGAGGAATATGCCAAGGTTACAGCGGACCTGTGCCATGCTAAATGCGAGCTAAGGAAGCGTCTCCCTGAGCAACAATTGAACACCTTTCTCCAGTCACTAGAGAAAAAGCTCACCCACCTGCAAACCGTCATCAAGGATAAAGGATCAAAGATACATTAGGGACAAAACTGATTTTGATACTGCGCAAATTTTTTCTTACAGCAAAAATCGACCACCAAAGGAGTCTCGTAGATATAATGGGAATAGGAACCCAAATTGCAAGAAAACTAAATCCACTGACTATATGACAACTGAGTCAGAATCGAGTGGGTCAGATGATCCTACTCAAGGAGTAAGTTCTATACAACACGCCACACCCGAGGAGGTCCCTTTAGGAAACTCGTCAGGAGGAGTCGCAGAAGAAAACTCCAAACAAATCAGAAAACCAGCCATCAAAAGGAAGACAGTAACGTGGCGCCAATAAACGTAAATGATATCGTGGTCAATCTGACGGACATAGTCTTATGTAGAGACTGTGAGGTGGCACTTAGTAGGGGTCTGAATTTCGGACTTGTTAAAAACTTTAATTATTCCTTATTCGAAATTGATTTTTTCAAGGCCATTTGCAAAATTGAAACATTTTTTTTTTTGCATGTACAAAAATAGATAAAAATTCAATAGAACAGAATAAGCCAGAGGGTGAGGAGAGATGTACAATAGGCCCATTGGGCTTTAAAGTAATGGCAGAGTTTAGTGAAGAAGAAGACAGGTGTCTTAAAAATTTAGCTGAACTGGCAGGAGACATGGGTATATCTACATCTACTCCAGAGGGCACAGATCCGTTGACAGGTGGTAACCCTTCTCGATTTAACCCACCAATCGCTCCAGGCAGTGCCATCGACCTGTTTTATAAATCGGTCTGTAACGATGTGAAAGCATTAATTTATGCCTCAGTACAACCGAACCTCCCTGCTCTTGAAAAGAAAGCACTTGATGCGCTATTAATCAGGGATGATATTGTGATATCCAGAGCAGATAAAGGGGGCGCGGTTGTCCTGTGGTGGAAAACAGAGTATAATAATGAGATATTAAAGCAGCTCGAGATGGGAGAAATCTATTTAAAACTATCTAAAGACCCCACTAGTAAAACACTGGAAAAATTGAGGTCTATGCTTCATGAATTTGTACAAAATAACACATTAACTATGAAGAAAGCCGAAAGGTTAATTCCCCGCAACCCGAGTAAACCTTATAGGTACATACTACCAAAAGTGCACAAGCCCCTAAATCCCCCTCCAGGACGCCCAATTGTGACTGGGATAGATTCCCACACTGCCTATTTATCCAGCTATATCGACTGGCTCTTGTTTCCTCTACTGCCTCACATCCCTTCTTTTTTAAAATATACAGGGGATCTGCTTATTTTTCTGGATGAGTTCCACTGGCAGGATGGCTATGCCCTAGCATCTATTGACGTTGAGACCCTGTATACCCGCATCCCTCATGATGCGGGTATACAGGCTCTCAGTGGATTTTTCTGTAAACAGCAGAAATTGACAGAGTTAATTGAATTCATCACAGAGTCGGTGGAATTCATTCTTACTAATAATAATTTTACATATGCAGAGCAATGGTATAAACAATTGCGTGGACCAGCAATGGGCACGCCCATCTCTTGCAGTTACGCAAACATTTTTCTTGCCATTTTCGACAGTGACTTTATCTTTGCATCAAGGAACCAGTTCTCATGTCACATTAAATCCTTCCACAGATATGTGGACAACATCCTCATTATTTGGGAAGGCACTAAAAGTCAATTTGATAATTTTGTAACGTATCTAAACATGTCCAATAATGCAAACATGAAGTTTACGTCCAATTTTGGGGGTGAAGAACTTGAGTTCCTTGATGTTCAGATTAAGGTCCTCCAAGGTAAGGTGAGCACCTCAGGATTTAAGAAAACAATCTCTAAGAATTCTCTCCTACACTACAACTCATCACATCCCACAGTATCCCATTCAGCCAGTTCATCCGCCTGAAACAAATTAATAATAACCCAGATATGTACAATGTCCAGGCATCTGAACTGGCTGAACGATTCTGAGAGAGAGGCTTCCCAATAGAGGTTATCAACAAAGCAAGATCAAGAGCCAAGGAAATCCCTCTCAATGAACTACTGAGAACCAAACGTAGAAAAAGTAAAAATAATAGGTGCGTTTTTTCGTTCCAGAATTCCCCTATGAACAATAAAATCAAACAAGCCATCCTTAATAACTGGTTCATGTTAGAAAGAGATGATAATCTTAAAGAATATACACAGAATCGGCCGATAGTTTCATATAAACGCAATAAGACTCTGCAAAATTATATTAAAAAGAAACAAGAAACAAAAAAAGAAACCACTAATTGGCTAAGGGAAGCAAGAACGAAAGGGAACCATGCATACAGTTCCTGCTCCTTTTGCCAATATAACGTGAAAAGTGACATCATCAAACTGGGGGAACATACTATAAAAATTAGTCAGTTTATTACATGTCGGTCTACACACACAGTATACTCCCTTACCTATGGAATGCGGCTTCTATTATATAGGGAAGACCAACAGACCTCTTTTTCACCGAGTTAGAGAACACCCCAGATCACTAAGAACAGGTTCGCGGGCCGCCAGATTTATTAATCATATGAATAAATGTCATGGTTGGCCGGCCCGATACGCTTACATTTGCAGCCCTAGAAAGGGTAGAAAAACCTGTTAAGTTTTGTGATAGAGATCTTCAACTGCTACAAAAGGAAGCTTATTGGATTTTACATTTAGAAGCGACAGGCCCGCTCGGTCTGAACGACCGCAATGAGATGGCCGTCTTTTTGTAATTCCTTATTTTTTGCTTCCAATAAGCTTCCTTTTGGCCTTGCTGTCTCTTGAGTAGATGTTGTTTTTATTGGATTCCCCAATCTTGCTTTATATAAATTTTTGGTCCATTTTGGTTCTGCTTGTTTTGTATTACTCACTTGGTGCAGGATTTGTTTATATGTTCCCATGGTAACACATCCGCCGGGATCCTTTTTAAGCACACCTCCTCACCTGTTTCGTAGTAGGGGCCTCAATAAGCGCAGCCAGCGCGAGATGGTTCCGTAGCCCATGACTACCTCCTTTCCCTGTCGTCCCCCTGCACTTACTTTTTCTGTCTTTAATAAAGCTGCCTTTTCTGAAGCTGCAAACGTGGTGAGTGCACTTGTCTATTTTCTATATATCTACACTTTGTGATGGGTTTCCAGTCTATTCAATACATCTTCAAATTCTGTGAAGCTTGGCGCTAAAGAATTACCAGTAAGGACCTTTATGGGGATAAGGGGAAAAACTGTTTATTGGGAATTGACAGTATAACTTGTTATAATTTCTAGGCCCCAGCACAGTACATTGATCGATATCGATCCAGCACTGCTAAAATGTCCACTTTATTAAAATCTCTTTAAGGGTCCGTTCACACATACAGGATCCTGCGCAGATTTGATGCGCAGGATTTGTAACTGCAGATTAGAAGTTGTGCTCAGTCATTTAGTTTACATTGAAATCTGCAGCAGAAAATCCTGTGCATCAAATCTGCCCATCAAATCTGCATACGTGTGAACGTACCCTAAAAGAGTACTCCACCCCTTGATATCTTATCCCAGGGGTCCCACCGCTGGGACCCCCACAATCTCTGTGCAGCACCCGGCGTTCGTTTAGAATGCTGGGTGCGGGGGTTGTGATGTCATGGTGACACCCCTTGTGGCATCATGCCACACCCCCTTGAGGGGGTGTGGCATAACACAAGGGGTGTGGCCGTAAAATCATGACCCCTGCCATCTGCTCCAAGTTTTCGGAACAAGACGTTCCAAATGCTGGGGCAGCGGAGTACCCCTTAAAAATGACATAGAAGTGGAAAAACAACACCAGCACCATGCGGTCACACCGCTCAACTGTAAATTGACGCTTTTTGGAAGCATGTGCGCCCTGGAAAAACCACAGTGGTCTGAAACAAGTCCATTACAGCTGAGAGGTGTGACAGCACTGTGGTGTTGTTTTTCCATTTCTATGTCATTTAGGGATTCTAATAAAGTGGACATTTTAGCAGCGCTGGATCATTATCTACTCTTTCTTCGTGAGGATCTGATGCACGCACAGCAGAGGGGAGCTGCAGATTATTTTTATTATTTCTCACTACAGTGATCCCCAACCTGTGGCTTTCCAGCTGGTGACTAGTGTTGCTCGCGAATATTCGCAATTCGAATAGTATTCGCGAATATCGCATATTCGCGAATTTCGCGAATATATCGCTATATATTCGTAATTACGAATATTCGTTTTTTTTTTTTTTCACAGTACACATCACAGTGATCACCCCTCTCTGCTTCCAGCTTGTGTGGTGTAAAGAAGGCTCTAATACTACTGTGTGAGACTGGCGTGCGAATATTCGCATATGCGAAAATTAGCATATGCGAATTTTCGCGTATGCTAATTTTGTATATGTTAATTTCCGCATATGTTAATTTTCGCATATGTCAATTTTCGCATACGTGAATTTTCGCATATGCGAAAATAAAACGAGATTATTACGAATATGCGAATATTCGCGAATAAATGACGAATATTCGTCCATATATTCGCGAATATTCGCGAATTCGAATATGGCCTATGCCGATCAACACTACTGGTGACTTGGACTTGCACTACCCGGCCAGTCACCTCGTCCAACTCTAGATGATAAATAGGGAAAAAGTAAATGAAGAATCTGTATAAAAATGGAGACCTGTAAGATAGAAGAAAAATCTAATGTCCAATATGCATGGAAGGATATTCCTGAATAGGTGTGTATAACCGCAATAATAATGAATGACCGCAGTTCACATTCATTAATCCAGTATCTGAAAATGGCTGGTGGTACCAAGTACTGCTCACCATTACTTGTATGATCGCCTTACAGAAGCTCCGCTACGAATGTCAAGGCTGCCGGTGTACAGTAGGTATTAATGCGTCTCCGCAGGAACAGTGTCCGGCCACAATGTTTCTGACCGTGCGCATGTAGATTGTAAGCAAAAGCGGCGTCTGGCGTTACCCAGTTAGCCGTTTCAGCTGCGTCCGGCAGCCGCGAGGCGCTAGTATTATGATATGCTGGAGGTACACATTGGTATGTGAAATAGTACCTGTGAAATAGTACCTGGCAGGGTACACAGATAGAGATGACTGGAGTAGCAAAATGACTGGAACGGCAGAGTGTTCAGAGCGGCAAGATGTTCAAACCAATAGCCGTCAGACAAATATGGGATATATCAATCCAGATAAAAGTACTTCCAAATACAAAGTCCTTCCTTAACACCTAGTTCAGACAGAACAAACAGGCCAAACGGGTTTCAGGGTATGGACAAGTGTGTGCTAACCCCTTCTTCATTGGCTTAAGACGCTTAATTCTGAAACATTGGGGCCGGACACTGTTCTTGCGGAGACGCATTAATACCTACTGAAACAACGAAAGCAGTGAGGGGGGCTCACTATAATATTTCAAGTGGGAATGGGTGCAACTCAGTGTCAAACATAATACTACCCCAAGAACAGCTACCACTGAAAATAGAATGCACGCCACTAAATAATCTCTATTACAATGACTTTATTAAAGTGTACAAAACAATGGATCAAGTAACAACTTTAAAGGGGTACTCCGCCCCATGACATCTTATCCCCTATCCAAAGGATAGGGGATAAGATGTCAGATCGCCGGGGTCCTTCTGTTGGGGACCCCCTGGATCTACCATGCAGCACCCATCTGTAGCGGCTTCCGGAACCGCTGGAGGTCCTAAGGCTGAGTCCATCTCGACCACTGGGACGGAAGATCGTGATGTCATGACTCCGCCCCCGTGTGACGTCACACCTCGCCCCTCAATGCAAGTCTATGGGAGGGGGCGTGACTGCCACTTTTTGAGCCAAATTCAGAAGTGGATCCATAAGGGAGGAGAAGTGTAAGTCCTTCCTTTATATGTCCTATTCCTTTTGAATACACTTCTGGCTTTGGCTCAAAAACTGCAGTGGGAGTATTCCAAAAACTGCCTGAAAAAAACCAAGTGGAAACTTAGCCTAAATCCACTTGTAGTGCAGATTTAGTACAGTTTTTTTTCCCCATTGACAGCGTGAGGGACTTGGCTTGATCCTGACCAATTTCCTGTGGTTTAAGCAACCTTTGTAAGGGGCATATGCACATATGAGGGTAGTTACCATTTGTGTTACAGGGGTACTCCAGTGGAAAACTATTTTATTTTTTAATCAACTGGTGCCTGAAAGTTAAACAGATTTGTAAATTACTTCCATTTAAAAATCTTAGTCCTTCCAGTACTTATCAGCTGCTGTATGTTCCCCAGGAAGTTATTTTCTTTTTGAATTTATTTTCTGTCTGACCACAGTGCTCTCTCTACTGACACCTCTGTCCATGTCGGGAACTGTCCAGAGTAGGAGCAAATCCCCTATAGCAAACCTCTCCTTCTTTGGACAGTTCCTGATACGGACAGAGGTGTCAGCAAAGAGCACTGTGGTCAGACAAAAAAGAAATAAAAAAAGAAAAGAACTTCCTCTGTAGTATACAGCAGCTGATAAGTACTGGAAGGATTAAGATTTTAAATAGAAGTAATTTACAAATCTGTTTAACTTTCTGGCACCAGTTTAAAAAAATTAGTACCCGTTTAGCAGACTATGTGGAAACTCAGTAAAATCTGCAATTTTTTTTTTTTGGGTGAAATCTGCAAAAAAAAGCCATAATGGCATGTTCCATTGCATGTCATATTATGGAATTGGATTGACTTTAGGGGAGTCTATGGTACTCAACATGGTGCACCAAATGGTGGAACACAGGGTAAAACATAGGTGTGTAACAGAATCCCACATTTACTGAATGTGCAGCAGAGCTGTATACATAGACCCCATAATATAGAATAAAGCCATGGTATTATCTGTCAGCAGCAGCTATCCTTATAGATTCTTTATAGGTAGCAACTGAGTTTAAAAGAATTACCCAAAAATTTTAATATTAATAATATTTAAAGATGCTATTTTATATTAATTTTTATGGCTATAGGGGGTGCTGAGGTTGAGCCCCCCTTACTTTACAGTAGAATTATATGAGGTCAGTACAGAGGTGTGATGGCATCCCAATTTCCTTTGGGTGCAGAGGTTTTTCCTCACACTCTTCCCTCCTGATATAACAGGGGTTAAAGAGATCTCCGAGACAGTACGGATTGTGGGAGGAATATCTGAAGCATGAAACCCATATAACTTGTCTAAAGAATCCACAGATGCTCTGAACCCTTATTACACGTGTCCTTTCCCCTCCTACGCCAAGAGGGCGGCATGCTGGGCTACGACAGCATATGCCAGCAAGGTTGCTCTGCTAACGGATCAGCCACCACCTCGTGTCACTCTGCTAATATTAGACTCGGAAAATTATACATGTTGTGTTTTACATGGGGACCTTGTTTCAGCTCTCTGTACTGTACACAGAAAACAGCAGGAGATTTTCGATGTGGAAAAATACCATGATCTAGCTGTGAAATGCAATTTTCAACGAGGGCAAATGAGGCGATTTTATGGCTCCAAAACGCATTGGTAGTTACATGTTAAAGGGTCCAATTGATCTTCTGATATGTCATAGATACATATAAAAATACCACATTGGTGAACTATGTAATGTCCAATCACTTCTGATTTAGAAAAGTCTCAATAGAAAGCTTAAATTATTAGAGATTTCTAGCATTGGATAAGGAAGCAAAGTAGATTTACATATTCTATCTATCTATCATTCTATTCATATGTATCTATCTATCAATCATTCTATTTGTATCTATCTATCATTCTATTCATTTCTATCTACAGTCATGGCCGTAAATGTTGGCACCCCTGACATTTTTCTAGAAAATGAAGTATTTCTCAGAGAAAAGGATTGCAGTAACACATGTTTTGCTATAAATGTTTATTCCCTTTGTGTGTATTGGAACTAAACCAAAAAAGGGAGGAAAAAAAGCAAATTGGACATAATGTCACACCAAACTCCAAAAATGGTCTGGACAAAATTATTGGCACCTTAACTTAATATTTGGTTGCGCACCCTTTGGAAAAAATAACTGAAATCAGTCGCTTCCTATAATCATCAATAAGCTTCTTATACCTCTCAGCCGGAATGTTGGACCACTCTTCCATTGCAACTGCTCCAGGTCTCTCTTATTGGAGGGCGCCTTTTCCCAACAGCAATTTCAAGATCTCTCCACAAGTGTTCAATGGGATTTAGATCTGGACTCATTGCTGCCACTTCAGAACTCTCCAGCGCTTTGTTGCCATCCATTTCTGGGTGCTTTTTGATGTAGATTTGGGGTCATTGTTCTGCTGGAAGACCCAAGATCTCAGCTTTCTGACACTGGGCTGTACAGTGCGACCCAAAATCCGTTGGTAATACTCAGATTTCATGATGCCTTGCACACATTCAACTCACCCAGTGCCAGAGGCAGCAAAACAACCCCAAATCATCATTGAACCTCCACCATATTTCACTGTAGGTACTGTGTCCTTTTCTTTGTAGGCCTCATTCCGTTTACCAAAAAGCTCAATCTTGGTCTCATCTGTCCACAAGACGTTTTCCCAGAAGGATTTTGGCTTACTCAAGTTAATTTTGGCAAAATGTAGTCTTGAAGAAGGTCCTGAACAAGAAAGGGATACCCTTTTGAAACGCGTTGTCCAATCCTGTTTGCTTTATGCTTTATATTTTTTTATTTTCTATTTTTTACTTTTCGTGTTCTTTATTTCTGTAAACTCAACCGTCAATAAATCCCCCCCTTCTTATCCAAGAAGTTTCCAGCAACCTTATTTTTTGCAACGGAGAAGCGCTTTCACACGCCGAGGTTTTTTCTGGGATAAATCCCAGTGTGGGATCTCCCGCAACCTGCTCCTGTACTATTGCCACCGCCTGCCAGCGGTCTCGGCAGAAAGCTGCTCCCGATCACCAACCTAAGGCTCTTTTCCTCGCCACATCATTGGGACTTAAAGGATAGTGGCACCCGACTGCTCACCCCGATCTCCACCGCGCACTGGCCGCAAGGTACCAGCACACATCGAGGGGATCATCCAGCTGACCGCATCTGCCGACTCTGCCAAGCGGATCACATCTGAACATCTGGAGTACACCAGAGGACGGTGTCTACTCCACAAAAGCAGCGCTCCACATCACCGGCACCAGGTGACACCCCGCAGCATCGGAGACAAGCAAGAACATCAGCCAGCAGATCCAGCAGTCAGCAGCCCCGGAACCTTGCCGCATACCAGCCTATACGCATCGCAGAGTTGTGCCTGTTATGCAGCACAACTCTGAAAGGTGAGCAGAAAATCTCCCTATCCTTCCCCGCTAAATCCCCCCCCCCCCCCCCCTTACCTCCTATAACTAGAAAGGTAAAGGCACCATCAAGGCGCCACTTCTGTGTTTTTTCTCTTCACATATTTTACTCATTTCATTTAAATGTTGATGGATAGTTCGCTCTGACACTAATGCTCCCTGAGCCTGCAGGACAGCTTGAATATCTTTGGAACTTGTTTGGGGCTGCTTATCCACCATCCGGACTATCCTGTGTTGACAAATTTCATAAATTTTTCTCTTCCGTCCGCGACCAAGGAGATTAGCTACAGTGCCATGGGTTGCAAACTTCTTGATAATGTTGCACACTGTGGACAAAGGCAAATCTCTGGAGATGGACTTGTAACCGTGAGATTGTTGATTTTTTTACCACAATTTTGGTTCTCAAGTCCTCAGACAGTTCTCTTCTCCTCTTTCTGTTGTCCATGCTTACTGTGGCACACACAATGCAAAGACTAAGTGAACTTCTCTCCTTTTTATCTGCTTTCAGGTGTGATTTTTATATTGCCCACACCTGTTACTTGCCCCAGGTGAGTTTAAAGGAGCATTACATGCTTGAAACAATCTTATTTTTCCACAATTTTGAAAGGGTGCCAATAATTTTGTCCAGCCCATTTTTGGAGTTTGGTGACATTATGTCCAATTTGCTTTTTTTCCTCCCTTTTTTGGTTAAGTTCCAATACACACAAAGGGAATAAACATGTGTATAGCAAAACGTGTTACTGCAATCCTTTTCTGTGAGAAATACTTCATTATCTTGAAAAGTTTCAGGGGTGCCAACATTTACGGCCATGACGGTATCTATCTATCTATCTATCTATCATTCTATTCATATCTATCTCATATCTATCTATCTATCTATCTCATATCTATTGATCTACCTATCATTCTATTCATATCATATTTGAATTCGTGATATTTTGCAAATATATGGACGAATATTCGTCCTATGTTCGCGAAATTTGCATATTCGCTACGTTCGTTCTCTTTTTTTTCCCCATGCGAAAATTCGTAATGAAATTCGCATAGTTCGCATGCGCAAATATATCTTTCACCTAAAAGAAGGGAGGGATCCGTGTCCAGTCTGGAAGTGCCGATATTCGCATATAAATTCGCATAAAAAAAAAAAAACTAAAAAAAGAAAAATATTCGTCATTACGAATATATATCACTATATTCATAATATTTTCGAAATCGCAAAGTGCGGATTTTCGCGGTAAAAATTAGCATTTCAAATATTCTCGCTTAACACTATTCATATCTACCTATCTATCTACCTACTTATCTACCTACCTACCTATTGTTACGCCGAGCGCTCCGGGTCCCTGCTCCTCCCCGGAGCGCTCGCGGCGTTCATCTCCATGCAGCGCCCCGGTCAGACCCGCTGACCGGGAGCGCTGCACTAGTGTCTCCGGCGGGGATGCGATCCGCGTAGCGGGACGCGCCCGCCCGCGGGTCGCATCCCAATCTCCTCACCTGCCCCGTCCTCTGTCTGCTCAGTCCCGGCGCGCGGCACCACTCTCTAGGGCGCGCGCGCCGGCTCTCTAAGATTTAAAGGGCCAGTGCACCACTAATTGGTGCCTGGCCCAATCAGTGTCAATTAGCTTCCCTGCTCATGTGAATAAAAACCCACTTCCCCTTCCTGTCCTTTCCGGATCTTGTTGCTTTTGTGCCTAGTGAAAGCGTTTTTGTGAGTGCCCTTACCAGTGTTACCAGACCTTCTGCCGTTGCCCTTGACTACGAACCTTGCCGCCTGCCCTGACCTTCTGCTACGTCTGACCTCGTTTCTGTCTAGTCCTCCTGTACCACGCCAGTCTCAGCAGTCAGTGAGGTTGAGCCGCTACTGGTGGACACGACCTGGTTGCTACCGCCGCAGCAAGACCATCCCGCTTTGCGGCGGGCTCTGGTGAAAACCAGTAGCAACTTAGAACCGGTCCTCCGGTACGGTCCACGCCAATCCCTCTCTGACACAGAGGATCCACCACCAGCCTGCCGAATCCTGACACCTATCTTTCTAAGATTCTATTTATGTCATATCTATCTGTCTGTCTATCTATCTATTCAAGTGTTTCCCAACCAGGGTGCCTCCAGCTGTTGCAAAACTACAACTCCCAGCATGCCCGGACAGCCAGAGGCTGTCCGGGCATGCTGGGAGTTGTAGTTTTGCAACAGCTGGAGGCACCCTGGTTGGGAAACACTAATCTATTCTCTTGTCCATTTTATATCTATCTACCTAAGTAACTAAGTCTACCTAAATGGCCCATTTTCAAGTAGTTACTGCTAAATAAAAGACCCTTTTTTTTTGTTTTCTAAAAGATAATATATCTATATAAAGCCCTTAAATAGCCACGACCCAAGAAAAGGAAAAATGTTATCGTGTACTCGTCTGAGGGGCTGATGTTTCCACCAATAGCACATTATGTGACAGTGTTTCTAGCCCTTCCCCCATGAAGACCTGTTCTGGTCATTGCAGGGCAGTGGTGACACTCTGGACACAAGGGGGCAGCGGCCATCTGCTCTGTATTTAATTAGGTCTGGAAGTAACATTAAATAGAGGAGATTTATTAACTGTTTATTCCCCACATCCATCTTTAGTTTATCCGAGATTTTCCTCTCTTTTTCCTTTTTATATCTCTTTTTTTATCCCCTATTTATCTCTAGTTATCTAATTTTGCATCACTGTATAAATGAAAAGTTTTGAAGATCCTTTGGGGGTACATTTGCTAAATCTGTCTAAAACCAGTATAAACTTAGAGCAAGCAGTCTAAAAATGCAGCAGATTCATCAAAGTGGCTCATGACAAATTCTGCATATCTTTATTTGTCTAATTTTGTACCGCCTATTAGTTGGCTCAATTCATGCCAATATTTTGCAGAAACATTTTGGTGCAATTGTTGGCAAATGGCATTGCATCTCAGATAAGCCATGCAGTAGGTCACATCCTCTTGTCAAATGAGGCACAGAACAACTAAAAACACAACTAAAATAATAAATGTGATGTAAGCCATGTACTCAAGGTACAGGGTGCACATTAAAGGGGTTATCTAGGAATAGAAAAACTGAGCTACTTTCTTTAAAAAACAGTTCCCCGTCTGTCTCCCGGTTGGATGTGGTTCTGCAGCTCAGTTCCATTGAAGTGAATGAAGCCAAGCTGTAATACCACACACAACCTGGAGACAGACGTGGAGCTTTTTTTTTTTTTTAAAGAATGTAGATGTGTTTTTCTATTCCTGGATTACTCCTTTAAGACAGAATTCTAGGGCATCAGGAATAGTAAATATGCCCCATTTGTGTTCCATTGCCTCACACTTTTCAAGACATTTATTTGCTGTCAGTGAGGGTGGGTTAACACCATGATTTCACTCTACGGCTGCCTAATCCAGTTGGGGGGAGCGAAAATCAGGTGATCCTGTATCCCAGTCGGACCCGGCCGTATATAATTAATTTCAACGAGCGGACCGGAGTCAAATGGTGATTCCGGTCGACACATTTTTGCCCTGTATCCGGTTTTTTGACCGGACCTAAAACTGTGGTATGACGCGGTTTTAGGTCCGGTCAGAAAACCGGATACGGGGCAAAAATGTGCTGACTGGAGTCACCGTTTGACTCCGGTCCACTCGTTGAAATTAATTGGATACGGCCGGGTCCGGCTGGGATACGAGATGACCCGGTTTTCGCTCCCCCCGACCGGATCAGGCAGCTGTAGAGTAAAATCGTGGTGTTAACCCACCCTGAATGAGACCACTCTTGTTTACATTCACAAAATGGGGACTTAAAACATTACATAAGAATATATAGAGCTTTGTATTTGGATAGTGAGTAAGCTGTATTTACACAAAACTCCTGTAATCTTTCTTTTCCACTCCCCTCCATTGATTTATTTCTTCATTCCCTGTTAATATTCATTCCTACAATTGTGATAACCAGAGACAGGAAAATCAGTGCAGCTCCCAAATATGTCACAATCAATAGCAAATATCAATGAATGGTAAAGCCGGCGCGGTCAGTAGGTCAAGGAGTGTCGCTGATGAGGCACGTGCCTGGCAGATGGCCAGGGATTACGCAAGGGCATCAAGAAGACAGTTCTGTCTACAGTAAAGCACAGGGATGTCTGGTCCATCAGCAGGCAAGGAGGTCTTATTATATAAGACATTATACAAGACTGTCATACGTATTCAATAGAGAGAATCCAGATTGTGCGAGAAAGACGCCAGTCTTCACAGGCTTCTAAAATTGGAACAGTGTGTATCCAACAAAACTGCAAAAAAATTGCAAAAAACACAAGAAGTAACAGTATAGGATCTAACACCATTGGACCTTCAAGATACTTCAAGATCATAACCCCACAGCAAAAACTAGGCCCTTAAAATGTCACCCTTAATAATAATTATTTAAAAGTGGTACCCACAATGTTATAAGAGAATAAGCATATATTTGAACATGTGGTAAGGTGGAAAAGTTGTCTATATACCTAATGGATTTTTGGCTGCATGAATAAAAAAACTAAGGTTGGAATATGGTTATCTGTATTAAACCACTATACTGTGCCCATTATGGCGCACTTATCCTAAAATGGGTGACCACATAAACCTCATCCTTACATTCAAACTATTCAAGCGCTTGCAACACCAGCATACAAAAATAAATAACTAAATAAATAAATTCATGAATAAATATTTGTGCTACCCAGTACAAGACCAAGTATATAAATAAAAAGAAAAAGCTACCGGAAAACTAAAAGTATTTGCAACTACATACAAAATAGCAGAACCTCACGTTAGCTTCTGACCAAGTGTGTTTCTGTATACTGTACTGAATGTACACATCACAAGTACACTCATTGACAAAAAACAAAAAACATAATGCACCACAATAGAAATGCCAGATTGCTGCAGTCATGTCTCACATATTACAGGTGTGGTCTGATTAGACCAGTAGTTCCCAAAGTGGGCAATACTCCTTGGTTGCTGGAATGATCTAAAGCGTGATAGTAGCCTTGAGGGTATTTGGGGGGGAGTTGAATAAAAATAAGGGGTTGTGATAGCTGATAGGGAGATACAACAAATCATACATGCCTCCTAGCTGATGGCTGTTTGAAAATGTTTATCTAATAAACTCAAGAGTCACAGAGGCCGGGTTAAGTTTCAGCATGCACACCTTCTCCCTCCCCCACCCCTCCCTGCCTTGCATGATTGATGTACAAGATTTGGCTTCCTCCATGGAGTCTTGTACATCAATCCTGCAAGGTGGCTTTCCAAGGGAGTGCTGAGCAATTTTGCTTCAGAAAAGGAAGTGATAGGCCATGCAAGTTTTGCGTCGTGCCACAAGAGTGTGTAAAAGTGATTCTCCCGCTGCCCTATAAGATAGAGCCCTCAGAGGCTACTTAGTGAGTGTGTGCCATATTGCCTCTGAGACACACAAAAGTTTGCACAGTTGTAAGGTTGAACTGAGAAAATAGAGTTCATTTCTACAAATTGCCCGCCATCTAGGCCATTCTAACTGATCTGAAAGGAGGTGTAGTTATATAAAGGCACACACACATGGCAAACCGGCTCCTTGTCCACCATGCAGACACAGGTAGCACTTTCATTATACACTCCTGTATCTGCCTGGACCATATTGATGTCACAACACCTTTTACATGTCCTGCTCCTGACAGCTAGCCAATGTCGCCTTTGTTTGCAGTGGTGTTGTGAACGAGAAACCAGGACTGCTACAGACTGGAACTGTACCATCTTTTGTGACAAATCCAGGTTCTATTTGGGTTGAGTTCAAGTATGGAAGTCTTATGGTAAGCGCTTAAATCCTGCTTTTGCTATGAGGTGACACACTGCCCCAACTGCTAGGGGTTGGGGAGCCATCACAAATGACATCCGATCATCCATAGTAGTTATACTTGTCTGTATAACTTTTATGTAACAGTTGATCTCAAAACAAATTTGAAAATGAATAAAAACAAACAAAAAACTTTTTGATAAAAAAGAAAGGAGATCTTGACAACCTCCACCAACCACCCTCCCTGCCCATGCTGTTTCTTTTAAACTTCCCCTCCCTTTTCTAGTTACACTCCTGGCAATGACTATTTGTATGGACTAGGTACAGATGGCACAATTCCTGGGAAACAAGGCCCTTGATGGCTCCCAAGCGATCTTTCCAGCCAAGAAGAAGTGTCTCTATCTACAGTATTTTAAAGTCAAAGTCAGTCATTGGTTAGGCTGTCTCCAAAGACACTTAGTGAAGAGAACCAGGGCATGGATGTGCATGGTTCCTAAATGTGGCTGCAATAGTTTTGGCTTGGGATCTTCCCCAGTCCCCCTGGCACTCTGGTGTGCCAGTCTAAACCTATATATTAAATGCAAGGAGCCCTTTAAGCCCTTCAAACAAACTTTGAAGAATTTTAGACCTCCTGACATGGCAGATAGCAGGTGGGCACAGTCTCTGTACTTTCGGACTATTTTTCTGCAGTACATCAGGGGAAGAAAGTGTCTTATTCCTGTCTCGTACACCAAGTGAAGATACAGGAAATCCCTTTACACCCAAACCATTGCCTTACTCCTTGAAGACATACCTGCACTAATTCCTTAAAAAAATCTCTGTATAATTACTCTTATCTCAGCCCCCATAGAGTTCTATGTTCATCCTCATGGCTTTTTATAGTAAGGAGTAGAGATTGGAGTTTGTGTCACTTCTCACCTGTTACTATAGCAACTCCCTACACAGCCGCTCAATCCTTGAGTGTCTTTTGGGATCTTCCCCCTCCTTCCTTCCATAGTTACCCTTAATTAGTCCAAATTAGCAGCAAGCGAGGCGGCTCCCTGCCAGTGGTTAGGGTCCCTGCGCATTCTCCAGAAAAGCAGCACCTGGTACATGATATGAGTAAAACAGCTGAAAAGTAAGAAAAAAAAGATCACTGTCATGTGATAGTGTAGCAAACGTATTCCGATTATTCTTATTGGAGGGACATCTCAGTTTTCTAAAATTCTAAATTAGAAGCAGGGTCTCAGGAAGTGACAAGGTAAAAAAGAACCAAGCTCAATTATCTGCTCCTTAAAGAGGTATTCCAGGCCAAAACTTTTTTTTAATATATCAACTGGCTCCGGAAAGTTAAACAGATTTGTAAATTACTTCTATTAAAAAATCTTAATCCTTCCAATAGTTATTAGCTTCTGAAGTTGAGTTGTTGTTTTCTGTCTAACTGCTTTCTGATGACGACGTGACATCATCATTGAGCAGTTAGACAGAAAACTTCAGAAGCTAATAACTATTGGAAGGATTAAGATTTTTTAATAGAAGTAATTTACAAATCTGTTTAACTTTCCGGAGCCAGTTGATATATATATATATATATATATATATATATATATATATATATAAGGTTTTGCCTGGAATACCCCTTTAATACTAACAAATCTTATGCCAGGCAGTTTGTACAGTATGCCCTCTAAAAAAATCCTTTTAATGCCCACAGGTGTGGATCCACTGTGCCACTTAGCAGTCCCCCCAGGCACTCTGGTAGGTCATTATAAACCTGTATATTATATGCAAGGAGCACTTTTAATGCTACATTCAATTAACTTGAGAATTGTAGACCCCCTGACATGGACGCTGAGATAGCAGGTGAGAGCAGTCTCTGTACAGTCAGATTATTTTTTGCAGTGCATTAGGGGAAGAAGCTTTCTAATTCCTGACAACAGCCAACATTTTAACCATCCTGTTAATTATTTTCTATTACTTACCGATGTCAATGCATCGGCCATTGAAAGGGGAGAGAGGTAGAAAGAATCTAGTCAACTTTGGAGACCCAAGGTAGAATGTAAAGGCTTTATTGATGGACTGAAAACCAGAGTCAGGCTTTGAACTCTTGAGATTGTCCAATATTCTGAAATCAGTATATGACACACAAGCTGAGGAAGATTTTGCACATGCCACTCTTTGAGTGTCCCATAATAGAGTAAGCCACAGTGTTCCTGTAATAGCAACAGCCACTGTACCCATTAGGAGACAGTCAGTATGGTACCCTCATTGTGCCAGCTATGACTGCCCGCCACGGAGTTCCCTTAAGTTCTGTCTGAAATGGCAGGCATATGGAAATATATTGAGACCCCACAGGGAGGTATGTAGACTTCTGTTTGGGTCATGTTATGGCTCTGTATATGTATCAGTCTGTAAGAAGTCATAAAACAGCTGTTTGTGCAAGCCCTTATAGTGCTCCTATGGAACATAAATTCATGGTCACCATTGCAATGAACTGTATCTATAATTTGTTTCCTGAATACAGAATGAAGTAGGAGGGAGTTGTATATGTCACCTGTAGAAGTGTACATATAAGGGAGAGCATACATGTAGGGCAGCTTACTCAGGCTGTAGCTAGAGATCCAAAGTACACAGAAGGTAGTTTGTAATTTGGCAGAATCAAATAGGCTATGTACAAGTGTAGAGAGAAAGCAGAGCACCTGTGACATACATACCTGTTCCTGGTTCCAGCACTGGCTCTGTCTCCCATTCGCTAAGGCCACAGCAGTACTGCTCTGTATAGTGTCAGCGGCCTGTCCCCTGTCAATGAGGAGGCACGAGTGCCAGGCTAATCAGCCGTAGGATGGCTATTCAAAATCCTCATGTTTCTCAGCCCCTGCCCGTATAAGGTGTAAGCACTAGCAATTGTGTTGTATTCTGCTGACCTGTGTATCTGAACTTTTGCTTGTTATCTGACTATCCCTTGCCTTATGTTTTTTTTGTACTTTAGCTGCCCTCTGGATTTCTGACTTTTGGCCTGTCCCTGAGTAGACCTTAGTTTTCTGACATGGTACCTTTTTTCCCGACCGGTGCTGACTAGGGCTGGTGATTATTCTTGACGACCCTACACCTTTGTCCAGTGTAGGGACCATTGACCAGTTTTGCGCCGCAGTATAGGGTGGATCATCCAAGTAGGTCAGGCCAATGGTTTGGATTAGCAGTAGGGCTGCACTGCTTCCTGGCCTGAACAGGACAACACCCATAGCAAACTGTATGCTCCTGAACACACAGACCTCAAATCCCACATGTATTACAGAGAGGACACAACCACAAAAAAAGTATATAAACCTAGAAGCAGACTGAAAACTGAAAATTGGGTCTTAAAATTAATGAAGGAGTGAATATTGCACTTTGTGTAACATTTTTTACTTAAAGGGGTATTCCTGCAATAGACATCTTATCCCCTATCCAAAGGATAGGGGATAAAATGTCTGATCATGGGGGGCACCCACGACCTCCCTGCAGCACCCAGCATTCTGTGTCGGGTGCAACTCTAGTCTCTGAAATCTCTGAGTTTCCAGGTCTTGCCAGGCCCCCTTGTGACATCCTGCCATGCCCCCTACATTCATGTCTATGGAAGGGGGCATGATGGTAATCATACGCAGGCCAACATTTGTGTCAGTACAATAGCTCAATGGCTTTATGTGTCCAAGGATCTTCAGCAAGTTTTGAATCCTGTCCCCAGGCTACAATGTGTCTCCTTTTGGTGCAAAAGTCTTACTCGGAGAGATATCCCAGATCAGGACAGGCTCCACAGAAAGCAGGTTATATATTAGGGTTCTTGGCCTGGTCCAAAGAATCAAAAGAATGGGATAAAGCATCTGCCTTAACATTCAAATTCTAAGTGAGTAAAGAAGCACACCCATCTGGTCTGGCAAGGATTTAGATGTTGAACTCTGTGTAGATGCAGTTCCGAGCAGGCCAGATGGTACTGGCACCTGGGCAATAGGCACCTTGGAAATAGGCAAGAGGCATATTGTGAGACAATGGCCTAGTTAGTATGGTCAGAAGGGGTCAGGCAGAATCGGAGTCTGAGAGGTTTGGATACACAGGATAACTGAATAGGAATAGCACACCTTCAATAGGAACACTAGAAACCAACAACAGTGGCACCAAAGGGAGTGGCCGGAGTTGCCTTGTATAGTTGAAAGTGAGCTAGGATAGGCAGGGGAAGGCTTAGGTGAATGCGCAATGGCCCTTACAATTTACAAGAACTGGCACGTGTATTCTAAGGGCCAAAAAGTAGAATTTCTGCAGTAGAAGTGTGGTGAAGCCATGGGGTGTCTCGGGTTGTGAAGGTGAGGTGGATGGGGCAGATTTTGTAGCCCAGGGGCAAGGTTTTATTAACCCCTAAATGTTTGTGACGCCAGCATGTGGTTTTCTTGGAAACCACCTGTACTGTAGTACCGCTATCCCAAGGTTAAGCAGGGCAATAATAGTCCAAGATCAGGTTAGGGTTAACGGTAGCCTTACTGAGGTAGACATATGGAAAAAGTCTTTACAGCTAGGTTAGGATCCCAGAGAGGTGGCCATTAACACATAAGGACCTCGCAGCTTGCTGGGACTTGTAATGACTTTGATAAACTTTAGTTCAGCCACATAGACTAAAATAGACTTGACTTTGGACTTGACTGGACTGTAGGTAGTGACAGCAGACATTGACTTGACTTACTGGAATGTGGCTGTAGGTAGGCTTGAGGCCTCCAGATATGCTGGACACTAGCTCTGAGACGTCTGGTCTTTACTGTTCTTCAGCAGGAGTGATGAGAGAAGAGATTGCAATGGCTGCCCCTCTTATAAAGGGGGTTGAGCCAGAAGCCCATAGGTCAAGCTGCAGGTCACCTGGTTAGCTGGTGCTCTCTGGGTAACAAACACATCATGTGAACACATTATCATGTGACAACTCAAATGTCCTTAAAGGTCCTAATTACATAACACACTTAACACTACACATTATATATATCACTATGGAGAGACACTGCAGGAGAGCCTCTAGGACACAGAGTAACTCAACCTGACAGGGCCTAGGTACTGTACGGGACTATATCTCATACTGGGACATCACAGAAGCATGGCAGCAAGGGCCAGGAGGAGACCCAGAGCACTCAAAAGGTGAAAGAGCTGAGGGAGCCACCCACTGGCATTACATAGATGCTACCGACCTACCCCAAATGCCATCTTCAGAAGTGTTTATAAACTGAAGATCCACTATTGTTAAGAGGCAGGGGAATGTGGTCTGTTATAGGCTGTAAAATTTGTGCCCTTTTAAAAACAACCCTGTTAAACTATGGCAAGAATAAAATGATGGCCACCGTGAATTGTTTTAAGGTATATTACACATCATCATTTGTTCAGTGGCGCTGAAGATCAGGATTGATCATATTGTCTAGAGCAATTTAGGAAGTCCCCTGACTTCAGTGTACAATTGGTGAGGTGTATGGGGAAATGTACCCATGATGGTGTGTGCAGCAGAAATACTCCAGAAACAGTTGTAAAGTAAACAGATTTTAGCTTTACTGAAGTAAGAGCAGTCCAGTAAGGTAATACTCTACTGTGGAGGGCCTAAACAGTTTGCTTCGCTGTGGTGCAAATACTTAAAAATCTTTACACAAGTGCAGCAGTGTTCCCTGTTGCAGATTTTACGCTTAAGTTGATTGTGATTACCATACTACACTAATTACTGCTGGAAGCAAACAAAGAACTAAATGTTTGCAGAAGAGTCTTTGCACAGCTATTTCCCTCTTTTGGCTATATGCTTTTCTTTCTTGGTGCAGGAAACAGGATGTCACGTTGGGCAGGAATTGAGTGAAGCCCTAATTTTGCCCACACCTTCTGTCCCTGTCTACTTGCATACCCATCCTAAACCATGGGTCCACAACCACGAGGAAGGTCCCCTCCTATATACGTGCAGGGACAGACAGAGTCAAAACAATAAAATACAATACAGTTGGAGTTGAAGAACAGCTGGAGGCACACAAAACTAACAAAAGCAAATCTAAACACACACAAATCAGAGTCAGACTAGTCGGGTTAGCAACTGGACATAGTGAGGTACCAATTCACAAAAGCGGAAGAAAGGTCAAAAGCTAAGTCAAGATCAATATTCAGAATTCAGAGAACAACAATGCTGGTTACTCAAAACAAGTTCTTTCACTGGCAAGGACTAAAAGCACACTGCAGGTTTAAATAGCCAGCTACACAGGTGTGATCCTATCATGGTCAGTTGTCCAGCTCAGATAGCAAGGTATAGCCAAAGCAACCAAACTAAACGAAAGCTCAAGAAAGTTTAACCCTTTGGATCGAACACGGACGAGTCATTGCACAGGATATTGGAGATAATTGGCCTCTCAGTATAGACTGGAGACAGTCTTGAGTGATAAACCTCCTGAATGCCACATGTTGCCATGATCACTGCGCCTTCAACCCAGATCTGACTCAGGTTAGATTCTAGCAACTAGAAATGCATCTTCAGGCAAAGCCAGGGCTTTAGCCTGCTTGTAGCAGGCTTTTGCTTGAACAAGTTGCCAACCAGGCCTAAACTTTTTCTATGTGAGCTAGCAAAGAAAACAGAGAGAAACATCTGCACTATATTCCATGCATTTTTACGCATACATAGCTCACCAGTGGTAGCACTAAAGTGTAAAATGTTAATCCCTACACATCTGTAATACCTTAGTGTTTGCAGTGGTAGAAATGTAATGCAGAAAATAGGAAACTATGCATATTTAGCTCATGACCCTGACACTCCTCAGATATAAACTCCTCTGCCACCTGCCATCTGTAGATTTAAGCAGCCAGGATTCTGCACCAGGACACTGCATATGTCTAATAGGAAAGAGACAGTAACATTTGTCACTCATTGAGACACTTAGTGGGGGGAAGATTTACCAAGACTCGCATTTCAATTGCCAGTCTAAAGTGACCCCCGCCAGTGCAGGAGTGCACTAGATTTATGAAGAGGCACGTCTCTTGATGTCCTAAACATGTGAGGCTGCCCCTAGCTAGGAGGTGACAATCATAGTAAATTCAGTGTGTGGGGGAGATCATGCCCACATTACACAAAACCACACCACCTCCACCATAAGCCCTGCCGAGAAAGCTCCTAATATTTTTTAATAGTTAAATCTAGCCTGAGCCATGATAAACTCACCCCATAGCATCAGTGGACTTGTTGGTAAATGAAATATTGGCCTCGAGGCATCTCACACGTACCTGCAATAAGAGTGCTGAAGAATACGCTATTTTTGGATGTTTTTTGTAACATTCTTACTATGATTATTTCTATATTTATGAGAAGTTCTTTCTGCAGAACATTGAATTTAATGACATCTTTGACAAAACAGCAAATGTAAGCACATTAAAAAAAAGAAAAAAAATCTAAAATACACTTAAATCCAGCCTGATTCCACATAGAGTCTGACAAATTATGGAGGCAGAAAAAACAATCTCACTTCTGATCAAATGTATAGAAAAGGCTGGTATTACATGAGATCCTACCCTAATGCTATTTTAGAGAGAAAGTGCTTAAAGATCAATGTATTCCAATACTGTTTATTACCTCTCAAACACTGCCCTCTTCTGTTCAGAGGCCAACTTGCATTACAACCAGAGAAACTAATATCTACAAGTTTTATCTTATTCTTAAGCATGTAGAATTAAAGGGGTATTTCAGGATAGTTTTTCTTCAGCCTTTGAGTCCATGATGCGAAGGTGTAATACTGTGTAAAAGCTTCTATTACCTCTGTGCACCTCATTGTCCCATTTATGCACAGGACCCGCACTCGGAAGTGCTGTAAGTCTTTTCATTTTACTGCTGTCTCTGACCTTTCCCAGTGTTACATGCGGCCAGAGACAATGGGGGAGATTTATCAAATGCCGTGTAGAGGAAGAGTGGTGCAGTTTCCTTTAGCAACCAATCAGATCGCTTCTTTCATTTTTGACAGGCCTCTTTAAAATGAAAATCAATCTGATGGTTGCTATGGGCAACTGCACCACTCTTTCTCTACACAAGTTTTGATAAATCTCCCCCAATAGGTCATAAGTCGCATGGTCTCCTGGGCGTGTACTGCGGCAGTTGGTGAGGGATAGCATTACTTAAGTAAATCCCTTCAACCCTGCTATCCACCCACTGCAGCATAGCCATGCCCCCTGGAGGCCATGTGACTTACAACATATATATATATATATATATTTTTTTTTTTATTTTATTTATATATATATATATATATATATATATATATATATATAAATATAAATAAATATGTGTATATTTAACTTGAGGGGTCCAAAAAGTTCCTCATCCCGATATGAGCAGAACACTTAAAGGACATATGCAGCCCTAGCAACTTATCCCCTATCCGAAGGATGGGGATAAGTGTCTGATCGCGGGGGGTCCAACCGGTGGGACCCCCCCACGATCTCCTGCACGGGGCCCCGGCTCTGCCGTGGCCGACACGCCTCTTCCATGTAGTTCTATGGGAGAGGCAGGGAGGCAGCTTTCCCATAGAGCTGTATGAGGAGAAGGTGTGGAGGGGGTGTAGAAGAACAAACGATGATCCGGCACCAGATATATGATTTGCAGCTTTATTTTCTCAGTATCAAAAATGAACAAACATCACACAGTAAAACAGACTCCCTCCACAGTCATACGCGTTTCAAGCGAATGCACGCTCTTCCTCACTGAGGAAGAGCGTGCATGCGCTTGAAACACGTAAGACTGTGGAGGGAGTCGGTTTTATTGTGTGATGTTTGTTCATTTTTGATACGGAGAAAATAAAGCTGCAAATCATATATCTGGTGCCGGATCATCGTTTGTTCTTCTGCATTGAATATCAGCACTTGGCCGTGTGTGGACCCGCGCACAGAAACTGGTGGAGGTGAGCTGTACAGAATATTTCCTTGTCTGTGGAGGGGGTGTACCGTCAACCTCACTGAGGTCGAGGCTACGCGCATTAGCCGCTCGCACAGAGCAACAATGCCAGGGCCCCTTTGGGAGATCGTGGGGGTCCCAGCGGTCAGACTCCCTGCGATTAAACACTTGTCCCCTATCCTGTGGATATGGGATATGTTGTTATGGCTGCAGTTGTCCTTTAAATTATTTGTAATATTTGGGATGTTATGTTAAAGATCTTTGGGATCATGGATCTTCAGTTTAAACCTCTGTCATTTGGCAGCATAATCTGCAAAAGGCAGATGGTTTAAACCCCCTCACTGGACTAGGATTCCGAGCACCATTAAGTAGTGCAATAGCACCTATCATATGTTTCCTATGGGGCATCTAATAGATTTTATTACATGAAGTGTTCCTGTCACTTAAAGAAACGCTTGACATATTAAAGAGACATGTTATAAATTTTGATGGGTTAGGGGGGTGGGTGTTCAGGCCTCCCCTGATCAACAGAATGCTTAGTTCTGGTGATAGGTGTGGGTCTGAACTCTCAGACCTCCACTAATCAAAACTTTTAGCATGTCTTTAAACATTTTTAAAAAAGTGGGGAGTCCCAGAGGTTGGTCCCTCTGCTTAGTTATTTTTGCAGTAGTTTTTCCAGTATAATAATGGATTGTCTGTTGAGATGAGCGAACTTACAGTAATTGGATTTGTCACAAACTTCTCGGCTCGGCGGTTACTGACTTTATCCTGCATAAATGAGTTCAGCTTTCCAGTGCTCCGGTGGGCCGTAAAAGGTGGATACAGTCCTAGGAGAGTCTCCAGCCACCGGAGCACCTGAAAGCTGAACTCATTTATGCAGGCTAAATAAAGTCAGCAACTGCCGAGCCGAGAAGTTCGCGATGAATCGAATTACTGGAAGTTCGCTCTTCTCTAATTGTCTGTGTAATGCAGGACAGATCCTTCAGAGCAAGAGACCTTCTTTATAAGAACTTCCTATGCGGTATATTAGGGGGCTCATATATAAGAGATTCTCTAATATCCAGTAATGATCATAGCTGTATGTTTAAGTTCTATTTCGACTGTTGGTCCTGAATATCTAGTCATTGTAAGCTGCGCGATGTCTGTGGGTGTATGTTTTACAGAGAAGGGATTTTTATCTGTTTCATTTGCTGGCTGCTAATTATAGGAGCTTCATGTTATCTGATGGGAGAAGACAGTCTGTAGGATGCAGTGAGGAGTACAGCATGTAAACATAGGTGATAGCAGAGAGTAATGGCACGCAATTAACCCCTGAGATCATGAACTGATAAATTCACAAGCAGCTCAGGTTTAATGTGACAGTGACATAGACCGCAGACGTCCCATTGACACAAATCTATATGATCCCTCTGTACGTAGGTTTAGTACCTGGTAATGAACAAGGATTGTATTCTTGTTTTAATGCACTGAATGCCTAGTGAGCTTGTGCGTACATACAGGAGCCAATATGAACAGGCAGAGCTGCAGTATAAAGTATGGGAAGGAGACAGACTAAGCAAACAGAGGGTGGATGTCAGATCTTCTCATACTCCCAGGCTGTCTCAGACCAAACCTTGATCATCAACAGGGCATCTTCGGCTGCATTGACAAGGGGGCTTTATGACTAGCCTCTTTACTGGGGAAATATCTCTGACGAAACATTGGCTGGGGTCTTTGTTGTTGGCCTATTATGGGCGGACTCGCTATGGTTGACAATGTTATGAAGGTTCAGGCTGGGTATAACAAAGTAATGGGGGTAGTAAGTGTACTAAGGTCACTAGAATGGACATATTATGGGAACACTGAATGGGAATATACAGGGGAAATCAAGTGAAATCACTAAGTCTGAATAGACTTGTATTAAGAACATTGAATGTTGGCCACTAGTGGTAAATCACAATGTGATGGGGGCATTGAAAGTAAATCACAATGTAATGGGGGCACTGAATGGGAGTTGATATGGTATGGGAACAATGAATAGGAATGTTATGAGGGCAGTAATGTTAAATCACAATGAGCAGGGAGCCCTAAATATAATTGGGCGTCATGGGGCCACTAATGGTTAATCTCAATGTCTCAATGATCTGTCAGTTGCTAAGGCAATAGAAATGTGGAAGATCTGTAGATTGGTGAGTGCAGGGTAGATGCAGGGTAGATGTTATGGCCCAAGGGGCAGATGGTATTAACCCCTTCTTGTTGTGATGCCAGGGTGTGGTTTAGCCTTAACCACCTGAAGGTAATACCGCTGATCCTAAGTTAGGCAGGGGCAATGAAAACACCAATGTCAGATTAAGGATAACGGCAGCTTTACTGAGGCAAGACAGGTGTGTTACGCCGAGCGCTCCGGGTCCCTGCTCCTCCCCGGAGCACTCGCGGCATTCTCCTCTCTGCAGCGCCCCGGTCAGACCCGCTGACCGGGAGCGCTGCACTGACACTGCCGGCGGGGATGCGATCCGCATAGCGGGACGCGCCCGCTCGCGGGTCGCATCCCAATCTACTCACCTGTCCCCTTCCCCGGCTGCCACGTCCTGGCGCGCGCGGCTCCGCTCTCTAGGGCGCGCGCGCCAGCTCTCTAAGATTTAAAGGGCCAGTGCACCACTAATTGGTGCCTGGCCCAATCAGTGTATTAGCTCACATCTGCTCCATGCCCATAAAACCCCACTTCCCCTTCCTGTCCTTGCCAGATCTTGTTGCCTTGTGCCAGTGAAAGCGTTTTGTGTATGTCCCAAGCCTGTGTACCAGACCTCCTGCTGTTGCCCCTGACTACGATCCTTGCTGCCTGCCCTGACCTTCTGCTACATCCGACCTTGCTCTTGCCTTGTCCTTCTGTACCACGCCAGTCTCAGCAGTCAGTGAGGTTGAGCCGTTACCGGTGGACACGACCTGGTTGCTACCGCCGCAGCAAGACCATCTCGCTTTGCCGCGGGCTCTGGTGAATACCAGTAGCAACTTAGAACCGGTCCACCGGTACGGTCCACGCCAATCCCTCTCTGACACAGAGGATCCACCTCCAGCCTGCCGAATCCTAACAAGGTGATATACAGTCATGGCCGTAAATGTTGGCACCCCTGAAATTTTTCAAGTAAATGAAGTATTTCTCATAGAAAAGGATTGCAGTAACACATGTTTTGCTATACACAGTGTTTATTCCCTTTGTGTGTATTGGAACTAAACAAAAAACGGGAGGAAAAAAAGCAAATTGGACATAATGTCACACCAAACTCCAAAAATGGTCTGGACAAAATTATTGGCACCCTTAACTTAATATTTGGTTGCACACCCTTTCGCTTCCTATAACCATCAATAAGCTTCTTACACCTCTCAGCCGGAATGTTGGACCACTCTTTCTTTGCAAACTGCTCCAGGTCTCTCTTATTGGAAGGGCATTTTCCCAACAGCAATTTTAAGATCTCTCCACAGGTGTTCAATGGGATTTAGATCTGGACTCATTGCTGGCCACTTCAGAACTCTCTAGCGCTTTGTAGCCATCCATTTCTGGGTGCTTATTGACATATGTTTAGGGTCATTGTCCTGTTGGAAGACCCAAGATCTCAGATGCAAACCCAGCTTTCTGACACTGGGCTGTACAGTACAACCCAAAATCTGTTGTTGGTCATAAAGCCTTGTATACATTCAAGGCACCAAAACCACCCCAAAAAATCATTGAACCTCCACCATATTTCACTGTAGGTACTGTGTTCTTTTCTTTGTAGGCCTCATTCTGTTTTCGGTAAACATTAGAATGATGTGCTTTACCAAAAAGCTCTATCTTGGTCTCATCTGTCCACAAGACGTTTTCCCAGAAAGATTTTGGCTTACTCAAGTTCATGTTGGCAAAATGTAGTCTTGCTTTTTTATGTCTCTGTGTCAGCAGTGGGGTCCTCCTGGGTCTCCTGCCATAGCGTTTCATTTAATTTAAACGTCAATGCATAGTTCGCGCTGACACTGATGCTCCCTGAGCCTGCAGGACAGCTTGAATATCTTTGGAACTTGTTTGGGGCTGCTTATCCACCATCCGGACTATCCTGCGTTGACACCCTTCATCAATTTTCCTCTTCCGCCCACGCCCAGGGAGATTAGCTACAGTGCCATGGGTTGCAAACTGTCACGATGCCGGCTGGCAGGTAGTGGACCCTCTGTGCCAGAGAGGGATTGGCGTGGACCGTGCTAGTGGACCGGTTCTAAGCCACTACTGGTTTTCACCAGAGCCCGCCGCAAAGCGGGATGGTCTTGCTGCGGCGGTAGTGACCAGGTCGTATCCACTAGCAACGGCTCACCTCTCTGGCTGCTGAAGATAGGCGCGGTACAAGGGAGTAGGCAGAAGCAAGGTCGGACGTAGCAGAAGGTCGGGGCAGGCAGCAAGGATCGTAGTCAGGGGCAACGGCAGAAGGTCTGGAAACACTGGCAAGGGACACACAAGGAACGCTTTCACTGGCACTAAGGCAACAAGATCCGGCAAGGGAGTGCAAGGGAAGTGAGGTAATATAGGGAAGTGCACAGGTGATAACCCTAATTGGAACCACTGCGCCAATCAGCGGCGCAGTGGCCCTTTAAATCGCAGAGACCCGGCGCGCGCGCGCCCTAGGGAGCGGGGCCGCGCGCGCCGGGACAGAACAGACGGGGAGCGAGTCAGGTAGGGGAGCCGGGGTGCGCATCGCGAGCGGGCGCTACCCGCATCGCGAATCGCATCCCGGCTGACAGCAGGATCGCAGCGCCCCGGGTCAGAGGACGTGACCGGAGCGCTGCAGCGGAGGGGGAGAAGCGAGCGCTCCGGGGAGGAGCGGGAACCCGGAGCGCTCGGCGTAACAGTACCCCCCCCCTTGGGTCTCCCCCTCTTCTTGGAGCCTGAGAACCTGAGGAGCAGACTTTTGTCAAGGATGTTGTCCTCAGGTTCCCAGGATCTCTCTTCAGGACCACAACCCTCCCAGTCTACTAAAAAAAAATTTTTCCCTCTGACCTTTTTGGCAGCCAAAATCTCCTTGACCGAGAAGACGTCCGAGGAGCCGGAAACAGGAGTGGGAGGAACAGATTTGGGAGAAAAACGGTTGAGGATGAGTGGTTTGAGAAGAGAGACGTGAAAGGCATTAGGGATACGAAGAGAAGGAGGAAGAAGAAGTTTATAAGAGACAGGATTAATTTGACACAAAATTTTGAAAGGACCAAGATAGCGTGGTCCCAACTTGTAGCTAGGGACACGGAAGCGGACATATTTAGCGGAGAGCCATACCTTGTCTCCAGGGGAAAAAACGGGGGGAGCTCTTCTTTTCTTATCCGCGAATCTCTTCATGCGTGAAGAAGCCTGTAAGAGAGAATTTTGGGTCTCTCTCCATATAATGGAAAGGTCACGAGAAATTTCATCCACAGCGGGCAGACCAGAGGGCAAGGGGGTAGGGAGGGGGGGAAGAGGGTGACGGCCGTACACCACGAAAAATGGGGATTTGGAGGAAGATTCAGAGACCCTGAAGTTATACGAGAATTCGGCCCATGGAAGGAGATCTGCCCAGTCATCCTGGCGGGAGGAAACAAAATGTCGCAAATAATCACCCAGGATCTGGTTAATTCTTTCTACTTGTCCATTGGACTGGGGATGATATGCAGAGGAAAAATTTAATTTAATCTTGAGTTGTTTACAGAGAGCTCTCCAGAATTTAGACACGAATTGGACCCCTCTATCCGAGACAATCTGCGTAGGCAACCCGTGAAGACGAAAAATGTGTACAAAAAATTGTTTAGCCAACTGAGGCGCAGAAGGAAGACCAGGAAGAGGGATGAAATGTGCCATTTTGGAGAATCGATCAACGACCACCCAAATAACGGTGTTGCCACGGGAAGGGGGTAAATCAGTAATAAAATCCATACCAATCAGAGACCAAGGCTGTTCGGGGACAGGCAGAGGATGAAGAAAACCAGCGGGCTTCTGGCGAGGAGTCTTATCCCGGGCACAGATAGTGCAGGCTCGCACAAAGTCCCCAACATCCGTCTCCAGAGTCGGCCACCAATAGAAGCGGGAGATGAGTTGCACAGATTTCTTGATGCCCGCATGACCTGCGAGATGGGAGGAGTGACCCCATTTGAGGATTCCGAGGCGTTGGCGTGGAGAAACAAAGGTCTTTCCTGGAGGAGTCTGCCTGATGGAGGCAGGAGAAGTGGAGATCAGGCAGTCAGGTGGAATGATGTGTTGCGGAGGGAGATCAACTTCTGAGGCATCCGAGGAACGAGAGAGAGCATCGGCCCTAATGTTCTTATCGGCAGGACGAAAGTGAATCTCAAAATTAAATCGGGCAAAGAACAGAGACCACCGGGCCTGGCGAGGATTCAGCCGTTGGGCCGACTGGAGGTAGGAGAGGTTCTTGTGGTCGGTGTAGATAAAAACAGGAAATCTTGATCCCTCCAGCAGATGCCTCCATTCCTCAAGTGCTAATTTAATGGCAAGAAGCTCACGATCCCCGATGGAGTAGTTCCTCTCCGCTGGAGAGAAGGTCCTAGAGAAAAAACCACAAGTGACAGCATGCCCGGAAGAATTTTTTTGTAGAAGAACAGCTCCAGCTCCTACTGAGGAGGCATCAACCTCCAATAGGAAGGGTTTGGAAGGGTCAGGTCTGGAGAGCACGGGAGCCGAAGAAAAGGCAGACTTGAGTCGTTTAAAGGAGTCCTCTGCTTGAGGAGGCCAAGACTTGGGATCAGCATTTTTCTTGGTTAAAGCCACGATAGGAGCCACAATGGTAGAAAAATGTGGAATAAATTGCCTGTAATAATTGGCGAACCCCAAAAAGCGTTGGATAGCACGGAGTCCGGAGGGGCGTGGCCAATTTAAGACGGCAGAGAGTTTGTCTGGATCCATCTGTAGTCCCTGGCCAGAGACCAAATATCCTAGAAAAGGAAGAGATTGGCATTCAAACAGACATTTCTCAATTTTGGCATAGAGTTGGTTGTCACGAAGTCTCTGAAGAACCATACGGACATGCTGGCGGTGTTCTTCTAGATTGGCAGAAAAAATTAGGATATCGTCCAGATATACCACAACACAGGAGTATAACAGATCACGAAAAATTTCATTGACAAAGTCTTGGAAGACGGCAGGGGCATTGCACAGTCCAAAGGGCATGACCAGATACTCAAAGTGTCCATCTCTGGTGTTAAATGCCGTTTTCCACTCGTCCCCCTCTCTGATGCGGATGAGGTTATAGGCGCCTCTTAAGTCCAATTTAGTGAAGATGTGGGCACCTTGGAGGCGATCAAAGAGTTCAGAGATGAGGGGTAAGGGGTAGCGGTTCTTAACCGTGATTTTATTAAGACCGCGGTAGTCAATGCAAGGACGTAGGGAGCCATCTTTTTTGGACACAAAGAAAAATCCGGCTCCAGCAGGAGAGGAGGATTTACGGATAAAGCCCTTTTTTAGATTCTCCTGGACGTATTCGGACATGGCAAGAGTCTCTGGGGCAGAGAGAGGATAAATTCTGCCCCGGGGTGGAGTAGTACCCGGGAGGAGGTCGATAGGGCAATCATAAGGCCTGTGAGGAGGTAGAGTCTCAGCTTGTTTTTTGCAGAAAACATCCGCGAAGTCCATATAGGCCTTAGGGAGACCGGTTACTGGAGGAACCACAGAGTTACGGCAAGGGTTACTGGGAACCGGTTTTAGACAGTTCTTGGAACAAGAGGACCCCCAACTCTTGATCTCCCCAGTGGACCAATCCAGGGTTGGGGAATGAAGTTGAAGCCAGGGAAGTCCAAGGAGAATCTCCGAGGTGCAATTGGGGAGGACCAAAAGTTCAATCCTCTCATGATGAGATCCGATACTCATAAGAAGGGGCTCCGTGCGGAAACGTATGGCACAGTCCAATCTTTCATTATTTACACAATTGATGTAGAGGGGTCTGGCGAGACTGGTCACTGGGATGTTGAACCTGTTGACGAGAGAGGCCAAAATAAAATTTCCTGCAGATCCAGAGTCCAAGAAGGCCACTGTAGAGAAGGAGAAGGCAGAGGCAGACATCCGCACAGGCACAGTAAGACGTGGAGAAGCAGAGTAGACATCAAGGACTGTCTCACCTTTGTGCGGAGTCAGCGTACGTCTTTCCAGGCGGGGAGGACGGATAGGACAATCCCTCAGGAAGTGTTCGGTACTAGCACAGTACAGGCAGAGGTTCTCCATACGGCGTCGTGTCCTCTCTTGAGGTGTCAGGCGAGACCGGTCGACCTGCATAGCCTCCACGGCGGGAGGCACAGGAACAGATTGCAGGGTACCAGAGGAGAGAGGAGCCGAGGAGACGAAACGCCTCGTGCGAACAGAGTCCATATCTTGACGGAGTTCCTGACGCCTTTCAGAAAAACGCATGTCAATGCGAGTGGCTAGGTGAATAAGTTCATGTAGATTAGCAGGAATTTCTCGTGCGGCCAGAACATCTTTAATGTTGCTGGATAGGCCTTTTTTGAAGGTCGCGCAGAGGGCCTCATTATTCCAGGACAATTCTGAAGCAAGTGTACGGAATTGTACGGCATACTCGCCAACGGAAGAATTACCCTGGACCAGGTTCAAGAGGGCAGTCTCAGCAGAAGAGGCTCGGGCAGGTTCCTCAAAGACACTTCGGATTTCCGAGAAGAAGGAGTGTACAGAGGCAGTGACGGGGTCATTGCGGTCCCAGAGCGGTGTGGCCCATGACAGGGCTTTTCCGGACAGAAGACTGACTACGAAAGCCACCTTAGACCTTTCAGTGGGAAACAGGTCCGACATCATCTCCAGATGCAGGGAACATTGGGAAAGGAAGCCACGGCAAAACTTAGAGTCCCCATCAAATTTATCCGGCAAGGATAAGCGTATCCCAGGAGCGGCCACTCGCTGCGGAGGAGGTGCAGGAGCTGGCGGAGGAGATGACTGCTGAAGCTGTGGTAGCAACTGTTGTAGCATAATGGTCAGTTGAGACAGCTGTTGGCCTTGTTGCGCAATCTGTTGTGACTGCTGGGCGACCACCGTGGTGAGGTCAGCGACAACTGGCAGAGGAACTTCAGCGGGATCCATGGCCGGATCTACTGTCACGATGCCGGCTGGCAGGTAGTGGACCCTCTGTGCCAGAGAGGGATTGGCGTGGACCGTGCTAGTGGACCGGTTCTAAGCCACTACTGGTTTTCACCAGAGCCCGCCGCAAAGCGGGATGGTCTTGCTGCGGCGGTAGTGACCAGGTCGTATCCACTAGCAACGGCTCACCTCTCTGGCTGCTGAAGATAGGCGCGGTACAAGGGAGTAGGCAGAAGCAAGGTCGGACGTAGCAGAAGGTCGGGGCAGGCAGCAAGGATCGTAGTCAGGGGCAACGGCAGAAGGTCTGGAAACACTGGCAAGGGACACACAAGGAACGCTTTCACTGGCACTAAGGCAACAAGATCCGGCAAGGGAGTGCAAGGGAAGTG
Source organism: Hyla sarda (assembly GCF_029499605.1). Lineage (NCBI taxonomy): Eukaryota > Metazoa > Chordata > Amphibia > Anura > Hylidae > Hyla > Hyla sarda. Next base: position 44,751,411 of record NC_079200.1, read on the forward strand.
AGGTAATATAGGGAAGTGCACAGGTGATAACCCTAATTGGAACCACTGCGCCAATCAGCGGCGCAGTGGCCCTTTAAATCGCAGAGACCCGGCGCGCGCGCGCCCTAGGGAGCGGGGCCGCGCGCGCCGGGACAGAACAGACGGGGAGCGAGTCAGGTAGGGGAGCCGGGGTGCGCATCGCGAGCGGGCGCTACCCGCATCGCGAATCGCATCCCGGCTGACAGCAGGATCGCAGCGCCCCGGGTCAGAGGACGTGACCGGAGCGCTGCAGCGGAGGGGGAGAAGCGAGCGCTCCGGGGAGGAGCGGGAACCCGGAGCGCTCGGCGTAACACAAACTTCTTGATAATGTTGCGCATTGTGGACAAAGACAAATCTAGATCTCTGGAGATGGACTTGTAACCTTGAGATTGTTTATTTTTTTTCCACAATCTTGGTTCTTAAGTCCTCAGACAGTTCTCTTCTCCTCTTTCTGTTGTCCATGCTTACTGTGGCACACACAGTCACACAATGCAAAGAATAAGTGAACTTCTCTCCTTTTTATCTGCTTTCAGGTGTGATTTTTTTATATTGCCCACACCTGTTACTTGCTTCAGGTGAGTTTGAAGGAGCATCCCATGCTTGAAACAATCTTATTTTTCCACAATTTTGAAAGGGTGCCAATAATTTTGTCCAGCCAATTTTTGTGACATTATGTCCAATTTGTTTTTTTTCCCCTCCCTTTTTTGGTTTAGATCTAATACACACAAAGGGAATAAACATGTGTATTGCAAAACATGTGTTACTGCAATCCTTTTCTGTGAGAAATACTTCATTTTCCAGAAAAATTTCAGGGGTGCCAACATTTACAGCCATGACTGTAGTCTTTGCAGTACAGCCAAATATCCCATCAAGGTGACCAGTGACACAGGGGGACCTTGCAGGCTTGCTGGGATTTGCAGTAGTTAGACTGACTTTAGTGCAGGCCATGTTGACTACAGATGGACTTGACTTGACAGAGAAGGTGACAATAAGATGACTTGACTTACAGGACTTTAGGCTTGAGGCCTCCAATGCTCTGGACACAGACACTGAGATGACTGCACTGGACTTCAGCAGGAAAGAGAGATTGCAGCACCTCCCCTGGTTATATAGGGGGGCTGTGCAAGGAGCCCATAGGTCACTTGGGGGATCACCTGGTCACTGGAGCCCTCTGGGTAACAATCATGTGGTACAAACATTAAAGCAACAGTACATTCAATGAGGCAAACCTATATAAATAATGGGGGTATGCAGCAGGGGAGCCCTAGGGACATGCAGGGACTCTGCCTGACAGGGCAGAAAGACAGTACGGGGCCACATCATCCCGTACTGGGACATCACATGGTCACCTTTGAGAGAACATACAGTAATAGTCCCTGATGATATTAAGAGTTGTGCATTATATCTTTTAATAGTGGATGTTTTCTGGTAGCAGAAAAGTTATGTATTAGTAACCAGGTTTTATCTACAGCCCCCAGAACTTATTTAATTATTTTATAGCATGCTATATAAACAGATTTTATGCTAAGGAATACACTTACAGTACACTGTTTGTTGTCAGAGTATATAGGTATATCCTATGGCAAAACCTCTCAAATAGACCATCTGTTAACCAGACCTGACATCCTGTGGCAGACTTTTAGCTCCGTCCTACATTATGTAACTGCCCATCTTCTTTGAGAATCCCACCCCTCATAGAAGGGCACTTTTTAAAGGAGAACTCCAGCCAAATGAAATCACCTTTATATAGATGCACATGTTAAAATTATATAACTTTGCAGTGTAATATTTGCGAGTACATACCCTGTTTCGCTCAGCTTTTCCTCCAGGCAGGAAGTCCAGTAGTTCTTATCACACTTGATGCGTCTACAGTTGATGTACATGTGTGATCTTCTCTGATTGGCTGAGGAACATATGGACTGCTCACTCTCTGAAGGCAGCCCCTCCCTGCAGCTTATTCAGGAAACAAGTGGGGGGGCTCATGGTTTGTGTAGTTTTTTGCCACACTCAGCTGGATTTTCAAAGGCTGTTTCTAAGGGCCTGATTTTGAAAGAAAAAAAAAAAAAGAAAATCAGCTGGGATGCCTAGTGAAGTCATGGTGAGCATATACACTGCTCAAAAAAAAAATAAAGGGAACACTTAAACATCACAATGTAGCTCCAAGTCAATGACACTTCTGTGAAATCACACTGTCCACTCAGGAAGAACACTGATTGACAATCAATTTCACAAGCTGTTGTGTAAATGGAACAGACAACAGGTGGAAATTATAGGCAATTAGAAAGACCCCCCCAATAAAGGAGTGGTTCTGCAGGTGGTGACCACAGGTTTGCTGTGTCAGTCAGCGTAGTGTTCAGAGCATGGAGGCGCTACCAGGAGACAGGCCAGTACATCAGGAGACATGAATGAGGCCATATGAGGGCAACAACCCAGCAGCAGGACCGCTACCTCCACCTTTGTGCAAGGAGGAGCACTACCAGAGCCCTGAAAAATGACCTCCAGCAGGCCACAAGTGTGCATGTGTCCACTCAAACGGTCAGAAACAGACTCCATGAGGGTGGTATGAGGGCCCGACGTCCACAGGTGGGGGTTGTGCTTACAGCCCAACACTGTGCAGGACATTTGGCATTTGCCAGAGAACACCAAGATTAGCATATTCGCTACTGACGCCCTGTGCTCTTCACAGATGAAAGCAGGTTCACAGTGAGAACATGTGACAGACATTACAGAGTCTGGAGACACCATGGAGAACGTTCTGCTGCCTGCAACATCCTCCAACATGACCGGTTTGGCAATGGGTCAGTATTGGTGTGGGGTAGCATTTCTTTGGGGGCTGCACAGCCCTCCATGTGCTTGTCAGAGGTAGCCTGACTGCCATTAGGTACTGAGATGAGATCCTCAGACCCCTTGTGAGTAGTGTTGAGCGGCATAGGCCATATTTGAATTCGCGAATATATGGACGAATATTCGTCATATTTGCGAATATTCGCATATTCGTAATATTCTCGTTTTATTTTCGCATATGCGAATATTCGCGCGTGCGAAAATTAACATATACGAAAATTTGCATATACAAAAATTAGTATAAGCAAAAATTTGCATATGCGAAAATTTGCATATGCGAAAATTCGCACACCGGTCTCACACAGTAGTATTAGAGCCTTCTTTACACCACACAAGCTGGAAGCAGAGAGGGATGATCACTGTGATGTGTACTGTGGAAAAAAAAAAATATATATGAATATTCGTAATTACGAATATATAGCGCTATATTCGCGAATTCTCAAATATGCGATATTCGCGAATAAAATTCGAATTGCGAATATTCGCGAGCAACACTACTTGTGAGACCATATGCTGGTGCGGTTGGCCCTGGGTTCATCCTAATGCAAGACAATGCTAGACCTCATGTGGCTGGAGTGTGTCAGCAGTTCCTGCAAGAGGAAGGCATTGATGCTGTGGACTGGCCCGCCCGTTCCCCAGACCTGAATCCGATTGAGCACATCTGGGACATCATGTCTCGCTCCATCCACCAAGGCCACGTTGCACCACAGACTGTCCAGGACTGTCCACCACCTCATAAGGAGCATGCCCAGGCATTGTAGGGAGGTCATATGGGCACGTGGAGGCCACACACACTACTGAGCCTTATTTTGACTTGTTTTAAGGACATTACATAAAGTTGGATCAGCCTGTAGTGTAGTTTTCCACTTTGATTTTGAGTGTGACTCCATATCCAGACCTCCATGGGTTGCTAAATTAGATTTCCATTGATAATTTTTGTGTGATTTTGTTGTCAGCACATTCAGCTATGTAAAGATGAAAGTATTTCATACAATTAGTTCATTCATTCAGATCTAGGATGCGTTATCATAGTGTTCCCTTTATTTTTTTGAGCAGTGTACATATAACTTATTTAAAGGGGTTCTCCACTGCCCTGCCTTCCTTAGCTCTGCTCGCAGCATCCGGAAGTTTATTACTCCGAACGCTGTGTGCAGACTTTCGTGTTCGAGGCCGCCCCCTCGTGACGTCACACCCACCCCCTCGTGACTTCACGCCCGCCCCCTCAATGAAAGTCTATGGGAAGGGGGCGTGACAGCGGTCTCGTCCCCTTCCCATAGACTTTCGTTGAGGGGGGCGGGCGTGACGCCACGAGGGGGTGGGCGTGACATCACGAGGGGGCGGCCTCGAACACGGAAGTCCACACACAGCGTTCGGAGTAATAAACTTCCAGACGCTGCGAGCGGAGCCCCGGAAGGCAGGGCAGTGGAGAACCACTTTAAGTTTTCATTTTTTACCCCTTTTGGATGGATATCTCCTTTAATGCAATTTTAGGTGGTCTTCTCAAAGTGGTTTCACTGTATATAGAAATGTACTATATAGGTAAGTGACTTCGTCAAATGTCTATGGTCATCATATTTTTCTAGACACTAACGGTTCTTTCATATGGGCACACCCATGCCCAATACAAGCACCGATCAAGCAGTTCAGGGTTTGTTCAATGGGCCTTGTTCCCAGCAGAAGGATTTTGCGGCCACGGCTGCATAAACGATCGCTTTATCATTCATGCGGCCCTTCATATCCATCATTGCTGGCCACACATCCCCTGTTTATACAGGGAGATGATCAGCCAACCAACAATGATTATTAGGGCTGCTGATTCCAGCCATCAGCTCACAAACAAGTAATTGCTCACGTTGGGTCTTTCAACAGGGCCGATAATTGCCGCATGAAAAAGTTCCTTAAAGGGAACCTTTCATGCTGCTTGAATTACTAGTCCTTGGGGTGATCCCCAGTGGTTTTTGTCTGCCCGCCAGCCTTGAATGATAGATCTCTTACTATACCCAAACACAGTTATATCTATCAATCAAGGCTGGTGGGGCTGGGAAAAGCCACCTGGGAAAATGCTGATGGCTCATGGTTCAGGCAGCATGAAAACGATGACAGGTTACCTTTAAAGGGGTACTCCCCTGGAGAATTTTTTTTTTTATTAACTGGTGCCAGAAAGTTAAACAGATTTGTAAATTATTTCTATAAAAAAAATCTTAATCCTTCCAGTTCTTATCAGCTGCTGTATGCTACAGAGGAAGTTCTTTTCTGTCTAACCACAGTGCTCTCTGCTGACACCTCTGTCCGTGTGAGGAACTGTCCAGAGCAGGAGAGGTTTGCTATAGGGATTTTCTCCCACTCTGGACAGTTCCTAACATGGACAGAGGTGTCAGCAGAGAGCACTGTGGTCAGACAGAAAGGAAATTCAAAAAGAAAAGAACTTCCTCTGGAACATACAGCAGTTGATAAGTACTGGAAGGATTAAGATTTTTTAATAGAAGTAATTTACAAATCTGTTTAACTTTCTGGCACCAGCTGATTTAAAAAAAATGTTTTCCAGTGGAGCACCCCTAGACACACATGGTAGCATTTTGGTAAGTATTTTAAAAAAATGTAATGGAAAATTTGGGCCACCTCTTCCTCTTACAAATACTGACTAGTGTTGGGCATGAATATTAATATTTCGAATTTTTATCACGAATATCTCAAATTCGCGAATATTGTGAATATATTCGCTATATATTCGAAATTACGAATATCCACTTTTTTCCGCATATGCGCATATTCCTTCTTTTCACTTGTGGGCCAATTAGAATGATGCAAATACACTTGTCAGAGGTTATCAACCACATCCCTAGCAACCAAAAGTAAAGTTGCCCACCCCCTCACTGTTTTCTTCCTCGAATATGCGAATTTAACGAATATGCGAAATTCGCGAATATAGGATGAATATTCATCTATATATCGAGAAATATTGCAAATTCGAATATGGCCAATGCCGCTCATCACTAATACTGACTGAAATACTACACAGAATGTTCCAGCCAGTATTTTTATTGAAAGCCAGGATGTTCTTAAAGGGGTACTCCGGCACTTAGACATCTTATCCCCTATCCAAAGGATAGGGGATAAGATGCCTGATCGTGGGGGTCCCGCCACTGGGGACCCCCGTGATCTTGCACGCCGCACCCCATTAAAATCAGTCCCCGAAGTGTGTTCGCTCCGGGTCTGATTACTGTCGATCATGGGGCCGGAGCGTTGTGACGTCAAGGCTCCACCCCGTGTGACGTCACGATCCGCCCCCTCAATGCATTGAGGGGGTAGGAGCGTGACGTCACAAGGCTCCGGCCCCGTGATCGACAGTAATCAGACCCGGAGCGAACACGCTCCAGGGACTGATTTTAATGGGGTGCGGCGTGCAAGATCACGGGGGTCCCCAGCGGCGGGACCCCCGCGATCAGGCATCTTATCCCCTATCCTTTGGACAGGGGATAAGTTGTCTAAGCGCCGGAGTACCCCTTTAAAGCAAATATTCAAACTTACTATTCATATTCTTTTTATCACCGAGAGGTACACACACAGACTGTGACTCCTTCCTATTCCGTAATGTTCACAACTCACACGCTCCCATTTTCATACGTGTACGACATAGCGTATTAATACTTTATGTATAGAGCTATTAGGCTTGAACACTATTTTAAACATCATTTAAAAATAACATCTTTGTGGATCCTCTGCATTATGTTATAGAGCGATGCCCGCAGCGGGGAGCCCATATTCCACCTTCTGGTTATATCATATAGTAGTGAGACCAGACACCTCATCCACCTCTCCATGAGGCTTTGTGGTCTGATTCCTCCTAATTACCTGTCAGTCTGTTTGTTATAGAAGGGAAGAGATGAGCGGCGGTATTGATCAGTACAGACCCCTGGTTGGTAGCCTGCAGGGGGCTGGGGGTGACAGCAGGCATTGCTGCGTTCTTTTGTCTGTGCCTATGTGCAAGGTACTTTAATGTGCACTAAAAGAGCTGACAGGAGGCACCATGGGTACTGTACTAGACCCATCAGTCTTCTGTATATCTGGCTGTGTGTATGCCTTTATGCATGGGAGACGTAGCGTGTGCAATTTTGCTTGTGAGGACCAGTATAATAAGGCTGGAGAAATAGCTATAAAGAGGTGGTCTCAAACTGTGGCCCTCCAGATGTTGCAAAACTTTAACTCCCAGCATGCCCGGACATCCAACACTGCTATATGGGGTGCAATGGTACCTGTGGGCCTGAGGCGGCCCATGGATCCTTTGCCACATAAGACATTATCAATGGCAGATGGTAGGTAGGGGGTCTTGTTACAAATGTGTTGTAGGGGCAAGATACACCTTTGTGTCAGGAATCGAAATAATTCAAAGCTTCATGACTGCCAAGTTATGTCCTACCATAAGTAATGTAGCGGTATAACATCTGTAGTGACAAGAATTTAACTGGCAATTACAGAAGGTAGCATAGACTTTAGCACAACCCTAACTGTGCATCCAGAACTTCCTGGTGCATACATACAATGCACGAGCTGAATGAAAATCACAGTGATCACGTTTGCCTTTTCATTTAAAGCGGTACTCTGGAGGGAAAAAAAATGTTTTCAAATCAACTGGTACCAGACAGTCATAAAGATTTGTAAATGACTTCCATTTAAAAATCTTAATCCTTCCAGTACTTCTCAGCAGCTGTTTGCACCAGAAAAAGTTGTGTAGTTCTTTCCAGTCTAATCACAGTGCTCTCTGCTGACACCTGTGTCCTCTCAGAGCAGGAGAGATTCGCTAGGGGATTTGCCCCTGCTCTGTACAGTTCCTGACATAGACAGAGGTGGCAGCAGAGAGCACTATGGTACCCCTTTAATGTTCGGGATCTCCAGCCATTAGGATTTACACAGGTTTTTTGTGTATATTTGTCGCGACTTTAAGTGCATCTTTTAGTGGTACGCCGGTCTTCACGATATCTCACTGAACAGATGTTCTCACGATATCTGCTTTTTACTTTGTAGTGGTCAGTGATTTACGACGTGCGACTATTCTAAAAATAAGTCACAGATTTGTCACACAGCCTTCAACTACACATAGGGGGAGATTTATCAAAACCTGTCCAGAGGAAAAGGTGCCCAGTTGCCCATAGCAACCAATCAGCTCGCTTCTTTCATTTTGAACAAGGCCTCTGCAAAATGAAAGTAGCGATCTGATTGGTTGCTATGGGCAACTGGGCAACTTTTCCTCTGGACAGGTTTTGATAAATCTCCCCCCATAAAACCAGAACAGACCTGACATACAAAACTGGCTTTCAGAAAGTCACACAAAAGTCACGCAGGTGGAAAAAGTCGTGGCAAAAGTGTTGTGAAGTGAAATTTCACAAAAATGTGTACTAGTCCCATATTTATCACAGGCCCTGCAACATTTAATACATTTGGTGCATGTACACTCCAAGTACACCAGAAAAACCTGTGTATAAGATCAGTGCCCCTACACTGACTTTGATAAATGTCCCCCTATGAGTTTCTATAAAGCCGGGGTGACTGTGTGACACAATGTAGTTTTAAAACTCCCAGCATACTGGAAAAGACTGGAGTTTTCTGAGCATGCTTGGGGTTATACTTTGAAGTAGTGGCCTCTCACCTGTGGCTCTCCAGTTGTTGTGAAAAGGGGAATAGGGGATAAGATGTCTGATCGCAGGGGAACCACCGCTGGGACCCACCGCAGTCTCTGCAGGGCTGTTCTCCAGGCTCGGAAACGTCTGTGTGATGTGATGTCATGCCGAGCCCCCTCCATTCACGTCTATGGGAGGGGGCGTGACGGCCGTCACGCCCCCTCCCATAGACATGAATGGAGGGGGAGTGGCGTGATGTCACGAGGGGGGCGTGGCGTTACGTCACATCTCCAGTTCCGGTAATACAGAAGTTTCCGAGACTGGAGAAGCAGACCCGCATTGAATGTGGTTGCTGCATGGAGATCGCCGTGGGATTGGTCCCAACGGTGGGCCCCCGCAATCAGACATCCTTATCCCCTATCCTTTGGATAGGGAATAAAATGTATTTGGCTGGAATACTCCTTTAAATAGGAAAAACACTGCATAGTTTACATGTCTTTTTTATGGCTGTAATTATTATGACAGTGGGGAAAAAAAAGTTTATTTTATAATTTTAATTTATATTTAATATATTTAATTTATATTTACTTATTTTGGATTTAATAAAGACATTTTGATGCATTTTACAGGTTTTTATAATGTGTGTTGCCGCTTTTTGGGCATGGAAATGCTTAAAAATACTTGAAAATACTTTGATAAAACAAAACAACACATCCTGCCTGATGCAAGTTTGTGTCCGCTAATCCTGCAATAGGCTCCTGCCTGATGCAAGTTTATGTCCGCTGATCCTGCATTAAAGTACCTGTCGTTTTGCCGCACTTGACGCTGGACATTCCTCTGTTATACCATTGATCCGGTCCGGGGACGCTGCCGGCTAGCTCGTGTGCTGGTGCTGGAAACACGAGGGAGAGAGCTGTCCACACACAGTGTTGCAACACAACTCATAAGTAGCATCAAAAAGCTCATAAAATACGGCATAAACAAAAAATGTGAATAAAAATTGTCCAAAAAAAGCCATGAAAGCGTTTGTACATACGAGTGTATTTTTTGAGCCTCACAATACACTTTGTAAACATAGCCGTGGTGGTGGGTGCAGAGACATTGAAGGCATGATGCTTTTAATGCATGTGTACATCTATATGTCTATGTATGCATGGTTTGGAGTGACAGCTCTGAATGTATTGTGTTCCCCAGGTGGTGACAGGTCCTGTCAGCTTTGTTGGGCAGTTTCTGTATAGTATTGATCTCTCATGTGACTTAAGTTCTCATACCTCGGCTAATGATCCTGTTATAGCTTGTTGTGATGGATCTGCCGTGCTTCTCTTCTATATTTCCTCATCATTATTTTGTCTTTTGTCATATTGCTTCCAATGACATACTCTATAATTAAGATTGTTTTGTAGACCCTATTTCCAATACCGCCCACAGCTTCATTAGACAACCAGGGATAGGAATGGATTGGTATTTAGTGACATTTTCCTACTTATCATATTTTAACATTACTATGTTTTTGTTCCTTTTTTTTTTTTTAAAGGAATTGTCCAGGAATACAAAAACATGGCATCATTCTTGGCATAAAAGAGGCATATCTATCCAGGGGCACATCCAGAAATTTTATTTGGGGTGGGGATGGAAGGGCCTATAGGATACGCTTGGTGCCATGAGGTAGATAGGTTGCTCCAGTAGGTAGTTTCCACCATACGGTTGGTGCCCCCAGTACGCAGTTTCTCTTAGTAAGTTGGCACCACCAATCGATAGCTACCTCCAGTATGTTGGTACACCAAATAGGTAGTTTTCCCTAGAATATTGGTGGCCCCAGTAGGTAGTTTCCCTGAATATGACATTTCCTACAGAAGTTGGTGTGCCCCTGGTAAGTTGTTTGCCTCCCTGTAGGTAGGACCCCACCCCTACTGTTAGTAGTTTGCCTCTGTAGGTAGGAACCGCCTTTTAGTCGTTTGCCCTGTGTAGGTAGGATCCCAAAGAGGTAGTTAGCCCTCTGTAGGCATAAGCCCTGTTGATAGTTTGCTCACTGTAGATAGAACCTCCTGGAGGTACTTTGGACCCGAAGGACATCCCTCCCCCTGTAAGTGTGCCCCTTGCATGCCACTTTACATAAACGATTGCTGAATCACGTGCAGCCCATCAACTGTAGTGATGAGCGGCAGGGGCCATATTCAAATTTGCGATATTTCGCGAATATGGACAAATATTCATCCTATGTTCGCAAAATTGGCATATTCACTATGTTTGGTTTTCTTTCCATGCGAAAATCCGTAATGAAATTCGCATAGTGCGCATGAGCAATCATATCTTTCACCTAAAAGGAGGGATCAGTGTCCAGTTTGGAAGTGCTGATACTCGCATAAATATTTGCATTAAAAAAATTCGCATTTTGAATATTCACACTCAACACCATTCAACTGTTTACATAGGGCGATGTGTGGGCGATAATAATTTAAATGATATATCACCTGACCACAAGCAAAAATCCCTGGGGTCAATAGAACCCCTTTTTATAAATGTCCACCCCTAAAACTTCACTTTTAATGTATGATTCAATAACATATAATAATAAGGTAAGTTACATTTTTTTTAAAAACAGAGGTCCAGTGTAATATGATTCATCATATGACATAAATGAAGTTTTAGGGGTGGGCATTTATAAATTTGTAGGAGCACAAAAAACATTATGGGTATGTGGGGGCACAAAGGAGCTATTTTGGGTGTATGGGAGCGATGAAGGGGCATTATGAATGTGTGCGGGCACAACAGAGGAGACATTATGGGTGTGTAGGAACACAGAGAGGGCATTATGTGTGTTTGGGGGAAAAGAGAAGACATTATGGATATTTGGGGGAACAGAGAAGACTTTATGGATGTTTGGGGGTACAGAAGAGGCATTATGGATGTGTTGGAGCACAGAGGAGACATTATAAATGTTTGAGGACAAAGAGGAAGTATTATTAATGTGTGGGGGCACAGAGGAGGTGTTATGGATGTTTGGAGGCACAGAGGAGGCGTTATGGATGTTTGGAGGCACAGAGGAGGCATTATAAATGTGTGAGGACACAGAGGAAGTATTATGAATGTGTGGGAGCACAGGAGAGGCATTATAGATGTTTGGAGGCACAGAGGAGAAATTATAAATGTGTGAGGACAAAGGGGAAGTATTTTGAATGTGTGGGGCATAATAGATATGAGGGAGAACAGAGAAGGCATTATGAATGTTTGGGGGGCACAGAAGAGGCATTACAGATGTTTGGGGGGGGCACAGAAGGGGCATTAGGGATGTGTGAGGATACAAAAAGAGTCTGGGCCAAACGGGGAGGAAGGGAAGTGATCAATTCCAACCAGAGAAGATATCATCTGTAATCACTTTTATGGTCCACAGAGCTCCTGAGTACGGCACTTCAGCAAGTACTGGGTTACACATCCTACTATCCAACAAACAAATTAAGCAGGGATATTGCATAGGCCCTTTAAAGTATATTACCAAAAGTGTACTCCCAGCCTTACTAGAATGTTTCCCTCCCTATTGCTTCCATTCACAATTCTCATGAAGCCTCTTGTTTGCTGCTGCTCCCCCTTCTGTAATGTTATGGCTGGAGGAGGCTAGGACAGGTGTATCCTGGATATTGTTGATACACTGCCCAGAGGTTCAGGTTGTCCTTGACTCCGGGCGGACACTGAAAGACAAGGAGACATATCTGTGAATGCCACAGCGGCTGGAAACCTTGCGTGTCACAGTGGACACCGCCTATGTTCTGAGTGCAGTACAAGCGGCCAGCACACTGTCTTACTATCAATCTTTCCTCTGTCTATCACGTTTGCTTGTTCCCTTCCGTCTCCTCTCCGTCAAACTGCTTTTTTCCTATCTATAGCTGGGTGGAAATGCTATGCTGCCCTTCTCTGTGCACAACTCTCCAGTTTATAGCATATTCACACGCTATCACTACCATAGCCTTTCAGCAAAAGATCATGTATGTAGGGAACGATGATGATAATAATAATGGCATCTTTACGAGTAACGACCCATAGAAGTGGCTTGTAAGATAATTATCAAGGAAACAAAAATAACTGGTTGCTAGGCAACACTGCACATTTTTACTAAATAAGGAGAAAACTGTTCAGATCTCTAAATAGATGTAAGAGATGAAATATATCTAATTATATAAATCATCGCAAATAGACCCCAACATAGTGACCATTACATTATAATACATATCCCACTTTATATTTCTCCATAAAATGTTTCGGTATATATTCTTCTCCTATTACTCCATATAACCACCTCTATATCTCCATATAACCTCCCCTATATCTCCTCCTATTACTCCACATATCTCCTCCTATTACTCCATATAACCTCCCCTATATGTCCTATTACTCCATATAACCTCTCCTATATCTCCTCCTATTACTCCATATAACCTCCTCTATATCTCCAATTACTCCATATAACCTCTCCTATATCTCCTCCTATCACTCCATATAACCTCCTCTATATCTCCAATTACTCCATATAACCTCTCCTATATCTCCTCCTATTACTCCATATAACCTCCCCTATATCTCCTGTATTGCTCCATAAAACCTCCCATATACCTCCTCCTCTTACTCCATATAACATCTCCTATATCTCCTCTATTACTCCATATAACCTCCCCTATATCTCCTCCTATTACTCCATATAACCTCCCTATATCTCCTCCTATTACTCCATATAACCTCCCTATATCTCCTCCTATTACTCCATATAACCTCCCCTATATCTCCTCCTATTACTTCATATAACTTCCCCTATATCTCCTCCTATTACACCATATAACCTCCCCTATATCTCTTCCTATTACTCCATATAACCTCCCCTATATCTCCTATTACTCCATATAACCTCTCCTATATCTCCTCCTATTACTCCATATAACCTCCCTATATCTCCTCCTATTACTCCATATAACCTCCCCTATTTCTCCTCCTATTACTTCATATAACTTCCCCTATATCTCCTCCTATTACACCATATAACCTCTCCTATATCTCCTCCTATTACTCCATATAACCTCCCTATATCTCCTCCTATTACTCCATATAACCTCTCCTATATCTCCTCCTATTACTCCATATAACCTCTCCTATATCTCCTCCTATTACTTCATAAAACTTCCCCTATATCTCCTATTACTCCATATAACCTCCCTATATCTCCTCCTATTACTCCATATAACCTCCCCTATATCTCCTCCTATTACTCCATATAACCTCCCCTATATCTCCTCCTATTACTCCATATAACCTCCTCTATATCTCCTCCTATTACTCCATATAACCTCTCCTATATCTCCTCCTATTACTCCATATAACCTCCCCTATATCTCCTCTATTGCTCCATAAAACCTCCTCTATATCTCCTCCTATTACTCCATATAACCTCCCTATATCTCCTCCTCTTACTCCATATAACATCTTCTATATACCTCCTCCTCTTACTCCATATAACCTCCCCTATATCTCCTCCTATTACTCCATATAACCCCTCCTATATCTCCTCCTATTACTTCATATAACTTCCCCTATATCTCCTCCTATTACTCCATATAACCTCCCCTATATGTCCTATTACTCCATATAACCTCCCCCTATATCTCCTCCATTACTCCATATAACCTACCCTATATCTCCTATTACTCCATATAACCTCTCCTATATCTCCTCCTATTACTCCATATAACCTCCCCTATATCTCCTCCTATTACTCCATATAACCTCCCCTATATCTCCTATTACTCCATATAACCTCTCCTATATCTCCTCCTATTACTCCATATAACCTCCCCTATATCTCCTTCTATTACTCCATATAACCTCTCCTATATCTCCTCCTATTACTCCATATAACCTCCCCTATATCTCCTCCTATTACTCCATATAACCTCCCCTATATCTCCTCCATTACTCCATATAACCTCCCCTATATCTCCTCCTATTACTCCATATAACCTCTCCTATATCTCTTTATATTACTCCATATAACCTCCCCTATATCTCCTCCTATTACTCCATATAACCTCTCCTATATCTCCTCCTATTACTCCATATAACCTCCCCTATATCTCCTCCCATTACTCCAGATAACCTCCCCTATATCTCCTCCTATTACTTCATATAACTTCCCCTATATCTCCTCCTATTACTCCATATAACCTCCCCTATATGTCCTATTACTCCATATAACCTCCCCCTATATCTCCTCCATTACTCCATATAACCTACCCTATATCTCCTATTACTCCATATAACCTCTCCTATATATCCTCCTATTACTCCATATAACCTCCCCTATATCTCCTCCTATTACTCCATATAACCTCCCCTATATCTCCTATTACTCCATATAACCTCTCCTATATCTCCTCCTATTACTCCATATAACCTCCCCTATATCTCCTTCTATTACTCCATATAACCTCTCCTATATCTCCTCCTATTACTCCATATAACCTCCCCTATATCTCCTCCTATTACTCCATATAACCTCCCCTATATCTCCTCCATTACTCCATATAACCTCCCCTATATCTCCTCCTATTACTCCATATAACCTCTCCTATATCTCTTTATATTACTCCATATAACCTCTCCTATATCTCCTCCTATTACTCCATATAACCTCTCCTATATCTCCTCCCATTACTCCAGATAACCTCCCCTATATCTCCTCCTATTACTCCATATGACCTCCCCTATATCTCCTCCTATTACTCCATATAACCTCCCCTATATCTCCTCCTATTACTCCATATAACCTCCCCTATATCTCCTCCTATTACTCCATATAACCTCTCCTATATCTCCTCCTATTACTCCATATAACCTCCCCTATATCTCTTCCTATTACTCCATATAACCTCTCCTATATCTCCTCCTATTACTCCATATAACCTCCTCTATTACTCCATATAACCCCCCTATATCTCCTCTTATTACTCCATATAACCTCCCCTATATCTCCTCCTATTACTCCATATAACCTCTCCTATATCTCTTCCTATTACTCCATAAAACCTCCTCTATATCTCCTCCTATTACTCCATATAACCTCTCCTATATCTCCTCCTTTTACTCCATATAACCTCCCCTATATCTCCTCCTATTACTCCATATAACCTCTCCTATATCTCCTCCTATTACTCCCTATAATCTCTCCTATATCTCCTCCTATTACACCATATAACCTCTTCTATATCTCCTCCTATTACTCCATATAACCTCCTCTATATCTCCTCCTATTACTCCATATAACCTCCTCTATATCTCCTCCTATTACTCCATATAACCTCTTCTATATCTCCTCCTATTACTCCATATAACCTCCCCTATATCTCCTCCTATTACTCCCTATAATCTCTCCTATATCTCCTCCTATTCATTGTCTGTCTAGGGTTTACTGCTGTATTAGTTAGGAGCTCCATTACTTTTGTATGTCTTCCCTGTGTAGCATACCTGTTAAACAAGTTCTCATCACTAGAGGGTGCTGTTTAATCATCATTGAGATCCTCCTCTATCTGCAGTGATAAAACACATTACATAGGATTGGTTCAAACTGCAATCAGTGAGATCCACATATATTGCTTGGTTCAAAATTAAATATGGCAACAGACCAAAACAAACAGGTCCTAAATTTGTCCTCTGAATCAGAGTGAAGCACACATACCAATCCTATGCACATTCCAGCAACAGGAGATACGACACTATTCACACACATGGCCATGCCAAGCATCTCGGAGTATAAATAAGGGTTCTTGATGTGTACCTGCATACTCCCTGCTTCAATGACTTTGTCCTTACCCTGTATCATTAATCAATTGTCAGATTTACAGCTGTGTGCCCCCCATCCCAGAAGTGACCCTATGCTTAGTGTGTAGGCTCTAGTAGATTTAACCCCTCTGCTGCCAAACCTCTATCAACACTGAGTGTTTTATTATAGTGAAAAATGGAAACAAACTGACATTAGGTTAGTACATACAGTACAGGCCATATAATGTCAACAAGATATGTCATTAACTGGTGGAGTTTGACCTCTGGGACCCCCATGGTCTTAAGGTTGTGAACTATTTTTCCCCTGGGTGGGAACTCAATAGAGCCCAGGAGCACAACCCTGCAATGAAAAACTTAGAAGGGGGTGCTCCATCGTCACGATTGGTGGGGGTCTCAGAGGTTGGTAGGGAGAGGAGCTATACTTACCTATTCCAGCTGCTCCAGACGTAATGATGCCCCCCCCCCGGTGTCATTGATGGCCCACATCATCACTATGCTTCCTAAGTAGACGTAGCAGAGCAGAGACACAGGCTGTCAATGAAGAAGCGTTACTACAGCCAGAGCAGAGGAACTAGGTAAGTATAGCTCCCTGCCCAGGGGTCTGCTTATGGGGTCGGTGGGGTACAGTGTCTAACTTCATATCCTCACCATCACAGGAACGTTCCTTGGGAATGGTAAGGAATAAGAGTTTACCATATATATTGCGTTACCAAGCGTTTTATTTGGTAAAATCTAATGTTGGTTCCTTTTAAAGGGGTTTCCTACATGGGCACATTATAGGGGATCGCTCAAAATTAGAAGTTATTACCTATCCTCAGGATAGGGAAACATTTGTAAATTGATGGGGATACACATCAGGTCCTACACATCAGGAGAATGGAGGTCAATAGTTCCCCAAGGGAAATGAAGCTGCACAATGCATGCTCTATCACTGCCTTATTTCCTCTCAATGGGACCTCTGAACACCTCTACTGTGCTGGACATACCCTTCCAGTTAGATAAATATCAACCTACTGTGTGGATAGGCAATAACGTTTAATCTTGGCCTAACCCCTTAAATCCTTTCCTGTAAATGTTAGCTAACTGGGACTCCCACCATAACTAGATCAGGGGTCCCACGTTCCCATCTTCTAAATCTTGGTTTACTTTGGTAGAGCATCATGTGACCATAGCGAAGGAGGATTTAATCTTTTACTGCATTTTTCTAGCATGCCCTTTATCCTTTTGACAGCATCAAATGCACAAAATGTAACAATGTGCAATGAGTTTGTTACTATATCAACTTCTACACCATACAAGCGAAGTGAGATTGTGCAAAAAAAATAGCAAATTTAAAAGTTGTAATTTAATTAATATGTCTAAAAACCTTTTTTCATACCCCCATGAGCCAGAAACCAAGACAGGCGAGCAAAGTGCAAATATGCCCACATGTGGCTCAAAGGTATCAAATATGTTGAGGTGAAGATTGCTATGAAAAACATATCACAAATTACACCAAAATGTAGGTGTAAAACCAACATTGTGCCTAGTGCACCTGGCTGCTTTCACCTTCCTCTTATCTTATTATGATGCACCAATACCCTGCCAGCTGCTCAGATGAACAGTCCACAGTCCGCCAGGCAGCTTTTGTCACCGCGCTTAATAGCGCCACATAGTTTAATGTGCAGTTAAGTAAGAGAGGTATTAAATACACTTAAGAACATCTGCATCTCTAGTTCATAAAGCATTAAATGTATCCGTTAAAAAGTCTGTGTTCTTTCCTAAAATACTTTCTTCTTTCACCTTAAGTGGTTTACTGAGATTTCACAATGAGGAGGTGGGGGTGGGGGCACAGAAAGGAGGCCGAGGCACAGTCCGGGGAGCAGAGGGTTAATCCTCCATCTCATGTCAGGTATTTGAAGACCAGAAACATTACGACGCAGGTCACCACCATCCCACTGATCATGATCGCCTTGTCCTGGAATGCTCGCTTCTCAATCAGCCGCATAACCGTGTTGGAGAGGCCGAGCATGTTTGCTACATCCAGGATCTTCTTCTGGGTTCCCTGTAGAAGGAAAGGAACAAATGGGGAAAGGAAAGTGAAGAAAGGCAAAGAGAGGGGAAGAGGAGGCGTTATTAGGTCAACGTCTTAAAACATAACATAAGAGCAGACAGGAGACATGAAAGAGGTCATGCAAAATCCTCAGATTAATTAAAGGGGTATTCCAGGAAAAAACAATTTTTTTTATATATATCAACTGGCTCCAGAAAGTTAAACAGATTTGTAAAGTAAAAAGAAAAATACCCAGACCTCAAGGAAGGTATGATAGATGTATTAAATTGAACTATAATCAATAGACCAAGGATCGTGCTTCAATTATAATAAAATATATTTTTTTAAATTAATAAATAAGAATACCACCTCACAATGGGCCCCTTGTGAGGGAAGTATACATCTACCAACTAAAAAGTTAAAATATAAAAACTAACAGTGATATAGAAGGCTATTTCTTCTCTTATAAAATGCACTGAAGGAATAGAAAACACTTCATTAGTATCCTTAAACTCAGTCTTTTCTCACTGTAGAGATGGTAAGAAGAGAGGATGCAATGATGTATGCAATATTGTAACAAGTTCCTTTTAGCAGACAGGAGTACTACTGAAGAAAGGGTTCATTTATATACCCTGAAACGCGTCTAGTCAGTTGTGGACTATCACTGAAACTACGCTCCGAATGCACTTGGTACAACAACTATGGCCCTCATTTACTATTCTAAACTCAACCTCTTTTGTCGGGTTTTTTTGTCGCATCTTTGTCTACGCCATGTCGCAGACATCGTGCGCCAATCTGCGACACGATGCGACATTTTTTCCTGACGGACCCGATGTGGATTCTCCCAAACCCGAAAAAGGGGCGTAACCCGACATTTCTGAGCTTTCCTACGTATTTATTAAGGTTTCCAACCCGAATTTGTTGAATTGTTGTGGATTTTTTCCCGACAGCTCAGAGGAGTTGGAAACCAAAACCAACAAAACCCACGTGCGACAAACAGGATGTGACATAATAATAAATACCAGGGGAAAAATGCAGTCGGGTAAGAAAGCAAGATAGACTTACAACCCAATTTTCTTAGTAAATGAGGGCCTATATCTTAATCCTCTGTTTCATATCCACCTGGATATTGTATTGCGATCCTGCTATTCCGGTCCGGAGGCGATCCAGCTGTTACAGTCCAGAGCGGACTTGCAGAAAGCCGGGGCAATCCAAGCACATCCTGTAGGTGCCGGTACTGACGTCACACGCCATCTCCACGAGGCAGAAGTTTCCACCTTTGGTCTAGTGCAGACCTGACCTCCACAGCGAGACATTCCATCAGTCAGTACCACCTCTCCAAGATATCATCCCCGACGCCTGCCAGCGCTGGGATCCGGAGGGGATTCACCTACAGTGACCATCCATAGTGCTTTTTCCATCTAGCCCAACGGGAGATCTCCGCTCACAAGGACCGGTAATGTACTGTAAAGCTGTCAGTCATCTGTTTTGATACAGAGAAACTTGCAACAGAGAATAATGGTATCCTCATAGTTGTAACATATCGAACACTGTTACACTCCTGTCTGCTAAAAGGAACTTGTTACAATATTGCATACATCATTGCATCCTCTCTTCTTACCATCTCTACAGTGAGAAAAGACTGAGTTTAAGGATACTAATGAAGTGTTTTCTATTCATTCAGTGCATTTTATAATAGAAGAAATAGCCTTCTATATCACTGATAGTTTTTATATTTTAACTTTTTAGTTGGTAGATGTATACTTCCCTCACAAGGGGCCCATTGTGAGGTGGTATTCTTATTTATTAATTAATAAAAATATACTTTATTCTAATTGAAGCACGATCCTTGGTCTATTGATTATAGTTCAATTTATTACATCTATCATACCTTCCTTGAGGCCTGGGTATTTTTCTTTTTTCTTATTTCTAATATTAGCACCATAGGTATAGGTGTATTACCCGCTTGTCCTCGGTAGGTTATATAATTATGAGCTGCATATATTCTTTCTTCTTTTTCCTAGATTTAAAGATGTAAAGTACTTCTATTAAAAAATCTTAATCCTTTCAATCATTATCAGCTGCTGAAGTTGAGTTGTTGTTTTTTGTCTGGCAACAGTGCTCTCTGCTGACATCTCTGCTTGTCTCGGTAACTGCACAGAGTAGTAGATGTTTGCTATGGGGATTTGCTTCTAAACTGGGCGGTTCCCGAGACACGTGTCATCAGAGAGCACTTAGGCAGAAAAGAACAACTCAACTTCAGCAGCTCATAAGCACTGAAAGGATTTAGATTTTTTAATAGAAGTAATTTAGAAATCTGTTTAACTTTCTGGAGCCAGTTGATATATGAAAAAAAAAAAAGTTTTTCCTTGGATAACCCCTTTAACTCCTATTCCCTATCAACATGTATAGTCATCTCAACCAAACATGCATGTTATTTTAATAGGGGCACAGCTTATCTCTATTGGTAACAAAGGACTACATAAGTTATTAAAGAGGCAGTCCAGGATTAGATAAACATGGTTGTTTTATAGATAACAGCACCATGTCTGTCCGTAGGATGTATGTGATATTGCAGAACAGCCCCATTTACTTCAGCTGATCTGATCTGCAATACCAGACACAAGCAGCAATGCCCTATTTTTAATCCTGTGCAGCCCCTGGTGCCTCCCCTGTAGGCTCATTTTTGACCCGTATCTGGTTTTGGACCGGACCTAAAACCGTAGTATACTACGGTTTTAGGTCCTGTCAGGAAACAGCATACGGGTCAAAACTGAGCCGACCGGAGTCACCGTTTGATTCCGGTCGGCTCATTAAAGTAAATGAAGTCACGGCCCGATCCGGCTGGGGTACGGGAGCGCCCGGTTTGCCCCTCCCCCAGCCTGATCCGGCACCCGTATGTAAAAAACGAGGTGTGAATGCAGCCTTACTGTCATTTAGAAAAACTTTTGACATGTCATGATTCTTTATGGACTTTATAGAAGCAATGGTAAGAGACATTCAGTTGGGTGGAAAGAGCTGCCAGTTGGGATTTGATACGTGATGAGGTCATCTTGTAGTTCACAGGAAGTCAGTCACACAGGACAAACCACTTCCTGTCTACACATTAGAACACATGAATAAAGGGGAACTTAATATAAATATAGGGTAATCATTGGAGGTAATGTGCAAAGACAAATCTATTGCAACCACATATAGAGACAGAACCTCACTAATCATACATTAAAGATAATTTGGCATATTGTGCACCCTATCTAGGGGATACCTCACCTGAGCGCCAAACGTACATTTTCGCCCTTTTGCTTTGTCAGGGGGCGTGTACACGTTTGGCGCTCAGGTGAGGTATCCCGTAGATAGGGTGCACAATATGCCATATTATCTTTAATGTACGGTTAGTGGGGTTCTGTCTCTATATGTTGTTGCAATAGATTTGTCTTTGCAGTACCACGTTTAGCTATTTGCACATTACCTCCAATGATTATATTTATATTAAGTTCCCCTTTATTCATGTGTTCTATTATATGTATACCTTCCTTCTTCTCTTATTAAGATCTGCATGGCCTTATGTGTTCTTTTGTATTTTATATATATGTTTTTATTACATGCTCAATAAAGTTGTTATATTAAAAAAAAAAAAAAAACATGAATATAACTGGCAGATTACAATTACATGTGCTTCTTTAAATGGGTACCATCATTACCAAAGACTTTTGATATGTCAGAGACCATTAAAGGGGTATTCCAGGAAAAACCTTTTTTTTTTATATATCAACTGGTTCCAGAAAGTTAAACAGATTTGTAAATTACTTCTATTAAAAAATCTTAATCCTTTCAGTACTTATGAGCTTCTGAAGTTAAGGTTGTTCTTTTCTGTCTAAGTAATCTCTGATGACACGTGTCTCGGGAAACGCCCAGTTTAGAAGCAAATTCCCATAGTAAACCTCTTCTAAACTGGGCGGTTCCTGAGACACGTGTCATCAGAGATTACTTAGACAGAAAAGAACAACCTAAACTTCAGAAGCTCATAAGTACTGAAAGGATTAAGATTTTTTAATAGAAGTAATTTGCAAATCTGATTAACTTTCTGGAGCCAGTTGATATATAAAAAAAAGTTTTTTCCTGGATAACCCCTTTAAGACCCCAACCAGTCACTAGATTGAACCGAGAAAAGTGTGCGCTTAGGTGTTCTCTTCTGTCACGTGGAAGAGGATCATAATGGAAGTTTATGGGAAAAGAGAAGCACAAGGCCACATTACTCTCTCCCCCACTAGTACTAGTGCCTGACTTGTCAAAAGTTTTTTGTACCAATACCGTTTAAAGGGGTACTCCAGTGGAAAACAATTTTTTTTTCAAGTCAACTGGTGGCAGAAAGTTATACAGATTTGTAAATTACTTCTATATACAAATCTTAATCCTTCCAGTACTTATCAGCTGCTGTATGCTCTCAGGAACTGTCCAGAGCAGGATAAGTTTGCTATAGGGATTTTCTCCTGCTCTGGACAGTTCCTGACATGGACAGAGATGTCAGCAGAGAGCACTGTGGTCAGACAACAGAAAAGAACAACTCAACTTGTACTGGAATGGTTGAGTTAACTTTCTGGGACCAGTTAATATGAAAAAAAAATTGTTTTCCACCAGAGTACCCCTTTAAATAAAGGTTTCATATTAAGCACCATGTGGTATGTATTGGTTCATATAACTGGTCAGGGATTTAGAGCTCTGTATAGAAAAACTAAACTGCTATGAAGTATGATAAGACACTTGTCAGCACAGAACTTTGGACTTTGAGATTTAACAGAAATGGTGTTCAAAGGTAAACATTGTGTCACGATACAGATATCTCCAACCTGTGGCTCTCTGGCTGTCAAAATACTACAATTCCCAGTCCCTCCAATGTCACGCCTTGTATTGGCAATAAAGACATGTCAAATTCATAAAAATAGACAACAGTGACCATCTTCCTCTCTTAGGGTATGTTCACACTGCAGAATCCCCATGGAATTCCGCAAGTAAAAGTCTGCACAGTGAACATTACCTTCAATGTGAATGGGTCTTCCGCGAGAAATTGCCGCTGAAATTGCTCCACGCAAAGAAAGAACATGTTCATTCTTTGCGCGGAAGTCCACGAGCACTGCATAGCCGTCAATGGTGACTGCACAGTGCCGCGTGGTCCTACCGCCGCCACCAGTCTGAATCTCCGCTCGCTGAATTCTGCGAGCGGAGATTCCGTTCACACTCTGTAGTGTGAACATACCCTTGCAGGGCAGCTGTTACTACAGGCTTATCAAGGCTGAAACCAGTTGATAAGTCACACATAAGCAAAAAAAAAAGTAAGGAAAAAATTACTAAAAAAAACAATACATAAGCAAACATTGATAAATGTCCCTAATAGTGAATGAAGAAGCAGGGGAGGCTCCCATTTTTATGTGGTAGCATTGAAGGACCACAGGTAACATGAACTTGTTTTCTACATTCTAGAAGAGGTCACTTCTCTTAGCAGTAGAGTTTTTTTCAGATCTTATGTTAAAGAGGAGGTCCACCATTAAATAAAAGGGTTTGTTTTTCCCAGAATAAGCCCGACTCTTTTCTATGGGTAATGTTCTGTATTGCAGCTCATTTCCATTTAGGGATAATACTAGACACAGCCCATGTACGAGAGTGGTGCTGTTTCCAGAATAAAAAAATTAAAAAAATACAAACAGCAAAAAAACACTTTTTTTATTCTATTACTGTGCAGCCCAATCATCACTGACAGAAATATCTGCCATGTTTTCTGATGCTTATAGTGGTTTATGGTTACAATATGGAGCGGACGTACAGAGTAAGAGCAGTCTGTGTGTGGTTATGAGCTCACTGCCACTTTTCTTTCCTTTCCCCAAACTCCATCTTATCCCTTCTGATTCCCCACCTTTAGGGTCTTCCTTTGGTCCCTCAGCCCATCCAGTATACTGGTCCCACTCCCCAGAAGGTCGTCTATCCCTTGGTGAGCATTACGGATGGATGAATTAAATTGGAGGGTCTCATCAATGTGTATTGAGGTCTCTGAATCCTGTGTGAGAAATTAGGAAGGGGGTGACCCCAGAGGTTATGTTTTACTTAAAGAAACAAAAATAGTTTTAACTTCTATAACCATTAAACAACCCATCACCCAGATTTATGTAGTAAATGTTGACTAAACAGCATTAGGGCATATTATGCTTCAATTTCCCCCCAAAAAAATTAGTAAAAGTGGATCAGCATCACTGTGAGCACAACAGTTATAGGGAACCATCTTTTCCCACCTTCATTTAGAAGAGAGTTCCTGGTTGGCTAAGAGCGTGTAGATGTGCAATGCTTAGCCTATTTAACTGAATTATTCCGTGGACCCTTAATCTTCAACAGGCAAAAAGGAAGGGTTTAAACACCTACTTGACCTTTTATGTTGCTGAAGGGATTGTACAGGATTTGATAGGTATAGCTTTTTTCTAGGGATCGACCGATATCGATTTTTTAGGGCCAATACCGATAATCTGTGGCCTTTCAGGCCGATAGCCGATAACTTATACCGGAATATCGGTATAAGTTATCGGCTATTTCTCCACCCCCCCAAAGAAGTGGCTGCAGATCATTGATTTAAAGCGGGCGCTTTAAATCAATGAACTGCAGCGGCTTTTGCGTGGCTAGAGACTGCCGCCGCCACCCGCTTCTCTCCCCCTGCCTGTCCTGGGGTCCTCCTGAGTCAACCCCCCCCCTATCCTCTGATAAGAGACCGCTGCCGCCCGCTTCTCTCCCCCTGCCGGTCCTTAGTCCAACCACCGCCGCTACCCCATTGCCTCCCCCATCCCCGGTTTTATAATTACCTGTTCCCGGGGTCCACACTACTTCTGGCTCCAGTGGTGTCCTGAGCTGTCACTTTGCGCACTGACGGTGAGGTCGCATTGAGGATGTCACTCGTCATTGCACAGCGTAACGTAGGACGCCGCAGGAGCCAGAAGTAGCGTGGAACCCGGGAACAGGTAATTATAAAACCGGGGATGGGGGAGGCAATGGGGCTGTGGGGGGACGGGACATTATCGGCAAGTCAATTGCCGATAACGTCCAAAATCATGAATATCGGCCGATAATATCGGCCAAACAGATAATCGGTCGATCCCTACTTTTTTTCTTCCACAAACAGACCCACACCTGTCTACAGTTTGTCTGGTATTATGGTATGGTTTGTCACTTAGCTCACCCAAAATGAATGGGGCACGGTTGCTATACCACATCCAGCCTGCGGACAGACGTGACACTGTTTTAATAGAAAGCAGCCATGTTTCCTTTATTCTATGCAATGCCTTTAAAGGGATAATGAAGAAACAGTCAAGTATGCATGCTGCTGCTCCATTCGATGTCTACGAGACAGGAGAAGATGCACAAGTATAGTGCTTGGCTATATCCGGTAGTCCCTTAGTGATGGAAAGGAGCAGCAGTGGGCATGTTTGAAGAACATTCCAATGGGACCCCTGTATATGATCAATAGTTGTCGAATTGCTGGAACTCCTATGGTCTAGAGCAGTGGTCTTCAACCTGCGGACCTCCAGCTGTTGCAAAACTACAACTCCCAGCATGCCCGGACAGCCAACGGCTGTCCGGGCATGCTGGGAGTTGTAGTTTTGCAACAGCTGGAGGTCTGCAGATTGAAGACCACTGGTCTAGAGCAAGCATAGGCAACCTTCGGCACTGCAGAAGTTTTGGACTACATCTCCCATGATGCTTTGTCAGCATTTCGGCTGTAAGAGCATCATGGGAGATGTAGTCAAAAATATCTGCGGTGCCAAAGGTTGTCTATACCTGGTCTAGAGAATAGGGGTTCCAAGTTTCCTGATAAAATGGAGCAGCGGTCATGCATGCTCATGGCTGTTCTATTTACTTTCTTAAAGGGGTTCTCCACTGTCCTGCCTTCCGGAGCTCCGCTCGCAGCGGAAGTTTATTACTCCGAATGCTGTGTGAGGGGTTCCGTGTTCGAGGCCGCCCCCTCGTGACGTCACGCCCGCCCCCTCAACGAAAGTCTAACGGAAGGGGGCGCGACCGCTTGAGGGGGCGGGCATGACGTCACGAGGGGGCGGGCATCACGTCACGAGGGGGCGGCCTCGAACACGGAAGCCCGCACACAGCGCTCGGAGTAATAAACTTCCAGACGCTGCGAGCGGAGCTCCGGAAGGCAGGGCAGTGGAGAACCCCTTTAACGACTGAAGGAGATAGCACTTTGCTATATCCTGCAGTCCTATAGACCACGGGGAAGATTCATCAAAACCTGTGCAGAGAAAAAGTGGAGCCGTTGTTTATGGCAACCAATCAGATCGCTTCTTTAGTATTTAAAAAGGTTTCTGGGGGAAAAAAATAAAAAATCTGATTGGTTGCTATGGTCAAACGCTCCACTTTTGCTCTGCACAAGTTTTGATAAATCTCACCCAATTAATGGAGAAGCAGTGCGCATGCGGGACTGCTGAGATTGCGGGGGATTCCTGTAGTGGCACCCCTGACGATCAGATATTTATCATTATTATGTGGTTAAAAGATAAAATTAGGAAACTGTATGCGTTCTTCTTGGCCTAGTAAATAAAACAGTAACCCCTAATGGTAACCTAATAAATGTGTTTGAGGATACAATGTAACTGTAAATGTAGGTGGGAACCAAAACATACATTGGTGGTGTAGGAACGTGTCATCAGCTCCTCTCGCTCTTTCTCCTGTTGCTCTCGGGCGTAGCGTCGATGCTGAAAGTTTCGCAGTGCCGTTTGTAAATGCTGCACGTCATATTTCAGCTGATCCACTCGCCTATTGAAGCAGAAATGAGGGAAAGGTTAGTGGGTTGATTATGAGCTCGTGGGTCTGCCTTATTCCAGAAACAGCACCACATCTGTGCACAGGTTGGGCCTGGTATTGCAGCTGAGCTCCGCTGAATTGGGACAGAGCTGCAATACCACTTACAAACAGAAGGCAGCATTGTTTTTCTATTTCTGTAGTATCTTTACTAGTGTTCTATTTATGTGAATGCAAACTACTGAAGAGAATTCTCACTCAATACATACAAAGGATATTATTAAGGCAGAAATGAACATTGTTATGGTTCTATTGCGGCAAAATGGGTTTAGGCGTTGTATCATGGATTATGTATTCTGACATCTATATAATTTATAGCTTTGACATCAGTGTTTCCCAACCAGAGTGCCTCCAGCAGTTGCAAAACTACAACTCCCAGCATGCCCGGACAGCCAAAGGCTGTCCGGGCATGCTGGTTGTTGTAGTTTTGCAACAACTGGAGCCGCCCTGGTTGGGAAAAAACTGACCTACATCATACACAGTCAGTTTAAGATCTGCAATCCACCGTCCTGGTTAACAAAGGAGGGTCCTGAATGACTTGACATGTTACAGGGTATATGAACTGTGGTTTGCTTTGTGAAACAAACCCTTTAAAGAGTAGCTCCCCTTTTCTGTCCCTGCCTATTGCCCATCTATCCCTAACCCCCTCCCTTCCTTAATTTTCTATTTACTATCTTAGAAATGGCTTTTTGTCTACTTGGTAGTGTGCTCACTTACCAGGCAGACTTCCCCAGCAGTCGCACCATCACTGATGCCTGCTGGGGGACGACTTCTGCCCTTAGCTTATCTATACACCCTTAGCTTATCTATACAGGCCATTATTGTTTTCCTAACAGTGTACCTCCAGCTGTTTCACAACTACAACTCCCAGCTTTCCCTGAAATCTATTGGCTGTCAGGGCATGCTGGGAGTTGTAGTGGTGAAACAACTGGAGGCACCTTGTTGAAAACAATCTATCTTTGTTACGGACGACCCCTCCCTGAAAAAACATGCGTCCTGAGGCAGCAGCAGCACAGCACTGAGATTCAGTGCGCGCTGCCGCGCATATATGCCGGGAGGGGAGGCAGGAGTGCGAGGCCAGGGAGCCAATGCGCGCAGCCCCGGCGTTCACATCGCTCGCTCCTGCCTCTCAGGGCAGGCTGACTGAATTCAGACTGATGCACTGATTACCCCCCACCCAGGCCAGGCTGGAGAAAAAGATAGATAATTTTCCATAATCTATTTGATTGCCAAGTCCCCTAAAATGGTGTGAAATTAATCTGCAACTTTTGACCAAAAAAAATGCTTAAATATTTAATTATTTTCTTCCAGTACACAGCTATTGGGGGGCAATGCCAAATAATGTGATAAATATCTGAATCATCAAGTAAACACTTGTTCTGTATTACCAAACTTTTTGATAGATTTTGGAGTTAATGGAGTACTCTGGTGCAGAGTACTCCTGCTCCGTCCTGTCCGGGCTGCAAAGAAAAATGAAAATAAACCATCACTCACCTTCCTGGGTTCCCACAGAGCACCACTACAGCTGACCGGTCCTCCGGTCCATCTTCTTCATACTTCCGTGTGTAACGAAGCGTCACATGGCGCTCAGCCTATTATGGGCCGAGACAGAACATCGTGGTGGCCGGCGATAGGCTGAGCGCCATGTGACGCTTCGTTACACACGGAAGTATGAAGGAGATGGACTGGAGGACCGGTCAGCTGTAGTGGCGTTCCGCGGGAACCCAGGAAGGTGAGTGATGGTTTATTTTCATTTCTTTGCAGCCCGGGCAGGACGGAGCAGGAGTACTCTGCACCAGAGTACTCCTTTAAAGGGGTACTCCGGTGGAAAACTTTTTTTTTTTTTTTTTAAATGAACTGGTGCCAGAAACTTAAAACAGATTTGTAAATTACTTCTATTAAAAAATCTTAATCCTTCCAGTACTTATTAGCAGCTGTATGCTACAGAGGAAATTCTATTCTTTAAAAAAAAAAAAATTTGTCTTGTCCATAGTGCTCTCTGCTGACACCTCTGTCCGTGTCAGGAACTGTCCAGAGCAGCATAGGTTTGCTATGGGTATTTTCTCCTGCTCTGTATAGTTCCTGATATGGGCATCAGGTGTCAGCAGAGAGCACTGTGGACAGAACAAAAGAGAAATTCAAAAAGAAAATAATTTCCTCTGTTGCATACAGCTGCTAAATAGTACTGGAAGGGTTAAGATTTTTAATAGAAGTAATTTAGAAATCTGTTTAACTTTCTGGCACCAGTTGATTTAAAAAAATAAAAAAAATAAAAAATGATATGCTTTCCACCGGAGTACCCCTTTTAAATAAAGTGTAAAAAAAAAAAAAAAAATCTTCATTTGCATAAGTCTAAAATTACTATTAACTGAGATCTTATTTACATTTCGAGTTATCTGTTGCCATTGATCCCCCGTTAACTTTCCTATTTCCCTCTCTATTTTTTTTTTGCGTATACCTGGAATTTTCCTTACTAAGCGATTTATGAATAAACACCATTGATTTCTTAATCACTGTTGTCTAATCGATATCCAAGTAAAGCTGTGTGCGCAATACATTAAACACCGTTTTGTCCACAGTTTTATGAAAAACATATGATTATTGCAAATACCTCAAAAATTGATTTTTATTCATCCCAAGCTGTGCCATAAAATTTTCAAAAGGACCAAACTTCATTCCACAACAATTTGTGTACGGTCAGCAGGTTTAATGAAGATTTTTTTAAGCAGACACTATAGCTGGAATGAAATTCTAGTTTCTGTTGTTACCATATGAAGTAGCGCGACTTCAATGGTCTATACTATATATACCGTAATATAGGCGATCTATACTGCCCCTCCAGGTAGAAGGTCTCCTCTTTGCATTGCACTAAAACTGCCAGTGTCAATCATCTAGGAGCCTGACCTTTGTAGGTTGGATTGAATGTTCGGCTTTGGCACAAGTAGGGTTAAGAGAGGTATATACCTGCTCAATATGGAAACTAGAATCAGAAAACCATCCACAGGAAACCTGTTCTGTGCCCTTTTTCTGACCTGCTTCAATTAAAAGCTTCCCAAGAACGCCCCGGGGCTTGTGTGGAATCCGAGGAGGGGGGTCTGCATGCCAGCCTCACAAGTATGTGAGCTCTCATTCCTTACCCCCCTTCCTAATCTTTTTTTTTTTTTAGTAAATTATTATTCCGGAGCAATTGCACCTTTTTGAAGTTAAGTTTTAATAACAGGAGATAGGATCTGAGAATTTTTCTTATTTGAAAACCATAAAAAAAAAATAATTAGGATTATTGGAGCAATGACATGTAAATAAATTACTGCCGTTTCCGTTTCACGGTGGGAAAATTATCTTAAAAGTTGTATTCCAGGAAAAAACTTTTTTTTTTTTATATCAACTGGCTCCAAAGTTAAACAGATTTGTAAATTACTTCTAGTAAAAAATCTTAATCCTTCCAATAATTATCAGCCGCTGAAATTGAGTTGTTCTTTTCTGTCTAAGTGCTCTCTGATGACACCTGTCTCAGGAACTATCCAAAGTAGAAGCAAATCCCCATAGCAAACCTCTTCTACTCTGTGCAGTTCCCGAGACAAGCAGAGATGTCAGCAGAGAGCACTGTTGCCAGACAGAAAAGAACAACTCAACTTCAGCAGCTGATAATTATTAGAAGGATTAAGATATTTTTAATAGAAGCAATTTACAAATCTGTTTAACTTTCTGGAGCCAGTTGATATATATATATATATATATATATATATATATATATATATATAAAAAAAAAAAAAGTTTTTACTGGAATACCCCTTTAAGACACTTACCTGCAGTGACGAAATGTTCCTTCACCTCTCGTCCAACTTTAAAGGGGTACTCCAGTGAAAAAAAAATTTTTTTCCAACTGGCTCCAGAAAGTTAAAACAGATTTGTAAATGACTTCTATTAAAAAATATTAATCCTTCCAGTACTCATCAGCTGCTGAATTTGAGTTGTTCTTTTCTGTCTGACCACAGTGCTCTCTTTTGAAACCTTTGTCTGTCTCAGGAACTGTCCAGAGCAGGAGCAAATCCTCATAGCAAACCTCTCCTGCTCCGGACAGTTCCTGAGACAGACAGAGGTGGCAGCAGAGAGCACTCTAGTCAGACTGGAAAGAACTACACAGATTCAGCAGCTGATAAGTACTGAAAGGATTAAGATTTTTTAATAGAAGTAATTTACAAATCTGTTTAACTTTCTGGAGCCAACTGAGATATATGTGCTGCTGCATTCTTCTGTTGCTGTATATTTAGCCTAGTAGCGTGCACCTGTAGGCCAGGTCCATATAATAGTTTGGTATCAACTAAAGTGCTGGCTGACTTATTCTTTGTCTGTATTGCACATACGGGGGAGTGGCTACCTCCATGTTGGCCTTGCACCCCACCCACCTCTATCAGGTGTGTATATAAGGTGTCTTGGATGTTCCAGATCCTGCCATGCTTACTGAACTGTTCACACAGAGGCATATTCACAGTGTAGGGTCCGTCCCAATGAGGCCACCTTATTGCGGTGGGACGGTCCAAGCTATTTGACCGCCGGCGGAGACAAATTTGCGAGCTAAGTGCTGTATAGCTCTCCATGTTTTATCTGCATGTTCATGTTTCACCTATATCTTTGTGCTGGCAGTGTGCTGCTGCATTCTTCTGTTGCTATATATATATAAAAAAAATAATAATTTTTATATATATATATATATATATATATATATATATATATATATATATATATAAAAGTTTTTTCCTGTTAACCCCTTCATGTATTTATGATACGGCAGTAAGCCTACAGATGATGAGGGATGTCCATATACCCGCTCTGGCTACCCGGCAGAGCGTATATGTGCAACTTAGTTGCTGCCACATTGTTGAATGGTGAGCTGCAATATCAGACACAGCCCATAGGGAAAAGTGGTGCTGTTTTTTGGAACAAAACACAATTGTTGCATCCATGAATGGAGATTAAACAATAATAACAAATCTGATATCTTGTGCTGTCTGACTGCATCATCTTATAACAGCGTTGAGCAATGTTTAATGGTTGACTTCATCTAGTCCTGTGTTTCCCAACCAGGGTGCCTCCTGGTGTTACAAAACTACAACTCCCAGCATGCCCGGACAGCCAAAGGCTGTCCGGGCGTGCTGGGAGTTGTAGTTTTGAAACATCCGGAGGCACCTTGGATGGGAAACACTGATCTAGTCCAATGCAAACAGAGAACACATTCTACCTGTCTGCAGCTTTAACTTAAAATGTTCATTTCCTAAAGATATTTATGGACATTTATCAACGGGTTTAGTCAGGTTTTCTTTACTATAATTGTCACAAAATTGTCGCAACTGCGACTACGCGATTTTTCGTGCGACATTTTGACTGGAAAGCGAGAAAAGCAAGTTTTCCAAAAACTAACTACGTAGTAATAATTTTAAAATGGACTACGGGTAGTCTGGTATTTATTAACTGCGACAGTCGCAACTGCGCAAAAAAAAGGGCGCAACAGGGTTAAAAATTGACTAAATTTACTCCAGCTCAAACTTGGAGCAGAAAAAGCTACTACCAAAGTAAAAAAGGAAAAATTGCTTACGTGAAAGAAAATTATCAACAGGCTGAAACCAGTTGATAAATAAGTCACACATAAGCAAAAAAAAAAAAGTACGGAAAAAATTACTAAAAAAAAAGAATACATAAGCAAACATTGATAAATGTCCCTCATTGTTGATAAATTCTAATACTTCTGCCGCAGGTGGAAATAGTATTGGGTGTTTACTAACAGGCTGCTTTTACCTTTTATGCTATCCAGCAAGGATACACTGCCTAAGAACCAATTCTACGGGTATGTCCAGGAACGCTTATCCAGCCTCCAGACTTACTCAGATCTTTCATTTAATACATTGTTGCTGTATTAAGATATTTATTTTTATAAACGGTAAATGGAAAGTAAGGCTGCATTCACACCACGTTTTTGCAATACAGTTCCCGAATCAGGTTTTTGATGAAAAACTGATTCCTCAAAACCTGACTAAACTGTATCGAAACGTGTCCAAATTTTAACCCGTATACAGTTAAAAACCATATACGGTTTAAAAATAAAGGTGTCCGGTTCCATCCGTTTTTTAAGAAAAAAACGTATACGTTTTTAACTTTTCACTCCATTATGAATAAAGTTTCACTTGTTTGATTGAAATTCCAAGAAAAAAAAAAAAAAAAAAACTGTGCAAAGTCAAAAACCGGATGGTGAAAACCGGATGGAACCGTATGCACACATTGACTCCCATGTTAAAAAAAAAACAAAAAAACAACATATATGGTTTAACACAGTTTTTCACCCGGACCAAAAACCGTGGTAGACTACGTTTGGGTACGGGAAAAAAAAACTGACCAAACCTTACAGGATGTTCTAAACGAACACAACCTGATGCACCTTTTGGCACACGGTTTTCAATGGAGAGTCAATGCATACGGTTTTCAATGGAGAGTCAATGTATACGGTTTTCAATGGAGAGTCAATGTATACGGTTTTCAATACAGCTCCGTACGGTTTTACCCATAGAAAACGTATACAGGAACTGTATTGCAAAAACGTGGTGTGAATGCACCCTAATACACAGCAGATACATTTGGAAACTACTACTATGAAATCATGAAGCTGATATTACAGGGACATGGCAGCCCACACAGTCACACTTTGCTTCTATGCCTTTCGGTGCATTCACACCACGTTTTTGCAATACAGTTCCTGTATACGTTTTCAATTTGAAAACCGTATGGAACCATATTGAAAACCATATGCATTGACTCTCCATTGAAAACCGCATGCCAAACGATGCATCCAGTTGCATTCAATTTGCGTCTTGTACGGTTTTGTCCGTTTTTTTCCCGTACTCAAAACCGTAGCCTACCGCGGTTTTTGGTCCGGGTAAAAAAACGTATTGAAACCGTATGGGAACCGTATGCACCATACGGTTTTTTTCTTGGATTTTCAATCAAACAAGTGAAACTTTATTCATAATGGAGTGAAAATGTAAAAACATACTTTTTTTCTTTAAAAACGGATGCAACTGGACATAATTTTTTTAATCGTATACGGGTTAAAATTTGTACACATGTAGAGATGAGCAAACTTCCAGTAATTCGATTCGTCACGAACTTCTCGGCTCTGCGTTTGCCGACTTTAGCCTGCATAAATTAGTTCAGCTTTCCGGTGCTCCGGTGGGCTGGAGACTCTCTCCTAGGACTCTATCCACCTTTTCCAGCCCACCGGAGCACCTGAAAGCTGAACACCTGAAAGCTGAAGTCAGCAACTGCCAAGCCGAGAAGTTTGTGACGAATCAAATTACCGAAAGTTCGCTCATCTCTATACACATGTTTTGATACAGTTTAGTATGGGTTTTAAAGAATCAGTTTTTCATTTAAAAAAAAAAACTGATACGGGAACTGTATTGCAAAAACGTGGTGTGAATGCAGCCTCACACAACCAAAAAATGTCACACAATCTTCATTTTTATGCAACCAAAATCACTGTATAGGCCGAGCCTAAAATTTGTCACCTCCTGCATTCTTTCCAGGCTTAGCAAGAAAAACAAAAAGGTTGATGCCAAGGGCGGTGGATGCTTACTGACCTGTAGTATGGAAACAGGTCTATGATCATAACTTGGTCTACATGTCGAAGGTATTCATGGACAGATGCCTTGTATGCATGTACGCCACTGCATAGCCACAAAATGGCATATATAGGCCAATTGCCACATAAAAAAAAATGTACAGTATGTTTTTTGGGATTGCCAATTCTGTAAATAGTCTGCTGCACTTTCCTATACATTTAAAAAACAAAACAAAATAAAAGAAAATGTTTGGCCTTCATCATGTGAATATATGGCTACATTCACTGTAAGGCTATGTTCACACACCGGAAAACCCGCACAGAGAATCTCCGTGCAGACACTCTGGACACTGCAGGTTATGCCGGCGCTAGGACCGCGCAAAGAATAAAATTCCGTTTGGAGTCAGTCAGCGTTAGGACATTTCCGCAGAGCGGATTCCACCCAAAGAAGGAACAAGTTCATTCTTTTGATGGCTGAAATTACATAGTGTGCACTGTGCAGCAGAATCCCATTTCCAGAAATGGGATTCTGCTGCACCAGAATTTCCGACTGAAATTCCTAAGGCTGATCGGCAATTTTGAAAAGTGTATGTGCTTATACTCTTTACATGTCCTGATCTAAGGCTGGGTCAGTGATGTTGGATTATTAATCTTTGATGACTAATAATTAATATTTGATGACAATTAATCAAACATCTTGGATGTGATCTGTGCATATAGGGGGGGAAATTTATCGAAATTTATAAGAAAAGTTCCCCAGTTGCCCATAGCAATAAATCAGACCACTTATTTCATTTTTCAGAGGCATGATTTTTAAATGAACAATGCAATCTGATTGGTTCCTACGGGCACCTGCACCACTTTTTTCTGCTTTTGTTAAATCTCTCCCATAGAGTTCTATATATGCAGCATTGGTCCCTGATACTGTATATTAGTGCAGAACCTATGGGCACAATGGCAAGAACCTGGGTAGGGTGGGAAGAGAGTGGACCTATGCTCTGCTCATACTACATTTGGTGTTTGAATTTTTTGTATGGACAGTGTAAATATCCTGACATATTTACCAAAAGTATGCTGCTGTATGCCATTGACTTCTATAGTAAATAAATCATATTCTGACCACCATAAGCTTTTGGTCATGATTTCTTTGTTCTGAAAGGCGTTGTGGACTACAGTGTAGATGTGTAGCAAATCACTGGCTTATATCTGGTCCAAGAATACGTCTGACATATGTACCAGGTGTGGACAAAACCTATGAAGAAATTAATGGGTTACATGTTCAGAGCTCAGTTCAATAAGCTAAGTATAAAAAGCTAAGACATGTCCTTGTATGTGAAGGGTGAAAGCACAAGTCTTTAAGACTGGAAAACTCTATAATTAAAGGGGTACTCCGCTGCTAGACATCTTATCCCCTATCCAAAGGATAGGGGATATGTCGTCTGATCGCGGAGGTCCCGCTGCTCGGTCCCCCCCATGATCTCCCACAGCACCCGGCATTCTAAACAAACGCCAGGTTCCTGTGGCATTGGTCATGATGTCACGCCATGCCCCCTCCATTCATGTCTATGGGAGGTAGCATGTCTGCCGACACGCCCCCTCCCATAGACATGAATGGAGGGGGCGTGGCGTGACATCACGCTCACGGCCTCCGGCTCCGAGCATTCTGAACAAAATGTTTAGAATGCTGGAGCACCAAAGTACCCCTTTAAGGATGAAGCCATTAGGAAGGTTACCCAATAGATTACACAGCGGAAACCTTGGTTACTCACAGTTTGGCATTCTGCCGCTTGGTAGGAGGCTCCTTGCTAGACAAAATCTCTAGACGCTCCAGGTTACTGAAGATCTGGTCTATTCTGGCTTGGATCTCGTTTTCTACAACTGGAAGAACAAGTTAACAAAACAGATGCTGAGCAAAAGTACATTGTCCAAAGCCTAGTATTGTCCTGGAAAAAAAATTAAGGGTGCACTCACACCACTTTTTGGAGATCGTACTGCCGGATCTGGCTGGGAAATTTCAAAACCGGCCGCTGCCGTATCCCAGCTGGACCGAATCTCATTCATTTAAATGCCCCAACCGGAGTCAGATAGTGACTCCGGTCGGCTCAATTTTATCGGTATCCAGTTTTGTGACCGAACTGAAAACCGCAGAATACAACCGTTTTTAGTCTGCCACAAAACCGTATTAGGGGCAGAAATGAGGCAACCGGAGTCACTGACTCTGGTCGGTGCATTTAAATGAATGAGATTCGGCGCCCGGCCTGAGATTTCCCAGTCGGCACCGGCAGCTGGATCTCCAAAACATGGTGCACCCTAAAGGTGAGTTCACGCTAAGAATTTCTGCCCAGACAAATTCTGGGCAGAGATTTTGAGTGTAGCAGGCAGCGCTCTGACCGAGTGGATATACATCGTCCCATTGATGGCAATGCAGTTCACGCAGAAATTCTGCTGCGGAAATTAAGCAGCAGAATTTCTGCAGTGGAAAATTTGCTGCAGAATCCCACTGACAGCAACAGGAGGCTGCTTTAAAGGGGGATTCCAAGTGGAAATTCAGAGAGGAAATTCTCAGTGTGACTGGGCTTATGCAAACATTTGACACTTTTTATGTGCTAAAAAATAAATAAATAAACTAGATAAAACTTGCATAGACAGCTGGCCAAAAATCCAACCCTTTGGTATCCTTGGATGGAATTTGTTTCATCCCCAGAATTTAGAGACCTCTACCCTCTGGATCCTCCCCAGGTACACAATCCCTCCCTTCCTAACCACCCATCTCCCACCTCCCCCAGACCCCCAGAATTGAAAAACACGCTAAAGAGGGATTACTCTACAGCTTCTGGGTCCAACATGGTAGCTGCTACTACACATGAGGTCACTAGGACTTTGAAGAGGTGGCTTTCACAGGCTCAAGATGACATTGATTCCGGTGTCAAAAGGGATGAGATCCTCAACAACTTCAAGAAGGTCAACCTTGCTATTGACTTTCTAGTGGATTCCGCTCTTCAACAAGTCACCTTGGCATCCAGAGTTATGGCTCCCTCTGTAGCCTCTCGCAGAGCCTTATGGATTCGCCCTTGGGGAGGGGATAATCCCTCAAAATTCCAACTTTGTAATTTAGAGCTCTCTCCAGGGCGTTTATTTGGTCCTCAACTGGATGATACCATGGAGGGCCTTTCTGACCGGAAGGGCAAGTATTTGCCCGAGCCTAAACCTGTCCGTAAGGGTTTCAGAACCCGAGAATATTCACTTCCAAGGTCCAGACGTGGCGGTTATTCAGCTCATGGCAGGAGTGCCAGAGGTCAGAAGAGAGGTTCTGGGGCTTCTAAGGATTCTTCTAAGAAGCCTTATTTTTGACGTGTCGCGTCTTCCTGTAGGGGGACGTCTCCATTTTTTTGCTTTTGGCTTGTGAAGAACTAATAGAGGACCGGTGGGTCATTTCTTTAAATTTGAAACGTCAGTTTGAAATTAAAGGAATGACCCACTGGTCCTCTATCAGTGCCCTGGAGAGAAGGTAGTAATTTCTCCCCAGTTGAGTTCTCCAAAGAGAGGAGGAGGAGTCTATTCTGTAGGGATCGACCGATATCGATTTTTTAGGGCCGATACCGATAATCTGTGGAGGTTAAGGCCGATAGCCGATAATTTATACCGATATTCCGGTATAAATTATCGGCTATTTCTCAAACCCCCCCCCGAAGCCGCTGCAGATCATTGATTTAAAGCGGGCGCTTTAAATCAATGAACTGTAGCGGCTTTTGCGGTGCCAGAGACCGCCGCCGCCACTTGCTTCTCTCCCCCTGCCTGTATAAAGCCCCCCTGACTTATAATACCCCCTGTCCTGTGCTCCTAATATATAATGCCCCATGTCCTGTGCACCTAACATATAATGCCCCCTGAGGGTGCAGGACAGGGGTAATTATATGTGGGGGCACATGATGGGGGCATTGTATGTGAGGAACACAGGACATGGGGCATTATATGTGGGGGTCACAGGACAGGGGTATTATGTATGAGGGGCACATGACGGGGGGGGGGGGGGGGATTATATGTGGGGGCACATGACAGCACACCCCTGTCATGTGCCCATATAATGCCCCCCTGACTTATAATACCCCCTGTCCAGTGCCCCTCACATATATTGCCCCCTGTCCAGTGCCCCTCACATATATTGCCCCATGTCCTGCCCCCTCAGGGGGCATTATATGTGAGGGTACAGGACAGAGGGTATTATAAGTCAGGGGGGCATTATATGGGCACATGACAGGGGGGGCTGTCATGTGCCCCCACATATAATCCACCTGTCCTGTGTTCCTCACATATAATACCCCCCTGATATGTGCCCCTCTCACTTATAATTTGCCCGTCCATCCATACAGCGCCCGAGCAGTGCTCACCTTTCTCACACGCTGCTACGTTCTTGTACTGTGAGTGAGAGCTGCAGGGACGTGATCTCCGGGCGCCGGCGCGATGATGTGATGTCATCTCATCACGCCGGCCTGCCGTGGATGGCGTCCCCGCGGCTCTCACTCCCACTGCAAGAATGAAGCAGCGTGAGAAAGGTGAGGGAGTGGAGGAGCCGGACAACTGACAGCTCCTGCTCCACCATGCTGTCAGCTGTCAAGCAATTGTTCCGCACGGCAAAACAAGGCGTGCGCACGAATCGCGGGACTTCAGTCCCGGCCTGAAGTTCAGGGCCGGGACTGAAGTCCCGCGATTCGTGCACACGCCTTGTTTTGCGCATTATCGGCAGGTTAGAAGCCGATACCGATAACGGAAAAACACGTGAATATCGTCCGTGCCGATAATCGGTCGATCCCTACTATTCTGGAGCTTCTAGCCCTGAGGGCAGTTGAACCAGTTTCCCCTTCCGAGGTAGGAAGGGGGGTGTGTATTCTCCCATTTTTCAAGTTCCCAAGCCATCAGGCAAGTTCAGGTTAATAATAGATCTCCGGTATCTACACCAGTTCATGGAGACAATCTGTACAATGAAGACGATACTTCAAAAAGGGGAGATTTTCTGGCATCCTTAGACCTAAAGGATGCATATTTTCACAATTCATCCTTCTTTCAGGAAATTCCTGAGGATTGCAGTATGGGAAGCCTATTGCATCTTCAATTCCGAGTTCTCCTGTTCGGAATTTCAACAGCACCTTTTGTTTTTACAGAGGTCATTTCCGCCATAATGGCATATCTTCAGGTGAAAGGAATAAGAGTAATTCCGTACCTGGACGACTGGCTGCTATTAGCAGAGTCTCAAAGGTTATTGGAAAGTCATATTCACATAACTCTCAAACTTCTAGATAGTCTAGGCTGGATCGTAAATCAGGAAAAGCCTCATCTGTTTCCACCCACCAGAGGATCCTTTCTTGGCTTCATCATAGATACAACCCAAATGATCCTATTCTTATCGCAGGAGAAGAAGGACTGTCTGTTAGCAGTGGTGAGGCATATACGCAGACTTCGCCAGGTCTCAATAAGGACACTTATGAAGGTCCTGGGTCTAATGTCCTTCTCAATAGAGGCTGTTCCTTGGGCCCTCTGGCACTTGAGACCCCTACAGACACAAGTTCTTGGTCAGTGGAACCGATCTCTTTTAAGCCTAGACACCATGACATTGTCATCGTCAGGTCGAAGCGCCCTAACCTGGTAGACACTCCTACAAGACGGCGCACAAATAGAGGAGCCAGATTGGATCATACTTACCACAGTTGCTTCAGGCATTGGTTGGGTAGCCCATATGCTTCAAAGATCAGTTCAAGGAACTTGGAAGCAGGCAGAGGATGATGTCAAACAATGTCAGAGAATTGGGGCGATCTATCTAGCCCTGTGACTTTGCCCCTGTCTCAAGAACAGAGCAGTATTAGTCAGGACCGACAACCTAGCATCTATATATTACATCAACAAACAGGGAGGAACCAGATCTCAACGCCTACTCAGGGAAGTAGAAAAGATCATGTCTTGGGCAGAGAACTGGGTATCAAGGATATCAGCAGTTTATATAAGGGGGACACACAATGTGCTAGCAGACTGTCTGTCCCAAAATATAGTACTGCCAGGGGAATGGTTACTGGACCAGTTAATCTTCCAACAGCTGACAGAAATGTGGGGCATGCCGCAGGTGGACCTGATGGCCACAAGGGACAACACAAAACTCGAGAGATTCTGCTCCCTATATGTGACGGACAACCCTCTAGCAGTTGATGCCATGACAATTCCTTGGACATTCAGTCAAGCATATGTGTTCCCCTCTGTGCCCATGATTCCCATGATCAAACAGGATCAGGCCTCGATAATCACAATAATGCAATTTTTGCCCAAAAGATCCTGGTTTCCCCTGCTCATGATGATGAGTCAGGGCATTTATTGGACTCTTCCTCTCGAGGGATTTAGTGATGCAAGGAACATGGTTCTGTCAGTCTCAGATAATACAATCTGACAGCTTGGAGGTTGATCGCACCCTTCTGATGGCCAAGGGCTATTCAGAAAGAGTCTTGGACACTTCAGCCTGCTCAAGGAGTAAGGCTACTAACCAGTCTTATGCAAGAAACAGAAGAATTTTTCACACCTGGTGTCAATCCAAAGGTATCAATCCCTCCACCCCATCTAATCCTGAAATTTTGGAATTTCTTCAAGATGGTTTTGACAAAGGCCTATCACCAAGTACACTCAAAGTACAAATGTCAGCCCTTTCTGCTGTACTTCAAAAGAGACTTACTTATTCCTGAATTCAAAGCCTTTATTAGAGCAGTTTCTCGTCTAAGACCCAGGATCCTGAGACCTGTTTCTCCGTGGGACGTTTAGTTCTGAAGAAAACTCTCTGACTATCCATTTGAGCCTATCCAGGACATTAGTTTGAAATTACTTTCTTTTAAGGCAGCTTTCTTATTGGCCATAACTTCTGCTAAGAGGGTAGGTGAGTTACAGGCCCTTTCTTCTTTTAGAGAGCCTTATACCATCTTTCTCGAGGACAAGGTCCTATTGAGATTTCTCCCTACCTTTCTACCCAAGTGTGCTTCTTTTCAGAACACAAACCAAGTCATTGCTTTACCGGTGCTTCCTGATGAGGAAGACCAACTACTTAGACATTTAGATGTGGTCCGCTGTCTGAGAACCTACCTCAATAGGACTTCTACCTTTCAGAAAGAAGAAAATCTTTTTTTTTTATTTCAGGGTTCATCTAGAGGCAAGAAAGCCTCCAAGCCTACCATATCTAGATGGATATGTAGTTGCATACATTTTTGTTATACTCTGGATGGATTAGATCCTCCAGCTTTTACTAAGGCCCACTCTACAAGATCAGTGGGGTCTTCTTGGGCTGAAAAACGTTCAGTTCCCATTGAACAAATATGTTTATCTGCTACCTGGTCTACTCCAGTTACATTTTTTTGTTACTATAGGATGAAGACCAGACTTTCTTTTCAGCCGAGTTTTGCAAACTCTGTTATTAATACCTCTAAGCATTGAGGCCCTCCCTATGGGGTTTCTCCTTGCTATATCCCCATATTGTGCTGCTGAGAGAGACGCTAGGGAAGATGTGATTTCATTGATAATCTGTTTTCCCTTAGTCTCCTCAGCAGCACAAGTCTCCCTCCCTATTTCTCTGTCAATTTTTCTTTATAATTACTCTGCTGGCATATGGGAGTACGCCCATTATATGGGCTATGTGGGAGGTGCCTTTTTTATTTTACTCATTAAAATTCCTACCTCCCGTGTGACACCCCATATTGTGCTGCTGAGAAGACTAAGGGAAAACAGATTATCAATCAAATCACATCATATAACCTCCAGCCTGGGGAAAAAAAAGTTGTTTCCCCCAGCCTTATACTATGCATATATCTGAAAACAATCCCATGTAGGGAAGGGAGACTATACTCTCTAAAGATTTACCTTAAGACCTTTACCACTGTAACTAGTAGGTAAAGACCATACTTACGATGAACCGACTGCTTGTCACATGACTCCAGGCGTCCCATCTGACTCTGAACTT
Source organism: Hyla sarda (assembly GCF_029499605.1). Lineage (NCBI taxonomy): Eukaryota > Metazoa > Chordata > Amphibia > Anura > Hylidae > Hyla > Hyla sarda. The sequence goes on from NC_079200.1 coordinate 44,794,172, forward strand.
CATGGACATGCCTATAGAAAATAAAGTGAAATTATCATTAGAATAGGATCCCTGCTTTATGTCTCTGCGAGCAAACATTCAGTTTCAATCATACAGACCCACTACTTTTGCTACAACTATATCTGCTCTTAAAATAAAATACCTCATCAGCGAGAACCTGTCCCTTGCCCTGAGCTTACAAGTATCTAAAAGGCAGTGGTCTGTAAACTGTGAGCAACAGCTGTCTGAGTTGTAGTTTTGCACCATATGGAGGTCCACAGTTTGGAGACCACTGCTATAGGGCAATATGTTTTTCCTAAATGTCTCCAATTTTATTTAAAAGGCATTCCTATGTTTCTTTTCTCACTTCATACCGGAGTCATAAGAAAAATTATAATTGCAGCATTTTTCATCATGTGTGGTGGTACGATCCGGGGGAACTACGGCTCCACAATACAGGGCTGTTGTGATCTATGGCAATAACTGTAGCAAACCAATAGAATGCTGTCTCCTAATCTGTGGCTGTTCCCAACTGTTGCAAAACTATATAGCTCCCATTATGCTCCGATAGCTTGATAATTATGGTTTTGCAACAACTGGAAAGGGGGTCGGGGGCATTACCGCAATAAAAATACAATCCAGATCCAGATGTACCTGTGTCTCCAAACTGGGAGCATGCTGGGATAGTAGTATTGCAAAATCTGGTTGTCCACAGTTTGGAGACCACTGAGCTATAATAACTGAGCAGTGTTATTCAAACAGTGTGCCTCCAGCTGTTGCAAAACTACAACTCCTGATTTGGTAAATGTTTCACTGTAAGCCAGGGTTTTCCGACCAGTGAGCCTCCAGCTGTTGCAAAACTACAAATCTCAGCATGCCCTTTGGCTGTCTGGACATGCTGGGAGTTGCAATTTTGCAACAGCTGGAGTTGCAATTTTGCAACAGCTGGAGGCACACTGTTTGGAAAACAATGTATTAGGCTTTAACATTTTATATATATATATATATATATATATATATATATATATATATATATTTATACACACACTTCTACCTGCTGAGCCATTGCCATGAACACACATACCTCCCTGTATCTATCACTAAGCCACACTCACACTCACTCACTTGTTGCTTTGATGGTAAAGAGCCTCCATGGCTCTAGATCCTATGGCTGTCACCGATCTGAGCTCGGCAATCGATTGCTAATAGATCGGCAATCAGCTGCTTACGCTTCTATGCTTGTTTTTTTTTTTTCCACTAGCCCCGGCACACGTCATCACTTCCGGGGTCCATAAGGCCCCTTACGTCTTAGGGCTGTCCCTATCAGTGCCTGCCACCACGTTATTAACGGCTTAGCGAAAATAAAGGCAGTTTCGTATGGGAAAAGGAATCGGGCTGTGTTCTTTAATTTTGTATTTGCATAATAACTAATGGAAATAACGGTAGGAGTTGTGACCGGCTTTGTTTTGACGGGCAGCGTTCAGGGAACCTTAGGGCTGTTGTTATGGCAACGTGAAACGGCTGGGTTTATGCAGCTGCAGGCTATGGAAAGTGATAAGCGTGCTACTGGTTCTGCCTGGGGGTTAGGTAATGTAATGTGATGGGGTATGTGAATTTTTTATTTATTAATTATTAAATAAATATCTATATACGTCACATTCTCATAAATATATCACTATTAGTGTTTCCTAACCAGTGAGCCTCCAGTTGTTGTAAAACCAAAAATTTCAGCATGGCCTTTGGCTGTTCAAGCATGCTAGAAGTTGTAGGTTTGCAACAGCTGGAGGCACACTGTTTGGGGATAGGGGATAAGTTTTAGATCGCAGGTGGTCAGAGCATTGGGCCCCCCCACGATGTCCTATACGGACACTCTTCTGCTCTCTGGAGCGCTGCGTCATGGAGGGGGTGTCGTGAAGCTCCAAGGAAGAGCAGAGGGTCTGTGCAGGAGATCGCAGATAGGGGATACGTTTTATTCCATGAGACTACTCCTTTAGGGTATGTTCACACTACGTAATTCCCGCGGAATTCCTGTGAGCACAAACATCAGTGTGAATGGGTTTCCACGAGACCCGTTCACACTGCGGAATTTCAGCGGCGGTCAATTCCGCCTCTGATATTGTTCTGCGCAAAGAAAGAACCTGTTCATTCTTTGCGCGGAAGTCTGCGAACACTGTGGTGCCGCGTGGTCCTACTGCCAAAGTATTGCGGCGGGGGCCGCCAGAATGGAATCTCCGCTCGCGTAATTCTCGAATTACGCGAGCGGAGATTCCGTTCATAATCCGTAGTGTGAACATACCCTTAAGAGGCGGAAAAAATTCAGCAAATTTCCACGCCTGATAACTATACATTTTTTTTTTTTTTTTTGTGCAAATTTATGTGCAGATGGTTTTACTATGGGAAACAGATAAGTGACGTGGCACTTTTTATTTCAGCGCTGAAAAATTTGTATTAAGTTTGCCGATTTTTTTTTTTTATTTTATTTTTTTTTTTTAGCATAGTGTGAACAATGAAAAACGTCTCCTATGTCATTCAACAGGAGATGGATTTCAGTGCGGAATCGTGTCGCTTTGGATGTGGACAATTGGTACAGATTTTTTGCTGTGAGCCATAAAAGTATTCATATTGTAACCAAATTTGGTGTCAGCCTACCCGGATAGGACCATGGGGTCATTTTTTTCAGTATCCAAGACCTTGAGAGATGAATCACTCTGCAAAGTGCCCACAGCTCTGTACGGGTAGGGTTATACTGCCTTAGTCCTTAGTTGTATCATTTGGCATCCCAGTCATCGGCCACGAGGAATTATGCTGTAAATGGGAGCAGCGGGCTCGCGCTAAATGGGTACTCCGCCACAAACACCTTATCCCCTATCCAGAGGGGGTCCCGCGATCTCCATACCGGCAAAGGCGGCATTAGGAACACGGAAGCTTCTGCGTTCATGAAGTCACGCCACACCCCCTCCATTCATGTCAATGTAGCCCTCACGCCTCCTCCCATAGAAGTGAATGGAGGGGACGTGGTGGCCGCATTGTTAGCCATCGGACACGGAGCGTAGTTCGTTCCGTGCTCCGAATGACGGGTGCCGCGACAGAGATCTAACATCTTATCCCCTATCCTTTACGTAGGGGATAAGATGTTTGTGGCAGAGTACCCCTTTAAGGCCATGTTCACACGGCAAGATTCCAGGGAAATATTCAGCTCGTAAATTCCACTGCCTGCAGTACCCATTGATTTCAATGGGATTCTGCTGTACTGTGCGCACAGCGGAATTTCCCATAGAAGGTCATTCCGGCATCCACAGAAAGAATAGACATGCCTATTCTGTTTGCAGATTGTGTTTGGAAATGCATTGCCATCTACGAGAGAGCGCTTTATTCTAGCGCCCGCCTGAACATTTAAATGTGCGTAATGTCCGCCTGTGTTTCCCTGACAGACATTCACGAACATTTTTGGCCATGTGAATATGGCCTAACAGTATACGTCAGCAGGAGCACTAACACCGTATGAAACTACCCTAATATAGACCCCTAGAGATCATGTGTCTCTTTATACAGGGTTTTTGTGCCTGGTCCATACAAATTTGTCCGGGTTCACATTACGGATAATCAGCCTGGAGAAAGTTCACACGTCGGAATGTCCGCATTAAAAATCTCTGCGGGGGCACCGGCATAATTCCACACAGAATTATCGTCCGTCCTCATAGACGGCTATGCATTCCGTACAGTCTCTGCACAAAGAATGAACATGTTCATTCTTTGTGAGGACATGGAAAATGGAAACATCCGTGTACACAGAGCAGCAGAATTCCGCTGAATTCAACAGGACAGAATCTGACACGGAAATTATGCCGTGTGAACATAGCCTTTCCGTGCTTCCACTCACATTCTGTTCTGCCAGATATTATGCGGAATTTAAGCGGAATTTCTTTGGTTCAACACACAGATTCTGGACAGAATTCAGAGTCTCATTGACTTCTGCTGCAGAATTCCCCAAAAAGAGTTGACTTGTTCATTTATTTGCAGTATCTGGAATGCGGAATTTCCACAGTGGAAAATCTGCGTGATCGCTGATTTCCACCATTAGTGGCAGGTCCCTGGCTTCTGATGGCAGCCGAGACTCGCTGTCTATGAGTCGTTCGCAGCACGAGTACTTGCTTCATAGGTATGCACATTTACATGGCTGTATGTTGCATGTCCTCTAGGGGGTTAAGCATGAGTGCAGGTGCAGTTACTGTGCAGTCAGGTAGTACAACCTGGGCTGCAATTTTAATTGAAACAACCATGATGACAGATGAATGTGTTGCTGCAACCCTATGAGGAAAAACTTAGTCTAAGGGTATGTTCACACGGGCGTATTTCTTTTCAAACTCGCAGTGGGAAAAGTTTGAAAAGTGACAGGGTCTCTGCACGCTACCCGCAGCAGATTTTCGCCAGGGTTATCTCTGCTGTTGAAAATCCGCTGTAGGCTTCATTGAAGTCAATAGGGTCTGTGGCGGATTTCCGACAGCGGAGATTCAGCTTGGTGTCCTATAACGTCTCTCACTAAAAGGGTCTTCTTTATTCACATTCTGCGGTGCATACAGACTAGGACAGGGGCGCCCCTGCCCTCTCACTTCTACCTGCCCTAGTCTGTATGCACCGCAGAATTTGGCTAAAGAAGACCCTTTAGGTGAGTACAGTCTCTGCCATCTATTGTCTCATCGGATTGCACGCTTACTTCAGACTGAGCACCACTAGTGTTTGGGCTTCAGGTGCGGTTCAAGATACGGCTGTCTACTCGTGCATGGTGTGAACAGTGCCGAATCGTGCATGTGCTGGACACTACCTCTCCTAATCACCCTGAAGATCCCACAATGCAATTCAACAGAAATCCAGTGGAATTCTAAACGTAGTTTTAGATGTGAAGAGAGAGAAGAGAACATACCAAAAGGCTACTTTAAGTGAGTAAGTATTGACCATTTCATGTATAAAGAAGAAGGTAGGTATATACAGTGACCCCTCGACCTACGATGGCCCCGACATACGATCATTTCAACACACAATGGCCTCTCAGAGGCCATCGCATGTTGAAGGCAGCATCAACATACGATGCTTTTGTATGTCGGGGCCATCGCATAAACGGCAATCCGGCAGCGCAGACTGCTTCAGCTGCCACCGGATAGCCGTTTACGGTGCCCCGTGTGGTCCGGTGATGATCACTTACCTGTCCTCGGGGCTCCGGAGCGTCCTCTTCAGGATCCCCTGCATCGTCGGCGCTCTCCATCGTCGTCATCATGTCGCCGCCCCGTCATCCAATAGGAGCGACGTGATGGCAGTGACGGAGAGCGCGGATGTCGGGGAAACCTCAGGGACGGCTGTCCGGGCATGCTGGATGTTGTAGTTTTGCAACATCTGGAGGTGCGCGCAGGTTGTAGACCACTGTCCTATACTTTACATTGCACGGATCCCTCAACATGCGATGGTTTCAACAAACGATGGTCTGCTTGGAACGGATTACCATCGTATGTTGAGGGACCACTGTATATATGGTAGGTTGTAGATTTGTTGGGCTCCCATTTCAAAAAGACTCGTGTCACAGGGGTCTTGTTTATGTTTACTAAGACTTTTCTCACGTCTTGTTCTAGACAGATGATGAGACCGCTTTGCTGCCAGGATTATTGATCCCAAGGCTTGCATACCCCTGCTTGCCCAAACAACGGCTTGATTCATAGGAGGCTGCGTTGTTTAGGCAGGCGGAGGTGTGCCAGCTCCAAAACTGACACTTTATTGACGTATTAGTCAGCCATTAGGAGCCATCATTTTAAACCGATCTCGTCTGCAAGGAAAATGTAAAAACAATGATACTGAAAAACATCACATTTTGTGACTATATATGTTTTGTGTTATTACTTTTTATTAAATGTCATTTATCGTCTCCTAAGTAATACATAAATAGATTAACTCTAAATATAAATGAGACCTCATCATCTTACCCTCCCAGATAGATCAGAGCATGTTATAACTTCCATCCCATCACTCTTGAGAGATCAGCATCTATCACTCCCCTCCCCAAGAGAGATCAGAACATGTCACTCTCCCCGCTTTTCCAATTACAGACCCCCCCCCCCCCCAGGCCAGGGGCTTTAGATTTTTGGGCAGGTGTGTCACAGGGAATGAGAATTGTAACATGTCAGGGACTGAGCCGGCGGGTACAAATTTGGACACGGATGCTGAGGGGAGGGTGAGCGCAGGGCGTTCATGTAGCCACAACAGCCTTGGGGCGGACGCAGAAGGACTTAATGTTTTAAAAGTGATTGTGTATTGTAAATAGGATAAAAGAGTTGCCGATCGCTGGGCATGCACTTGCCTCAGGGTCATTCTTATTTTTAGAACAACCCCCACCACCAAAAAAGCTATTTTTCTGCCTATCTATAATGTCCAGATTCTGTATTTGGAATTTTTGTATGTAGCTAACTATTAAATCCCTTTTATAATTTCAGTCTACAGATGTCATTGAATCCTCATTACTTGAATAAGAATAGACATCACATTGCTCTGTATCCTAGGACCTGCGCATTTCTCTGTCTCCAATTGTGTATTGATCTAAACTGTGAACACCAGCTGAGCAAACCAGTGTGTAGATGGTGCTTAAAGGGTTACTCCGAAACATTGAGCCTAACGCTGTGTGTGGGCTTCCGTGTTCACGCCCGCCCCCTTGTGACGTCATGTCCCGCCCCCTCAATGCAAGTCTATGGGAGGGGGCGTGACGCCCCCTCCCATAGACTTGCATTGAGGGGGCGGGACGTGACGGCACAAGGGGGGGGGGTGAACACGGAAGCCTGCACACAGCGTTCGGAACTCAATGTTTTGGATGCTGGGTAGCGGAGTAACCCTTTACGTTAAGTTGTCTATTGGTTATAACCAGGAGTGCCTGTGAGGTGCATATATATTAATATTGCACTCCGGGATAGCCAGTATATAACTTATGGCATTTTTAGCAGAATTTATGATTTCTTTGGACATTGTACCAATATCTCTCGGCACTAATGAGCACAGTTTATATTTGTGTTTTAGTGAAAATTATTAAAAGTTATATTTTAAAGCACCTTCTACACACTAGTTTGGTCAGCTGGTGTTCACAGTTTTGTTCTATTGCTTGGAGGCATTGGGGGACATTTCCTAATCTAGTCTATTCTGGGTATGCTTATAGACCAGCATATGTGGTAGTCTCCTGTCTATTGTGCTCCTAATTTATCAAACGTCTCACAGCCCTTGATAAATTCTGTGCTCAGACTTCAGGGTCTACAGCTTAAACTGCATTTAGACCTGCTCCAACATGGTCTGACATTTCAGCGTATTTTGGGGAGATGCGACTTGTCTCACAAAAGTCGCACTTGATAAATTCAGCACCAATGCATTTTCCAATGCATTTCCGTCTAAAATAGACTAGCATGCATCATGTTCTAAAAACCCTCTACTGCAAAAGTCGCAGAAAAGTCGCACATATTTAGACTGCGACTTTCTGTGCGACAAATTTAGACAGGAAAAAACTGTCTAAATCGTTTGATAAATCTCCCCCATTGTGTTTATTTGGTCGTGTGCTGGACCCAAATTGCATATGAGTGTTATGTGTATTGATCTTCCCTATAGCTTGTACACATGCAACATACTGACAGTATTGTACATGCAGTATGAATACACTTATATGAGCATATTTGTGGGGGAACTACACTGTGTAGGAAGGTTCCCCTCATTAGCATGAATAAAACTGACATAAACATTAGTTATATGTTAGCTGAACCTGATAATATTGGTGGGTTCAGACACCCATCGAAGGTGCATGATGGCCTCTCGACTCCTATGATCTGCTGTTGGGGGACAGAAGCCTTGGATTTCTGCATACCCAATTCTTTTGCTCTTGGTAAAATAATCTACAGCCCGCGCTGTCTCTTAGTGGCTTTCTCCTACTTCCCATTCAGAACACATGCTTGCTTACTCAAGCTGTGTGTATTTGTTGGGGGATTGGGAGAGAAAGCTGTAATTTTAAACAAATATTTAGTCAATGGCTATCTTGTGTAATGCCAACTGCTTTTCCCCCACTAGACACCTTAAAGAAGTTGTCTCATCCCAAATATTTTTGCTTCTGTCTATGTCCGATCAGTGGGATCCAACTTCTGTGCCCCTATCAAAAATTCACCTGGCCTTTGTATAGGCAACATTGGCTGCCTATGTGTAAATCCAACAGAGCCAAGTGGCAGGGTGCCTTTCCAGCACATCTACTGTTTCCATCTCAGTAATCAGATTCCCTCTGATTATATATATATATATATATATATATATATATATATATATATATATATATATATAGTATATTTTAGCTATATGCCATCAATGCTTGCACTGTGACAGACCTTTCAGATCCCACCAGTATTCAATATTACTAAAACCCAAAGGGTTTTCAAGACTAGATGTATTAGCTAGTGCCCTATAACGATGACAAAAGGGGCCTCTATAGTCAGTTTGCCATTGATTGTACACGATGGTCTTAAATTCTTTATATATTCCATAGCTTATAGTGGATGTTAAAAGGGGTTTATGTCATTGGACAACTCTATTCACAGGCAGTGATAAGACATGTAAGCTCTATAGGGGTATTCCGCCCATAGCCATAGGATAGGGGATAAGATCGCGGGGGGGCCCCGCCGCTGGAACCCCATTTGCAGCACCCAGCATTCTGTGCCGTGCTGCTGCTCCAGTCTCAGAAACGTGACGTCCATCATGCCCCCTCCCATAGACATGGCTGGTGGGGGCGTGGTGTGATGTCACGAGGGGGGCGTAGCATGACGTCCTGTCTCCAGTCCCAGAAACTGAGACTTTCAAGGCTAGAGCAGCTGCCCTGCACAGAATGTCGGGTGCTCCACGGAGATCGTGGGGGGTCCCAGCGGCAGGCCCCCCCACGACCAGACATCTTATCCCCTATTCTTTGAATAGGGGATAAAATGTCTATGGGTGGAATACCCCTTTAATGGACTATACTAAGAATAGACCATCAGTAAAAAGAAGTCCTGTAAAACCTCAGAAGCTGTATATAAAATGGTTATTTACTTGTACTCGGGTAAACAAAAACTTTAGTAGGGCAAGTGCCCATGTGGATAACCATGTCATGATTTCAGGCAGTTCAAATACATCAGCCCTATATGAAAGGGTATGGACCTTGGAATAGCAGTGAAGTCACATCTGTCCCTGGGGCCACTGGTTTTGCTTATTTCATTTATCAAATATTTATGTAATTCTTCACTATATTAGTCACTGCATTAGCAGACAATGTATGTTTTTGTGGCACCTCCCTGATTTCCCGTAATGAGATTCTATCATTTTTCCTCCATTCCTCCATGTAGTCTCATCCTCACATGACTTGTTTTTTTCTTACTGTCTGCAGTAGAGTTTCTAACCTGCCTTCACATACATAGCAGTCAGTTTGCTTTTTGTTGTTACATCCCCTTTAATCTTGTACTAAGAAGCCCCTCTTAACATATCCCTTCCAGTGATCGGCCCTCTGATTTGTACTTATACGCGTAATTAGCAACAATATACTTATCCCTTTACTTCCAGGTCAGTGGTTTAAACCCAGTAGTGATCCGTGCCAAACTGGCCAGCACATGTGATGAGAAGGTGGTTTGCATGTGTGTGGGGGCAATTACGGCACTATTTTCCCAGGATAGTGGGAGACTGAAGGTTATAACCCCTCTTAATCGGGTCAAATGTACTTACGTATCAGTTTAGTGCAAAGGCATTTGATCAGTAACGTTTTTTACGCCTCGCACGAATCATCATGACCTTTGACAGCAGGATGACATCAGCAGCCTCGTCCTATTTAGCCTACATCAAAGATGTGAAAGACATTTCGGAATCTTGAAGTGTAAAATAAGTTTCTTTTTTTGCAGAGATGATTTGCTCAAAATTGATTACTGCTAAACTCAAGCAAGCAGTGCCTGGGTATAATACCTTTGGTAGCTTTCCAGTCATGTCTATGGCTATCATATAATTACTTCTCAACATTTAGAGGGGTTATGCAGTTTTTTGTAAAGTTTTTGTAATCTTTTTAATTTAGTTTGGGATTCAGTTCTGCATCTTAATCTTGCTGTAAGTAAATACAAACATTTTTTGGTTTACGCCAGAAGCTAAAAATCTTCCTTGCTTATTACACTATAGTTTGTTACAATGTATAAGCATAGGGATCAGGCTATTGATGCTCCATTTTGTGTAGTTTTGCCGGCATTGATCTATTACTCGAGATGACAGAATTTCAGAAAATTCAGCTTATAAGTAAACTACAATACTATACATGACCCATGGAGTGTGGTGCTGTTTTTAAAAGAAAGCAGCCATGTTTTTTCTATTCCTAGTGCAGAGGTTGTTCTAGATTAGAAAAACAATTTTTAAATACTTTTTGTGGAAGTGTGAAGCCTAGTTAGGCTGTATTTGTGAGAGGGGCGGTAACATCTCCACCCCCTCGCACGTCAGGCGGCACATAGGGTTGTGGGCGGGGGCAGGGCTATATAACGCCCCTACCTCCTGTCAGTGGGCCGTTCCTGACGTTTGCGGACGTTGCCGTGCCTGGCAGGGAACACAGACTTCAAATCTCCCGCCAATATTTGGAGCTCCGCCAGTCCGACTACCGAAGCTTCGCTGTTCCGGTGGTGGTAATGTATAGGGAGATTGCTGGCATAGCAGGTGCGGCATGGGCGACAGGGGTTCCGGGAGGCAGAGGCTACGCGCAGCTTCTGTCAGACGGAACCCCACAGCATCAGTGCAGTTGCACTGGGGGGAACTGCTGAAGGAGTACGGCCAGGCTGCGGTGGTTCTGTCTGAGGCAGCGTGGTACAAGGCAGTTTAAGTTACCCCCACCACGCTCCGTGTTTGTGAGCACGAGCTTCCTTTCCTCAGCTGTCGGCAGTTGCCAACCTCGGTGCGCAGGGGAGACAGTGCTGTCTGCTGGTATATAATGCGGCCGGGCCGTACGTGGTAATGTCTGCTGTATAAGCCTCTCGAGCCAGGCTGCTAACTGTTGTATAATCAGATGGTATGGTGCACAACGTACATTTCAGGGCAGCTCCTCTCTAATTTGGGTGTCTCATTGTCAATATCGGGCAAATGTTACTTTTGGGGTCTCTTTATCATGAATTTGTTGCAACCGTTGAATTGTTTCTGTGAACTGTATCCCCGCATTTGCCTTACAAACTCACCCCTGCTCTACAACTACACTTAACCTGCCCAACTCTCCTATACATATCAATGTATTCTCGGGCGCTGCGGTTGGGCGTGTTTTACACCGTGTGGCCGGGATGCCTGGCGGTGCATCTCTGGTTGCCGGGGCTCTGTAGTGGGCTCCCACTCCTGCTTCCCCAGCGCGGTGGAGTGAGAGACAGGACAACCAGACATCGCTCCTGTATCATGCCATGTCATATCATGCCAGGTTTAGAACACGTCTGCTTTCCATAGTTCCATGCGGAAAAGGAAAAAAAAAAAAAAAGTTTTGCATCACACACACTTCCAGTTGTTTGCATGGGCTGGTGCCCTCATCTCTGTGCGGCTCATGCACTTATGGGTTGCTAATTTTAGGACATTGGGGCTGCGCTTTCACTTTTATTGGTCACGCACAACAGCATACCAGTTTCAATTATTACTTGTTCACACGCTCATAGCGTTTTTTCTTACAAATCACAGATTGGTATGTCATGGCGTTTACGCGATCATTGTCGCCCACCACACGTTTTGCTCATACAACCATGGCATCCATACTATTTCATAGGCGCACGGGTTATATGGGTCTTACATGTGCACCTTTTCACACTGACCACACGGGCAGGCATCTCACTGCTGGTACCTCCATTACTTGACGCATCACGTAGGGTACACTGCTCGTACATCCATAGTATGTCTACGGTTCACACGCATGGCACACAATAGTCATCTGGCCATACGCTATAGCATTCATACTTCATATATACTTCATAGGGCAATCTCTTTCATTCCATTTAATCTCTGTTAGTTGTATTCCCATACGCACAGCAGTTCATACTGTCCACACTCATGTCACTCATGCGTCTACACGTTCTGGCGTCTACATTTCTCATGTTCATTCTATATGGTGGCACATCAATGGTTGGCATGCATACTGTTCACATGCTCATGGCTTTCCATACTGTTCATACGTTCACGGCATTTACACTGTCAATGCGCTAACAGCATTTATACTGTTCATACACGCATGGTTTCTTACCCATTGGTTTGTACACTGTTGCAAACGCTCACAAATTTTACTCGGTTCACACACGCATCGCTGTATAGCGTTCACACGCTCACTGCATTCACACCGGGCATACGCTCTTGGTTTTCCGTACACACATCATAGCATTCACACTATTTCATATGCTCTTGACATTGAAATTGTCCACACGCTCAAAGCGTCCACACCGTACGCATTTGTCCAGACGTTCAAAGCTCTACACTGTTCATGTGCCGTGGCATTTTTCACTGGGCAGTTGCGGTGGTTTTTACACGGGTCCATGCGCTCTGGCGGTTATTTCATGCATTATGCTCATGGCATTTCATTTCTGTTGGTACGCTCAGGACATCTACATGATTGTGGCATTCATGCTGGTCATAAGCCAGGGCAGCTATACTCGCACCAGTTACACTGCATACACTCATGACATTAATACTGCCCGTACGCTTGGTATTCATACAGATCGCATGCCCACAATATTCATACTGTGCACACACCCACAGGTTTGCTGTCATATGCACATGGCGTTTTGCACCTTTCATATGATCACAACACACATACGGGTCATGTGTCGGCATCAATACCGTTGCATTCACTGCATGCTGGTCATAAGCTCAGTATCTATAGTGGCCATGCGCTCATCGCATGTACATATGGTCATGGCATCATCACTGTGTTTGTTAACCACACTGTTTTCACACGCTATTAGCATTTTTTACTGTCATTTGCTCATGGCTTGCACACGGTTCATACACGCAGTTATACTGTCCACATGCAATGGTTTTTATTTTGATCATACGCAATGGTATCTATACCACTCATCCGCTCATGGCATTTACACGGCCACATGCTCTTGGCATTGACATTACGTTTTTTGCCATTCGTACTGCACATACGCTCATCAGCATCCATACCGTTGCATTTGTCCTTAGCTCTTACGGTGGCATACGCTCACGGTTCTTTGCTGATCATGCACTCTCGTTGGTCAGACATCCATTGCTTTTCATGACACACATGCACTCTTGACGAGGGACTGGTTGTGCATGTGTGGTGCTTTGTTTCTGTGTTTCACATGCCTCGGGCTTTCGGGCTGTTCAGACGCTCATGGTGTCAGTGCCATGCGAAGGTGCATGGCATTGGCGAGCTGGTAGTGCTTGGTTTAGTGTATATACTCATAGTTTCATTGTACATTATGGGTGCTTCCATGCAGTGCATGCAGTAATAGTACACATACGCGCATACCATCACACGACTCACACGCTCTTAACTTCGCGGTGCCCACGCTGGGACTACGTTATAGTTCCCATGACTACCACGCCTACTGAGCAATAACATCACGACACAAAGGTGGTTTAACCTGTCATGTCTGCCACGTCTGCAGGAGGAGGCACCATGCAGGTTATTGTTACCGACACGTTCTTCAGAGCAATAACATCACGACACAGGTGGTTTACCTGTTATGCCTGCCACGTCTGCAGGGAGAGGCAGCACGCAGGTTATTCGTTACTGACACGTCTTCAGAGCAAGTACATTATGACACATAGGTGGTTGTTTTTTGGTTATGCCTACCACGTCTGTAGGGGGATGCGCCACGCAGGTAATTGTTACTGACACGTCTTCAGAGCAATAACGTTATGACACATAGGTGGTTTCTTTACCCGTTATGCCTGCCACGTCTGCAGGGGGAGGTACCACGCAGGTTATTGTTACTGACACGTCTTCAGAGCAATAACATTACGACACACAGGTGGTGGTTTTCCCGTTATGCCTGCCACGTCTGCAGGGGGAGGCACCATGCAGGTTATTGTTACTGACACGTCTTCAGAGCAATAACATCACACCACACAGGTGGTTGTTTTCCCGTTATGTCTGCCACGTCTGCAGGGGGAGGCACCATGCAGGTTATTGTTACTGACACGTCTTCAGAGCAATAACATCACACCACACAGGTGGTGGTTTTCCCGTTATGTCTGCCACGTCTGTAGGGGGAGGCATCATGCAGGTTATTGTTACTGACACGTCTTCAGAGCAATAACATCACACCACACAGGTGGTGGTTTTCCTGTTATGCCTGCCACGTCTGCAGGGGGAGGCACCATGCAGGTTATTGTTACGGACACGTCTTCAGAGCAATAATTTCACGACGCATAGATGGTTGTTTACTTGTTAGGCCTGCCACGTCTGCAGGGGGATGTACCACGCAGGTTTTTGTTACTGACACCTCTTCAGAGCAATAACATCATGCCACATAGGTGGTTGTTTACCAGGTATGCCTGCCACATCTGCAGGGGAGGTACCACGCGACAATTGTTACTGACACGTTTTCAGAGCTATAACGTTACGACACATAGGTGGTTTCTTTACCCATTATGCCTGCGACGTCTGCAGGGGGAGGTACCACACAGCTTATTGTTACTGACACGTCTTCAGAGCAATAACATTACGCCACACAGGTGGTTGTTTTCCCGTTATGCCTGCCACGTCTGCAGGGGGAGGCTCCATGCAGGTTATCGTTACTGACACGTCTTCAGAGCAATAACATCACGACACATAGGTGGCTGCTTACCTATTATGCCTGCCACCTCTGCAGGGGGAGTTGCCATGCAGGTTATTGTTACTGACACTTCTTCAGAGCAACATTCCAAATTAGGTTTGTTACCCTTCATGCCTGCCACGTCCGCAGGGTAAGGCTCACGCGGGTCCACACTACTGACACAGTCGCAAGGCAATAGACCACGGGTGAGCAAAAGCTACTCGCCACACACATGGGGTCACCACGACAACACGTCTGCCAGGGGATACACCACACAGGTTGTCACCAACATGTTTCCAGCAGAGTCCATTCACACGGTCCACGGCCCTATTAGCGCCTGCTTCACCGGCATTATCATTTGCACAATTGTCCAGCTTGTGGGCACGACTGCTCAGGCACAGAGCGGTAGTGTCTGCAGGTACATTTGGGTAGGCAAATTACAGACAGGATAGCTAGTGGGTCACTCGCAGTGGGACACCATTCATGAGGTGGTGTTAGGATTGGGGCATTGGGTTAGCTTAGTTTTCAGGTAAGGTGCTCAGATATTGTTTGATCTACAGGAAATTAGGCTGTTCAACGCCAAGGGTAATCGGGGGGTGGTGGTTGTGTCTATATGCTAACAGTTATATATTTGGCCACTTATTAGCAGGAACATGATAGGATTCATCAGGCCTGATGGGTCACAGTGTTTCACTCCTGCACTGATATTAGGCAGCATGCTACAGCGGACATCGGCTGGGGGTTTGGCCTGACCTTGCTCAAGTGCCAACTCTGGTTTCGGTCAGGGGTGGGCATGACTACAATGCTCTTCAGTTTCCAGGCATCGATTCCTCGGCCAGTCAGTTCGCTTCACCAATTCCATCTCAATATCAGAGCTTTATCTTGGTCAGCGCTAGGGTAGGGGCTTTAGTCCTTGATTACATTTAATTCCCTACTAGATTTACTTTTTGCCCTCTTAAGGTATGGCCTCCGTCGCGGTCATTGGGCACATCTCAGACCGATAGGTTAAGTCATAATGTGTACATAACAAGTAAGTATATATCATTATCACGAGTACGAATGTGTAAGCCCCGATCACAAGTGTGAAGCCTAGTTAGGCTGTATTTGTGAGAGGGGCGGTAACATCTCCACCCCCTCGCACGTCAGGCGGCACATAGGGTTGTGGGCGGGGGCAGGGGTATATAACGCCCCTACCTCCTGTCAGTGGGCCGTTCCTGACGTTTGCGGACCCCTCCCAACCCTCCCTTTCTTTTTCCTCTTTTATTCTTCATTTCATCCATTACAGGGCATGCCCTCTTAAGGTATGGCCTCCGTCGCGGTCATTGGGCACATCTCAGACCGATAGGTTAAGTCATAATGTGTACATAACAAGTAAGTATATATCATTATCACGAGTACGAATGTGTAAGCCCCGATCACAAATGATATTCTCTGTAAGACAATGAAGCATTTTCCCTTTACAAATTTCTGTAGCATTCAGAGAATCCAGGAATATTGTGGCCAGTGCTCCATTCATTCTCCATGGAGCTATATTATGTGTATGGAGACCACCTTATTTCTACCCCCCTCCCCCCCCAATGAGGCTTAGGCACATTGAATGGGGGAGCTGAATATGCATTGGGGGGGGGCTTCCCGGTGACCTGCCAGCACGTATGAGAAATGGAAATCGGCTCACCTCCCTTTCCAGATCCACACCCGTTCCGATGAATACTCAACTGCTGTATCGTTCGTTCATTGTTTTGCTCAGCCAATCTCTAGCCACAGTGGTCACTGGCCAAGTGGACATTTCCTGCATATAGGCACATCACTAGGAAATAGTAAGCAGCAGAATCCCATGCAACATTGGAACGGTAGTTGTGCAGTGACAGCAGTGATGGCAGTGACACCAGTTATCTACTAGTTTTTGTCCTTAGAGAATTTTTCCTAAATATAGGAACGGTATATAATATAGCTGAGCAGAGAAAGTGGACCTTTTCAATTGAGCTTCTCCTAGGAAAAAGAGTCCAGTGTTATTTTACTGTATAAAATGTACTCTATTATAAAAATTAAAAAAAAACGCATTTCGATCCCGAACCGGAATCCTCATCAGGTACCTGATGAAGATTCTGGTTCGAGATCAAAACACTGTTTTTTTGTTTGTTTTTTAAATAAAGTACATTGTATACACTGCAATAGTACTGGACTCTTTATCATAGGGAAGCACCATTGAAAATGTCCTTTTTTTTTCTGCCCAGCTATATGCTATACGGTTACATTTCAACACTCTGGCATGCACTGCATCGGCCAGGACGACCGTGAGGCTGCTGACTCGATGTTACTAATCTACATGTTTGTTTAAGTGTCGTGCTCTTAGCGCAACACAGTTTGATAAGAAGTTAAGCTACGGATCTGTTTTATCCTACTGTCCGATGAAGATGTGCACCTATCCTTACTTTTTTTTCCCTCCTTTGCACAATCCTAAAGATAGAAGGCCTTTGTACTGCGCACCAAGGTAGGTAGAATGGTAGCTCAGAAAGGGGGAAATTTAGCGAAGAGTGGCAAGATAATGCATAAAACAACCTCCTTTGGGGGACTGCAGCACAACCAAAGGAGGTTGTGTTATGGGACTAGAGCTTTTTTTTTTTTTTTTTTTTTTTTTTTTTTTTTGCCACATTCTGACATCCTGCCTTATGAAGCAATTGCTTTTCTTGTATAAGAAACTATTCTATTCTAATTAATGAGCTTTATATGTAAACAGTCCTATTTTGAAAAAGTTAAAATGGAATAACAATAAGTCTCGGCATCACACCAGCAGCATACTGGTAGAAGACCTTCACCGCTCTTGTCCATAATGACGCAGACCTTTCTGTCCAGGTTTATAGCGCCTGCTTAATCACCTCCACCTGTGCCCGCGGTTTGGGTGTGGGAAGGTAGACAGTCACGCCATTTGGTAGACAGAAAGCAGAACATCACTAGCCCAGGGCAAACGTAAGAAGGAAAAAGAGAAGTGAGAAGAGGGTGAGAGAGAGAGAGAGAAGGAGATTATCCTGAGTGACAGTCGTCAGTCCCCCCCCTCCGGGCATCGTCTCTGACATCTCCATCTTACACAACACAGACCTCACAAGGTGTCTTTAGCATCCTCACCTCAGCTTGGGGGTGGCTAGCCAGTCTATGTATGATTGGAAAGGAGGTCAATTAACTCTTCCCTTGCTTAGAGATTTAGCTTTTCTTTATTGGGAATTTTAAATGAGGACATTTTTCATATAACATTGAGATTCCTGGTTATGCAGCCCCCTATTACGTTTGTAAAGGTCACATAGACTTACATTAAAATGTTGTTTTGTATACATGTGTAATTGTGTCACTGTAGTTGTAGCCAGCCTCTGTTTATATGAATTATAGTCATATGTAACACTATTGGGCTCTTGGGTTGAATTTCATGCTTGCCCTTGTATTAGGTATGGTAAGTGGATCCCATGGAATGTAACTAGCATGTATTAGAAAATGACTGCATAGTTTGACCTTTAGGGTCACATTTTATCTATATTGACAGAAGTTTGGTGTGTAAAATGATCTATTTCATTAAAATAAATACTGTAATATTATGGATATATTAATGCAATATAACATTTTGCCTTTGTTCCCAATTAGTTTTTCCTAGTTTTTTTTTTTTTTTTTACCCTCATTTTGCTCATTTTTAACAAAAAGTTGAGTTGATCCAAAACACAGAAAGATGCAAATCTTTGAAAACATAACCATAGACAGGTTAGAACTACACCAGATGTATAAACTTCACAATGTTAAATTTTGTAATCTTAAAATAAAAAGGACATAATGGCAGACTAGGTGGACCATGCAGTCTTTTTCTTCCGTCAATCTTCTATGTTTCTATGGGGCTCTACTGTACCTCGTGTCTTCAGTTACTTTTCTTGCATGTTCCTTTGAATGTAGAATTACAGAGCTGTTTTACCGTACATGCATTTCTTGTATGAGGAATTATTCCATAAGAGTAAGATACATAGTGTATGGTGGCACATTAAGTGCCTAGAGCTTCATAATAGGGAGCCACAAGTACTCGGAGTGATCATATAGCCTAAGTTCCCTTGAAACTGCTATGTGCATGATGCCTTAACCCCTTACGGACTGAGCCCTTTTTCACCTTAAGCACTGAGCCCTTTTTTGCAATTCTGACCACTGTCACTGACCACTGAAGTGGATTTGAGGAGCCTTTCTGTGAGAAATACCCCATAAATGACCCCGTTATAGAAACTACACCCCTAAAAAGTATTCAAAATGACATTCAGAAAGTTTGTTAACCCTTTAGGTGTTTCACAAGAATTAGCAGCAAAGTGAAGGAGAAAAATCTAAATCTGCATTTTTTACACTAACATGTTCTTGAAGCCCCCCAAAATTTGAAGCCCAATTTCTCTCGAGTATGGAAATACCTCATGTGTTGACATACAGTGCTCTGCGGGCTCACAACATGGCTCAAGAGGGAAAGAGCAACTGTGGGATTTTTTAAAACAAATTTTGCTGTCATGGTTTTTGGGGGCCATATTGCATTTAGGAAGCCCCCATGGTGCCAGAACCGCAAAATAACCCCCACATGGCATACTATTTTGGAAACTACATCTCTCAAGGAATGTAACAAGGGGTATAGTGAACCTTAACACCTCACAGGTGTTTGACGACTTTGCGTTGAATTTGGACGTGAAAATGGAAAATTTGATTTTTAACACAAAAATGATGGTGTTACCCCAAATTTTTCTTTTTCACAAGGAGTAATAGGTGAAAATGGACCCCAAAATTTGAAGACCAAATTCTCTCGATTAAGAAAACACCCCATATGTGGACGTTAAGTGCTCTGCTGGCGCACTACAATGCTCAGAAGAGAAGGAGCAAAATTTGGCTTTTTGAAAGAGAATTTTGCTGAAATGGTTTTGGGGGGCATGTTGCATTTAGAAAGTCCCCAGGGTGCCAGAACAGCAAAAAAAAAAAAAACACATGGCATACTATTTTGGAAACTACACCCCTCAAGGAACGTAACAAGGGGTATAGTGAACCTTAACACTTCACAGGTGTTTGATGACTTTTCGTTGTACTTGGATGTGAAAATGGAAAATTTGATTTTTAACACTAAAATTATGGTGTTACTCCAAATATTTCATTTTATTAATAGGAGAAAATGGACCACAGAATTTGAGGCCCAATTTCTTCCGATTAAGAAAATGCCCCATATGTGGATGTTAAGTGTTCTGCTGGCGCACTACAGGTCTCAGAACAGAAGGAGCGCCATTGGTCTTTTGTAGACAGACTTTTGCTGAGATTGAAGTCGGGGGGCCATGTGCATTTTCAAACCACCCATGATGCCAGATCAGCAGAAACCCTCCACATGTGACACCATTTTGGAAACTAGACTTCTCCAGGAACATAACAAGGGTTAGAGTGAGTACTTACACCTCACAGGTTTTTTGAACAGTGGGCCGTAAAAGGGAAAAATTTGATTCTTAATACTACATTTTTATAATTTTTTTTAGTTTCACAAGTAGTAAGAGAAAAAAAGCACCACAAAATTTGTAGCCCAATTTTTCCAGAATAAGGATAAACCTCATATATGGTGGTAAAGCACTATGCAGGTGCAAAACAGGGCTTAGGAGTGAGACAGCACCGATGAGATTTGAGGCCTAAAGTGGTGCTTTGCACTGCAATGGTTGAGGTCCTGACATAAAATCTAAAAAAAAAAAACCCCGGCAAGTGACCACAATTTTAAAACTACACCCCTCAAGGAAGGTAACAAGGGGTACAGTGAGTACTTATACCTCACAGTGGGCCATAAAATGATAAATTTACATTTTCACAAGGGGTAGTTGGGGAAGTCATAGAGGTCTGTTTGCATTTGAGGCCTATGGTATATCAGTAGCTGACTGTTACATACATTCAGATAAAATACAAAAATGAAACACCCACATGTGACACCATTACAGAAAGTACCCACCCTGAAGAATGGGTATAGGGGTAAAGAGGACATTTTGAACGCACGGGTGTTTCCTAAATTTATTTTCCAGGAATGGATGAAGGGTAGCTTTTGAAAATTGCAATTTTCAACCTATGCTCTGCTTCATCTTCCTGGGAACAACTAACGTGATTCTGAATTGTCCCCTGGAGAACTCTTTGCATTTGAGGCGGATGTTTCTTACGGACCTAACAGTTACATACATTCAGAGGAAAATACAAGAAAGGAACAACCACATGTGAGCCTATTACAAACAGCACACCCCCTAGGGGAAGGTGTATAGGGATGAAGTGGGCATTTGGAACCGTTGGGTGTTCCCTAAATTTATTTTAAAGAGCACCTGTCATCAACAAAAACTTTTAATATGTTGTTCATTATCATTAATGAAGAGATATTGTAATATATCTTCATTAAAAAAATATTAATATTTATACCAGTTTTTTTATTTTATACTTTTGGCCACTAGGGGTCACTCTTCTATGCCTGGTCTGCAAACAGCATCCTATGCTTTTCATAGTAAGTGTACAGCCTTTAGGACTAATGCTGAAGGGCTCTGGTCCTTCCACCGGAAGTTCAGTACTCTCAGCTCAGGACTCGCTCCCAGCCTGTGAGCTACAAGCCTGCACATGCCTCTCATATAACAGCCAGTCACCTCCCCCTCCCCCCTGCTCTGTGTTCTCCCTGCCCCTCACCACACGTTATCTTATACATTGAATCATCTCACTGCACTCCCTGCTCTGTGACCCCCCCCCTGACATTCATCTTAATCACTGCCTCTGTAATTGCTCCCACTGCCCCTGGTTCTCACCATTGACTTTTTAGTGCAGAGAGACACAGGAGAGAGAGAGAGGCTGCTGTCCCTACCCTGTACTTAGTCTGTATGCAGTGTTTCCCAACCAGGGTGCCTCCAGCTGTTGAAAAACTACAACTCCCAGCATGTCTGGACAGCTGTTGGCTGTCTGGGCATGCTGGGAGTTGTAGTTTTGAAACAGCTGGAGGTGCCCTGGTTGGGAAACACTGCTGCAGAGGGAGAGCAGCATACAGGAAGACTGGCAGAAGCAGAGTCCCAGCCAGGCTTCATGTGACATCATGCCTGCTGGGACCCGCCTCCTTCCACCCCTCAGAAAGACAGTGTTCGTGAGCTAATGAAGAGGGATAAAAAAAAGGTATTTCCACAGCGTTTTAAACCTCAATAAACACAGGGATAGGCATAGTTAGAGAAGGGGACAGATGGGAAGGGGGATCAGGGAAAGTTTAGATGATGACAGGTACTCTTTAAGTGTACTTTTGGGGGGGGGGGGATGAAAATTGCAATTTTAGTACTGATATGCCAATTATATTCCCAGAATGATGACCCTGAAAGGAACACCCACATGTGGGCTTATTACAAACAGTACACCCCCTAGGGAAGGTGTATAGGGATGAAGTGGGCATTTGGAACTGTTGGGTGTTCCCAAAATTTATTTTAAGTGTACTATGGGGGGGGTGGATGAAAATTGTAATTTTAGTACTGAAATGCCACTTATATTCCCAGAATGATGCTCTGAATCATCATTCTGGGAATGTGATGTGTGTAGCTGTCCCTAACCTGTTACATCAAATGCGCACCCCACTCAGGTGAGGAGAGAGCGCTGCGCATTTGAGGCTACTGCAAACCCCCAATGCTCTTGACTCTGTGTCCCATGACCCATTTTTTTGGAGGGAAAAAAACATATCAGGGGTATTGGGAAAGAGGTTTGGGGATTTTTTTTTGGGGGGGGGGGGGTATGTTTTTGGCTTTAAAATTTGGAAGACAATGTACTCTGGACTGGTACATTGCAGTCAAATTCTGGGGAGTTAAAATTAGGGAAAAGGATTAAAAATGTAGTTCTCCATGGAAGTGTGATACTCCCTGAAGCAGTTTTTAATGCAGAGGCCCGGATGATCGGGGCAAGTGTGAATATGAGTGGTGGTGTCTTTTTGAATCCCCCTCCTGTGACACACTCTGCATTTTTTCTGGGATCGTCCCTTCTTTCCAGTGTGGGGGACCTCACCTGGAAAGTGTTCGCCGGTGCTGTTACCCGCTCCTTGGTGGCCACCAAAGATGAGGGCCTTTAGAACTACCTTTTGAAACTGCAGTAATGTCCCTGTGTTGCCAG
Source organism: Hyla sarda (assembly GCF_029499605.1). Lineage (NCBI taxonomy): Eukaryota > Metazoa > Chordata > Amphibia > Anura > Hylidae > Hyla > Hyla sarda. The sequence goes on from NC_079200.1 coordinate 44,817,079, forward strand.
CGTACTGGGACAGTACAAAAGAGTTATACATGGCAACCTGTACCATGTAGACCACAACTTTTTGGGGGCGGAAGGCCTCTTTTGATTCTTCCAGACTGTCCCCCAAGCGACCGTGGATCTGGCAGCAAGGGATGTGAAGAGAGGGATACTAGTATAAAAGTTATCCACGTAAGGTGGTAACCTTTATCTAACAATGGTTGCAAAAGGCCCCAAACGATTTTCCCGCTAATACCCAGTGTGGGGGGGACATTCTGGGGGTTCAATACGGGAATCTCATCCCTCATACACCATAAACTTGCAAGTGTACCCTGAGGTACCCTCGCAAAGTTTATACATCTTCATGCCATACCGCGCTCGCTTGGTTGGGATGTATTGCCGGAAGCTGAGTCTCCCCTTAAAGCTGATGAGAGACTCCTCAATAGTGACCTCCCTTCCAGGGACATAGGCCTCCCAAAAGTGATTGATGACCTGATTTTATACAGGCGATCATACGCGGGATCAGTTCGGGGGGGGGGGACATGCCACATTATCAGCATAATGCAAACATTTCCGAATGGCCTCGAACTGGGGACGTGCCATGGCCATACTGTAGAGCAGGGTCTGGTAAAGGACGTCCCCACTCCAGTATTGCCTGACACTGTTTTTTTTAACTAGACCCATATGCAGCTAGAGGCCCCAAAATGTCCTCATTTCGGCTGCAATGACTGGGAACCACTCATTGGGTCTAGCTAAACATGAGCCCGGGTTTGCGGTGACGAACTGTTGGGCGTACAGGTTCGTCTGGTCAACCATTAGATTGACAATGTTGTCACAGAAATGGTCCATTTCAGTGAACCCGACGATGTCAATCTTGATTCCTGAGTCACCAACAAAATCAGGAATCACGGGCTCCAGACAAGTTCGCCAATACGGGGCACCAGTAAACTTGGCACGGGGGCTTGACTAGTATGAGCGCCAGGGGGACTCATACTAGCATGGGGCACAGGGTCAGGAGCAGAGGAGGTCTCCGCATTCTTGGTGGCTCATCATCAGAAGATGGTGAGGAGGACGAGGAAATAAGCAAGGTGGGGTCTTCATCGTCCTCTGAATATGCCTCCTCCGCTGAAAACGCCCTGCAGGCCTTTTCCCTACTCTGATGGGGGGTGAAGTGTATATATGTGGGGGGGGGACTTTATTTGTGTATGTGCTGCGTTTTGTGTAGTACGATACTACCTCCCTAACCCGCCCTAAGAACAAAAATATAAAATAAAACTAAACTAAAAAAAAAAGAAAATGAAACTTAAAAAAAAATTTAAAATAAAAAGACTTCTAGCGCAAAAAACAAAAAACTGATTAGCTTGGCGGTGGCAGGGGGCACGTACACAGACCCCCAGACAAAAAACCTGAAAAATAAAATAAAAAAAGGTTAAAACCGGAAAAAAGCACCCGCCTGAACCCCCCCCCCCCCCCCAAAAAAAAAAACGCTGATCAGTGATAAATACTGATAGCGGTGGGGCAGGCCGCACACACAGGTACGGTCCATCCATATCCATGCTACTGGTGGCACGGACCGCCTATAGGTGCAAATAATAAAATAAAAAAGACGCTTTAATCCCCGAAAAAGCACCTGCACCACTAAAAAACTCTGATCAGTACTATGGGACTGATCAGCAGCGGGTGGGCTTTAGTTAACTGTGGTGGACCGCTCTTTTTATAGCTAAGAGGGCACACTTTTAGCAAAAGAAAAAAAATGGCTGCACCTAAAAAAAAGCAGGGGGTAGACCGCAGCGACCCTGTAGGGCCGGGGTCACGTAGCTAAAGGTGCTATGGACCCGCGGACACAGACGGTACGCAAAAAACAAAACAAACATTTTTTTTGTAACCCCTAACTGTCCCTACCTAATCTAATGCTTTCCCTGACTGCTTTTTGAGCACTGAGGGGGGAGATGGCAGCACGGGGCTCCGTCCTGCATACCAGATCTCTGTGAAATGGTGGGCAGAACAGAGCAGCATGCTCCTGACCTCCCCCCTCCCTAAACTGCAGTGATTGGTGCGGTCACTACGGCCGCCTAATCACTGCTGTACTTGGGGGTGGCAATAGTGCCGCCCCCCAGTACTGTAAGGATGATGATTGATGGTGTATATTAAACCACCAATTATCATCATTATCTGGGTCATCGGGTCACACGGACCCAGATGAACCGAAACCACCACAGACCACCGGTTAGTATTTACCGGCGATCTGGGGCGATCCCCGATATGGGGGATCCTTAGGATCCCCCTTGGCACTCTGCTTGGATGCCTGCTGAATGATTTCAGCAGGCATTCGACTCCGATCCTCGCCCGGCGAGGTTTGACCTGCAATTTCTGGCGATTGCCAACATGTGGGGGGTCCATAGGTTTTCAATAACTGTTGAACGAACATTCACTTAGCTGACTATTATCTCTCCCTATCTCCCCATACTCATGAACATTCATCATGGTTGAATGTTCATGTGTTTTCTTTGGGTAGGGAAGGGGTAAGCTGCAGCCAGGCAGCTCTGGTGCAAGCTTATTCCTCCCAGAAATATAAGGTTAGATGGTGAAAATCCAACACGCCAAACATCATCATCAGTGGAGAGTTGGGAGGCCACCATACACCTTAGACATTTGACCAAACTTGTCAAAGCCAGATATATAGGCTGTTCCAAGTCTGTACTTAATACCTGCTTTTTCAGTGGCTTCCAACTTGGGACTTTCTTGGTCTTGCGGAAATGTTGGGTATGCTAGGAGCTGTAGTTGAATTACCTTAAGACTTATAAGTTGGCAACCATGAGTAAGTTAATGCAAGAGGTATCATTCTGCAATAAGAAGTTCACTTGTTAGATTATTTGTATTGTACATTGAAATTCCTTAATAAAGTAGGTAGTTTAGGGGAAAAAATTATGTTTCCATACACCCTAAGTAGCAACAATTCTTAAAAAATCCTAAAACATTGTTTTAAAAAATAGTTGTTCGTTAAAGTGGAACCACTTTAGGACGATAGTCTTTTGCTTATGGATTCAACCACGCACAGCTTGTGGAATATTTAACAAAGTTTATGTTACATTTTCAGGATATTGCCTCATTTTTTCACCTTTTTCACTTAGAGATTAATTGTAAAATGCCATTCTGATGCACAATAGAGAACACATATCCTTTGTTACAGGCACCTTATTTCATACTAGATTATTGTCACAACGTTACTGGCACGTTTACACCACATACTTCCATCAATCTTTCCACAGTCTACTGCATTATCACGTCTGGCTTTTCTCTTTACATCACTCTGTACTGCTGTGTTTTCATTAACTACAATTAATAGTAAGTTTTGCTGGCTTTGAGTTCCCTTTTGTAAATTCATTACTTTTAACATAAAAAGTACCCTAAGTACATTGCAGAACTTTGCTCTAGATATTGGCACATGCACATTGGTTGACATTCAGCCAACCCATCAGAAGCACATAAACAAGTCTCCACTGTAAATGAGCACCACCGGCAATCAGTTTACCTATTTGGGTTCACCAGCTGAAACTGTGGGTGATGCTGTAGAATTGTGTTCATACAGTGGGGTAAAAAAATATTTAGTCAACCACCAATTGTGCAAGTTCTCCCACTTAAAAAGAGGAGAGAGGCCTGTAATTTTCATCATAGGTATACCTCAACTACGAGAAACATGATGAGAAAAAATTTTATAAAATCACATTGTCTGTCTGATTTTTAAATAATTTATTTGCAAATTTTGTTGGAAATAAGTATTTGGTCAATAACGAAAGTTCATCTCAATACTTTGTTATATACCCTTTGTTGGCAATGACAGAGGTCAAACATTTTTTTTAATCTTCACAAGGTTTTCACACGCTATTTCTGGTATTTTGGCCCATTCTCCAATGCAGATCTCCTGTAGAGCAGTGATGTTTTGGGGCTGTCGCTGGGCAACACAGACTTTCAACTTCCTCCAAAGGTTTTCTATGGGGATGAGATCTGGAGACTGGCTAGGCCACTCCAGGACCTTGAAATTCTTCTTAAAGCCACTCCTTTGTTGCCCGGGCAGTGTGTTTGGGATCATTGTCACGCTGAAAGACCCAGCCATGTTTCATCTTCAATGCCCTTGCTGATGGAAGGAAGTTAAAGTCTCACCATACATGGCCCATTCATTCTTTTCTTTACACAGATCAGTCATCCTGGCACCTTTGCAGAAAAACAGCCCCAAAGCATGATGTTTTCACCCCCATGCTTCACAGTAGGTATGGTGTTCTTTGGATGCAACTCAACATTCTTTCTTCTCCAAACATATGGGCCCGGACATGTTCTGGCTTAAAGCGGTACTCCGGTGGAAATTATTTTATTTTTTTTTTTAATCAACTGATGCCAGAAAGTTAAACAGATTTGTAAATTAGTTCTATTTAAACATCTTAGGAAGTTCTTTTCTTTTTTAATTTTTATTTCTGTCAGGCCACATTGCTCTCTGCTGACACCTCTGTCCATGTCAGGAACTGTCCAGAGTAGCAGAAAATCCCCATAGCTAACCTACCCTGCTTTGAACAGTTCCTGACATGAACAGAGGTGTCAGCAGAAAGCACTGTGGTCAGACAGAAAAGAAATTAAAAAAGAAAAGAACTTCCTCTGTATTATACAGCTGCTGAGAAGTATTGGAAGGATTAAGATTTTATAGAAGTAATTTACAAATCTGTTCAACTTTCTGGCAAAGTTGATTTAAAAAAAAAAAAGTTTTCCACCAGAGTACCCCTTTAACCCCTGAACGACGAGCGTTGTAAGTGTACAGGGCTGTAAAGTGTCACTTCGCGTACATCTATGGCGCTGCATTCCTTGATCACTGCGTCTCCGGATGCGGTGATTGGAACGGGATGACTGCTGATATCTATCAGCAGCCATCCCGGCATTTCGGCCAGGTAGGTCCTGAGACCGCTCCCTTGCCGGCGACTCACCACTTTTCTGGGCTGATCGGGCCCCTGAAAATAGGGATGATTGGAGCTGTCAGAGACAGCCCTGATCAACCTAAAGGATAGGAGCAGGGTGGCAGGGATGCCACCTCCTCCTATCGCCTGCGATGGGCCGGGTAGGACTGACCGGCGAATCGCAGGGTCGGTGGGGGGGTCAAAGTTGAGATTCCCGCTCTGCCCTCCGCTGGAAGTCTGGGCAGAGCGGGGTAAAGATTGGCAGTGGCAGTTACCGGTGGGGAAGACCAGTGGCAGTAGAATGCAGGTGGCGGAGACAGAGGCAGCATAACTACAACTCCTAGCATGCACAGTCTGTCAGTGCATGCTGGGAGTTGTAGTTTTGCAACAGTTGAAGGTTAACAGCGAGTTTCCCGCTTTAAGTTTAATCTGCAGCAAAATTGCCGCTGCAGCTCAAACTCCCAGCGTGAAACTCGCTGTGAACCCCCGCCCATGTGAATGTACCCTAAAAACACTACATTACACTACACCTACACTTACACAAAATAAAGGGTAAAACACTACATATACACACCCTTACATTGGGCCACAATAAAAATTTAAAACGTCTCATACAGCAGTGTTTCCAAAACAGAGCCTCCAGCTGTTGCAAAATAACTCCCAGTATTGCCAATCAGCTGTTGACTGTCCAGGCATGCTGGGAGTTTTTCAACAGCTGGAGGCACCCTGTTTGGGGAACACTGCCTTGCCTGTCCCTATGCAAATCCCTAATTTAGGCCTCAAATGCGCATGGCGCTCTCTCACTTCGGAGCCCTGCCGTATTTCAAGCAACAGTTTAGAGTCACATATGGGGTATTTCCATACTCGGGAGAATTTGCCTAACAAATTTTGGTGGGCTTTTTCTCCTTTTACCCCTTATGAAAAGATAAAGTTGGGGTCTACACCAGCATGTTAGTGTAAAAAAAATAAAAATGTCAACACTAACATGCTGGTGTTGCCCCATACTTGTCATTTTTACAAGAGGTTAAAGGAAAAAAAAGACCCCCAAAATTTGTGACCCCATTTTGGAAACTTCACCCCTCACGTAATGTAACAAGGGGTATAGTGAGCCTTAACACCCCACAGGTTTTTGACAAATTTCCGTTAAAGTTGGGCCTGAAAATGAAAAATCTTTTTTTTTTAACTAAAATGCTGGTGTTACCCCAAAGTTTTTATTTTCACAAGGGATAATAGGAGAAAACGGCCCCCAAAATTTGTAACCCCATTTTTTCTGAGTAAGGAAATACCCCATATGTGGATGTAAAGTGCTCTGCGGGCGAACTACAATGCTCAGAAGAGAAGGAGCACCATTGGGATTTTGGAGAGAGAATTTGTCCAGAATTGAAGGCCACGTGTGTTTACAAAGCCCCCATAGTGCCAGAGCAGTGGACCCCTCACATGTGACCCCATTTTGGAAACTACACCCCTCATGTAATGTAATAAGGGGTACAGTGAGCATTTACACCCCAAAGGTGTCTGAAAGATTTTTTGAACAGTGGTCCGTGAAAATGAAAAATTAAATTTTTCATTTGCACAGCCCACTGTTCAAAAAATCTGTCAAATCTGTTAAATTCTGTGAGGAGTGTAGTTTCCAAAATGGGGTCACATGTGGGGGGTCCACTGTTCTGGCACTATGGGGGGGCTTTGTAAACACACATGGCCCCTGACTTCTATTCCAACTAAATTCTCTCTCCATGATGCTCCTCTTCTGAGCATTGTAGTTCACCTGCAGAGCACTTAATATCCACATACGGGGTATGTCCATACTCAGAAGGAATTGTGTAAAAAAAAAATGTTTTTACCACTTGTAAAAATGAAAAATTTAAGCTTGCACCAGCATTTTAGTGAAAAAAAAAGTGCACTTTTTACGTTCCTTGAGGGGTGTAGTTTCCCAAATAGTATGCCATGTGTTTTTTTTTTTTTTTTTGTTGCTGTTCTGGCACCATGGAGGCTTCCCAAATGCGACATGCCCCCCAAATACCAAAATCCCATTGTCGCGCCTTCGCTTCTGAGCCCTCTACTGCGCCCCCAGTACATCCACATATGAGGTATTTCCTTACTCGAGAGAAATAGGGTTAAAAATTTTGGGGACATTTTTACCTGTTACACCTTGTAAAACTGAAAAAAATTGGTCTACAAGAACATGTTAGTGTAAAAAAATTTAGATTTTGAATTTTCTCCTCCACTTTGCTGCTATTCCTGTGAAACCCCTAAAAGGTTAACAAACTTTCTGAATGTATATTTGAATACTGTAAGGGGTGCAGTTTTCATAATGGGGTCCATTATAGGGTATTTCTAACATAAAGACCCTCACATTGACTTAGAAACTGAACTGGTCCCTGAAAAATTCCGATTTTGAAATTTTCATGAAAAATTGGAGAATTGCTGCTAAACTAAAAAGTCCTCTAATGTCTTCAAAAAGTAAAGACATGTCAACTTTATGATGCAACCACAAACTAGACATATTGTATATGTGAATCAACATATAATTTATCTGGAATGTCTATTTTCCTTACAAGCAGAGAGCTTCAAAGTTCGAAAAATGCTAAATTTCCTAATTTTTCATGAAATTTTGGATTTTTTCACCAAGAAATGATGCAAGTATCGACGAAAATTTACCACTAACATAAAGCAGAATATGTCACGAAAAAACTATCTCAGAATAAAATTCATTAGTAAAAGCATCCCAGAGCTATTAATGCTTAAAGTGACTGTGGTCAGATTTGCAAAAAAACGGCTGCGTCCTTAGGGTCAAAATGGGCTGCGTCCTTAAGGGGTTAAGTAGGGGGACATGTCTGGCACTGCATGATTTGAGTCCCTGGCGGCATAGTGTGTTACTGATGGTAGCCTTTGTTACTTTGGTCCCAGCTCTCTGCAGGTCATTCACTAGGTCCCCCAGTATGGTTCTGGCATTTTTGCTCACCATTCTTGTGATCATTTTGACAACAGGGGGTGAGATCTTGCGTGGAGCCCCAGATCGAGGGAGATTATCAGTGGTCTTGTATATCTTCCATTTTCTAATAATTGCTCCCACAGTTGATTTCTTCACATCAAGCTGCTTGCCTATTGCAGATTCAGTCTTCCCAGCCATGTGCAGGTCTACAATTTTATTTCTGGTGTCCTTTGACAGCTCTTTGGTCTTGGCCATAGTGAAGTTTGGAGTGTGACTGTTTGAGGTTGTGGACAGGTGTCTTTTATACTGATAACAAGTTCAAACAGGTGCCATTAATACAGGTAATGAGTGGAGGACAGAGGAGACTCTTAAAGAAGAAGTTACAGGTCTGTGAGAGCCAGAAATCTTGCTTGTTAGTAGGTGACCAAATACTTATTTTCCACCATAATTTGCAAATAAATTCTTTAAAATAAGACAATATGATTTTTTTTTCTAATTATGTCTCTCATAGTTGAGGTATACCTATGATGAAAATTACAGGCCTCTCGTCTTTTTAAGTGGGAGAACTTGCACAATTGGTGGCTGACTAAATACTTTTTTGCCTAAACTCTGTAGTGTGGTGCTCAACAATTCCAAGTTCAAGCCATTCAACAAACGTATCCTAAAGCAAAAAGTAAAAATGGAGCACTCTGGGGTTGAGGAGTCATATCTGGAGTAGAAATTCTAATTTATTCATCCATTCAAGAGTGGTACTCTGCCCCTAGACATCCCCTATCCAGTGGCGGGACCCCCGCAATCTCTCCTGCAGCACCCCAGTCATCTTGTGCATGGAGCGAGCTTTGCTCCGTGCCTGATGACTGGGGATGCAGGGGCCAGAGGATTGTGATGTCACGGCCCCGCCCCCTCGTGACATCACGCACCCTCCCATAGACTTGCATAAAGGGGCGGGATGCGATATCATGAGTGGGCGGGGCCATGATGTCACAATCCTCTGGCCCCTGCATCTTGCAGAAGATGACTGGGTGCTACAGGAGAGATCGCGGGGGTTCCCAGCGGCGGGACCCCCGCGATCATCAGACATCTTAGGGGATAAGGTGTCTAGGGGCGGAGTACCCCTTTAACTTTCTTGTTGCTTTTCGAACTTCTCCCGGAAGTAGAAACACCCATCCAGAAAGCAGAAGATAAAAGGAGTATTCCCATCTGGTATGTAATAGGCCACCATTTTATGATATGTTGAGGGGTCTGAGTTCTGAATCCCCAGAATATTGTACAGTGATTATTACAGAGAGCCCAATCCACCTGAGCTACAACTCCCTGCACAGCTGTGTGGCCAGAGGATGCGGTTTAGTGTATAAACAGTAAAGAGGTGCTGTGCTACACCACCACTGTTTCCCCTTTATCTTTACAATCAGTAGCCCAAAGTTTGAGACCCCCATCAGTCATGAAGAGATTTTTTAAAAATATTTTTAGTTAAATTCTGGGATTTTATCTGGGAAGAAATAAGTTGTGTGTGTGCAGTTTTGTCATTTACGAGATGACAAGATTAGCTCGCTATGAATGCATGTCCAAATAAAATCACAATTCTCCATCAGATGAATGAATTAATTCTCACACTTCATACCCATTACTCATTCAGCTCATATCCACACCTGTCCTTGTTTTAGGTACTCTGTTTCTCAGTAAGTTCCTTTCTAGTGAAGTCATAAAGATTTTTGACATGTGTCAAAAGACCAAACAAGAGCTTGCAGAGATATTCTTTTTACCATTTCAATATACATTCTATGATTTTGTTAAGGTATGACCACACAGCATATTTGCTGCAGATTTTCCACGTGGAAAATTTGTCACATGAGATTTAAAAGTAACCTGTCATCTGTTTGAAGGGGTACTCTGCCCCTAGACATCTTATCCCCTATCTAAAGGATATGTGGGGGTCTTGCCGCTGGGGACCCCCACGATCTCCCTGCTGCACCTGGCGTTTGTTTAGAGCGTCAGGTGCAGCACCGTAACATCACAAACACGCACCACTTGTGATGTTATGACCACGCCCCTTCAATGCAAGTCTATGGGAAGGGGCATAACACCCCCTCCCATAGGCTTGCATTAAGGGGCATGGCCATGACATCACCAGCCTCCGCATCGTCAGTCATCCTGCAGGGAGAAAAGTTCACTCTGTGCACCAGATGTCTGGGGTTCCCAGCGGCGGGACCCCCGCGATCAGACATCTTATGCCCTATCCTTGGATAGGGGATAAGATGTCTAGGGGTGGAATACCCCTTTAATGCCACCCAAACTGTGAGCAGCAAAAAAGAAACTGGTGCATGCAGTGTGATCCTGACACAATATGAATAACTCAGAGATGCTCTGGCATTTCAGAGTAATAATAGTTAAAAAATGCAGCCAGGACCCGGGTAACTAACTAGTCCTAGGGGTGGATCCCGGCGGCTGCTAGAGATTGTTGGTTCACTCAAGCTGGCCCAGGCGGGGAGAAGATGCCGGGAACCACCCCCATGACATGAATTTTAAAACTATAACTACTTTTGTACACCCAACGTCTCAGAGCAATTCATATTGTGTCAGGATCGCTATGCCTGCACCAGTTTTATGCTGCCCGTGGTTTAGGCAACATAAAACTGATGACAGGTTCCCTTTAAACAATTTACTCAAACTCTGTGCAGATATTGACAATTATTCAGCATATCATTTATGGTGAGAAAAACCCTGCAAATTCATTGTGGATTTTTTCTATTGACATCAAATCCCAGATATCTCTCTTAACCCCTTAATGACCAAGTGTTTTTCTGTTTTTGCACTTTAGTTTTTTGCTGCTTATATTTTAAAAATCATAACCCTTTCAATTTTGCACCTAAAAATCCATATGATGGCTTTTTTTTGTCCACCACCAATTCTACTTTGTAATGACATCAGTCATTTTACCCTAAAATCTACGATGAAACAGGAAAAAAAATCTTTTGTGCGACAAAATTGAAGAAAAAACACAATTTTGTAACTTTTGGGGGCTTCCGTTTCTACGCAGTACATTTTTCTGTAAAAAATTACACCTTATCTTTATTCTGTAGGTCCACATGATTAAAATGATACCCAACGTACATAGGTTTGATTTTGTTTTACTTCTGGAAAAAATCTTAACTACATGCACGAAAATTTATACATTTAAAATTGTCATCTTCAGACTCCTATAACTTTTGAATTTTTCCACGTATGGGGCGGTATAAGGGCTCATTTTTTTGCAGCGTGATCTGAAGTGTTTATCGGTACCATGATTGTTTTGATCAGACTTTTTGTTTGCTTGTTATTCTTTTTTTTTTTTATGGCATAAAAAGTTACCAAAAATACTCCATTTTGGACTTTGGCATTTTTTTGGGGCGCATACGCCATTGACAGAACAGTTTAATTAATTGTATATTTTTATAGTTCGGACATTTACACACGTGGCGATACCACAAATGTTTTTTTTATTTACAAAGGTTTTTTTTTATGGTGATTCTAATTTTTATTAGGGAAGGGGTTAAATCATTGGGGCTATAACATTGCATACACTGATTGCAGGCAGTATTCAATGCATTGCCATAGGAATGCATTGATCAGTGTTTTCTGCACTTGATTGCTCAAGCCTGAATTTCAGGCTTGGAGCAATCAAACGCAGATCGGACAGCCAGGATATGGTAAGGTATCTCCCGCTGTCTTTTCAGCTGTTCAGGACGCCGCAATTTCACCGCGGCGGTCCTGAACAGATCCACTGAGCTTGCTCAACTTTGATCAGCCCGATCAGCGATGTCCGGTATTAGCCGCGGGTCCTGGTTGCTCATTGCAACCAGGACCCAGCAGTTACGAAGCACGCTCAGCGTCTGAGTGCGCTTCACAGATCAGGAGCTGGCCATATCTTTATAGGGCTCCAATATTATGATTTATCATAATTTCTTGCATAAACCTAAGGTTAAAAGATACCTAACTCCAACTGCTATGAAAGATATTTGAAGAAATAAAGCAACTATAGATATGAGTGAATCTACGTTGAATTTCTCCAAATCCAAATTTTTTTGTGGGATAGGTTGTACTTTTAAATGGCACCAATATATGGTACATATGATTTTTGTTATCGCTTTCTTTTCTGTTTTATTTTATTTTTATTTTTTTTACCCTGTTCACCATGTGGAATAAATAATGACATATTTTATAGTTCAGGTAGTTACGGACGTGGCAATTCCAAATATGTGTATTCTTTAATTTTTTTGATTTATAAAAGAAATTATTTTGTAAGTGGAAAATGTGTATGAAGTTATATTTTGCAAAACTTTACTCATTACTTATTATTGTTTATTATTACTCCTCTGAAAACCGAATTTCTCCAAATCGAATGGATCCTCCATCAATTTGCTCAGTCTTGACAAGCCCCGTTTGCCTGGAAAAGTCAAGTATGACACTCTGAGGTCTCCGTTGGAACCACACCACTTAGTCAGCATAGAGATGTATGGAGATCCAGCTGGATGGACTTTATTCAGCAACGTTGTTCTAAACAATAAAATGGTCCTCGATCAAAGTGGCATGAATTCTTCTTTATTGCAACCGCATGGTACAAGACAGGTAATGTTTTGACCCTTAAATAGATGGGACTTTCTCTTTCTTTTGAGAAAGACACATCTATTTGAGGGTCGAAATGTCACCTGTCTTGTACTATGCAGTTCCAGTAAAGAAGAAATCAAATCATATGGATACTGGACCATTTTTTATATTGATATTTAAGGTCTTCTTAGACATTATCCATTGGACACAGTACTAACAGACCTCACAGCTTCATGTCTAAATTTTTAAGGACAATCGGGACACTTTGAAAGCTGTTACGCCGAGCGCTCCGGGTCCCTGCTCCTCCCCGGAGCACTCGCGGCGTTCCTCTCTCTGCAGCGCCCCAGTCAGACCCGCTGACCGGGAGCGCTGCACTGACATTGCCGGCGGGGATGCGATTCGCATAGCGGGACGCGCCCGCTCGCGAATCGCATCATAAGTCACTTACCTGTCCCGGCCCCCCGCTGTCATGTCCTGCCGCGCGCGGCTCCGCTCCTTAGGGCGCGCGCGCGTCAGCTCTCTAAGATTTAAAGGGCCAGTGCACCAATGATTGGTGCCTGGCCCAATTAGCCTAATTAGCTTCCACCTGCTCCCTGGCTATAATACCTCACTTCCCCTGCACTCCCTGGCCGGATCTTGTTGCCTTGTGCCAGTGAAAGCGTTTAGTGTTGTCCAAAGCCTGTGTTTCCAGATCTCCTGCTATCCATATTGACTACGAACCTTGCCGCCTGCCCCGACCTTCTGCTACGTCTGACCTTGTCTCTGCCTAGTCCTTCTGTCCCACGCCTTCTCAGCAGTCAGCGAGGTTGAGCCGTTGCCAGTGGATACGACCTGGTTGCTACCGCCGCAGCAAGACCGTCCCGCTTTGCGGCGGGCTCTGGTGAATACCAGTAGCATCTTAGAACCGGTCCACCGGCACGGTCCACGCCAATCCCTCGCTGACACAGAGGATCCACATCCAGCTAGCCGAATCGTGACAGTAGATCCGGCCATGGATCCCGCTGAGGTGCCGCTGCCAAGTCTCGCTGACCTACCCACGGTGGTCGCCCAGCAATCGCAGCAAATTGCCCAACAAGGACAGCAGCTGTCGCAGCTGACCGCCACGTTACAGCAACTTCTGCCACTGTTACAGCAGCAACCATCTCCTCCGCCAGCTCCTGCACCTCCTCCGCAGCGAGTGGCCGCTCCTAGCCTCCGCTTGTCCCTGCCGGACAAATTTGATGGGGACTCTGCCGTGGCTTCTTGTCTCAATGTTCCATGCATATGGAGATGTTGTCGGACCAGTTTCCTTCAGAACGGTCTAAGGTGGCGTTCGTAGTGAGTCTTCAATCTGGAAAGGCCTTGTCTTGGGCCACACCGCTCTGGGACCGCAATGATCCTGCCACAGTCCAGTCCTTCTTCGCTGAAGTCCGTAGTGTCTTCGAGGAACCAGCCCGAGCTACTTCTGCCGAGACTGCCTTGCTGAACCTGTTCCAGGGTAATTCTTCAGTAGGCGAGTACGCCATCCAATTTCGTACTCTTGCTTCTGAATTATCTTGGAATAACGAGGCTCTCTGCGCGACCTTTAAAAAAGGCCTATCCAGTAACATCAAGGATGTGCTGGCCGCACGAGAGATTCCTGCCAACCTGCAAGAACTTATCCATTTGGCCACCCGCATTGACATGCGTTTTTCTGAGAGACACCAGGAGCTCCGCCAGGAAAAAGACCTAGATCTCTGGGCACCTCTCCCACAGTATCCTTTGCAATCTACGCCTGTGCCTCCCGCCGAGGAGGCCATGCAAGTGGATCGGTCTCGCCTGACCCAGGAAGAGAGGACTCGCCATAGGGAAGAAAATCTTTGTCTGTACTGTGCCAGTACCGAACATTTCTTGGTGGATTGCCCTATTCGTCCTCCACGTCTAGGAAACGCATGCACGCACGCACCCAGCTCACATGGGTGTGGCGTCTCTTGGTACGAAGTCTGCTTCTCCACGTCTCACGGTGCCCGTGCGGATTTCTCCTTCTGCCAACTCCTCCCTCTCAGCCGTGGCCTGCTTGGACTCTGGTGCCTCTGGAAATTTTATTCTGGACTCTTTGGTGAATAAGTTCTGCATCCCGGTGACCCGTCTCGTCAAGCCGCTCTACATTTCCTCGGTCAACGGAGTTAAATTGGATTGCACCGTGCGTTACCGCACAAAACCCCTCTTAATGTGCATTGGACCCCATCACGAAAAGATTGAATTGTTCGTCCTTCCCAATTGCACCTCTGAAGTCCTCCTCGGTCTTCCATGGCTCCAGCATCATTCTCCCACCCTTGACTGGACCACCGGGGAGATCAGGAATTGGTGTTCTGCTTGCCGCAAGAGATGCCTCACGTCTCCTCCCAGTCCCGTCAGGCAAGCCTCAGTGCCTCCTCCTACACCTGGTCTCCCCAAGGCCTATCAGGACTGTGCTGTGCCTCCTCATGGCCCCCGTCCTGGTGACACCCTGCCCCGTGCCAAGCTTCACCCTCTGCCCTCCCTCCCCATTCCCACTCCTGCTGTACTGCCTGCCTTTGAGGAAACCCTACAATCACTCCCAGTGTCCTCGTCCCATGTGAAGCAGTTGCCGGACAAAAAAAGGGGGAGACCTAAGGGGGGGGTACTGTTACGCCGAGCGCTCCGGGTCCCTGCTCCTCCCCGGAGCGCTCGCGGCGTTCCTCTCTCTGCAGCGCCCCGGTCAGACCCGCTGACCGCTCGCGCTGCACTGACATTGCCGGTGGGGATGCGATTCGCATAGCGGGACGCGCCCGCTCGCGAATCGCATCCCAATTTACTTACCTGTCCTGGCCCCCCGCTGTCATGTCCTGGCGCGCGCGGCTCCGCTCCTTAGGGCGCGCGCGCGTCAGCTCTCTAAGATTTAAAGGGCCAGTGCACCAATGATTGGTGCCTGGCCCAATTAGCCTAATTAGCTTCCACCTGCTCCCTGGCTATAATACCTCACTTCCCCTGCACTCCCTGGCCGGATCTTGTTGCCTTGTGCCAGTGAAAGCGTTTAGTGTTGTCCAAAGCCTGTGTTTCCAGATCTCCTGCTATCCATATTGACTACGAACCTTTCCGCCTGCCCCGACCTTCTGCTACGTCTGACCTTGTCTCTGCCTAGTCCTTCTGTCCCACACCTTCTCAGCAGTCAGCGAGGTTGAGCCGTTGCCAGTGGATACGACCTTGTTGCTACCGCCGCAGCAAGACCGTCCCGCTTTGCGGCGGGCTCTGGTGAATACCAGTAGCATCTTAGAACCGGTCCACCGGCATGGTCCACGCCAATCCCTCGCTGACACAGAGGATCCATATCCAGCTAGCCGAATCGTGACAAAAGTGTAACCACTTTTTCAAGTCAGGGGTACTCTGCCCCTAGACATCTTATCCCCTCCCCAGCGGTAGGACCCCCACTATCAGACATCTATGGGATATGATGTCTAGGGGCGGAGTACCCCTTTAAGGAATCAACAGAATATTCATTAGATTCAGAGAAATTTCCTGTAGATTCACTCAGCTCTTATCATCAAAAAAAAAATCCCAATATTAATTTGGGAATTCCCAACCTATTTATTTTAATCTTGAAAAGCCCTGCGAGATTCATGCTCACATGCAGGTGTGTTTTACCTCCATGACGGCAGTTGATCTTTGTCATATTTGTTTTTACTGATTAGCCTTTATGGGAAAATTGACAATGTATATTACTTAAATACCGTGGCTAATGTACATGTGTGTGGTACTGATTAGTAGAAGGGTCTCTATCCGCTTTGATCTCTGTGACAGTGCAGTTAACCATATTATCATTAAGTGCCTCCCTGGTCAGGGCATACGGGTGCTAAATGTTCATTGTATTTCTACCCGTAACCTTAAACAGGAGTGATTATTAATGATTTTAGCATTCCACAAGGAGGAAATCGTGTTTATAGCTGACATGCAGAGTAGCCTGCTTTGTTTGTTGTTAAATTTTTACCAAAAACACAAACTTCCTGCCCAAAACAAACTCCAGCCCTCGGGGTATAGATTCCACATGACTAGGACTCTGAAGCTGTTGGAGAAGGACCTACTGAGTTGTCTTGTAATATCATCTACCTTATTTCTTAGTTCTGTATGCAGCATTTATGTATTTATTTAGCTAAAGTAAAGAAATTGCGTATGTAGTTACCTCAAATTGTATTTCCACAACCCCAATATGCCCCCCCCCCCCCCAGAAAAAAAGTAATTTGGCCCTAAGGTGTCAGTACCCACAGCTCTTTGATCTATATACTTTCTGATTGCTTCTTTCATTTTTGAAAAGGCCTCTGAAAAATGAAAGAAGCAATCTGATTGGTTGCTATGGGCAACTCAGCAACTTTTCCTCTGGACAGGTTTTGATAAATCTCCCCCTATGCTTTTAAACAGTTAGAATACATTTCCCAAAACCACTTGATAGTCCAGCTGTAAAAACATGCCATTACAGTACTTTACTGGGGTAGTTTTGCTGTAATACAATTGCTACTTCTACTAACGCCTTTAGGGGTAAGTTGGCCATAGTTCTTGGTCCCAATTCCCCAATAACATGCTCCTTAAATGGGTACTCCCACCCTAGACATCTTATCCCCTATCCAAAGGATAGGGGATAAGATGTCTGACCGCGGGGGTCCCGCGTCCCTCCCATAGACTTACATTGAGGGGACGGGTCGTGACGTCACATGGGGGGCGGAGTCCTGATGTCATGGACTTCCGTTCCAGTGGTCGCGACCGAGACCTTCCAGCGCTTCCGGACAATAACAGGTGGGTGCCGCATGCAACATTGCAGGGGTCCCCAGCGGCGGGACCCCCACGGTCAGACATCTTATCCCCTATCCTTTGCATAGGGGATAAGATGTCTAGGGTGGGAGTACCCCTTTAAGCTTTTTTTAATTTTATTTTTATTTATTTATAATTTTTTTAGTTTTAAAATCAACAAAGAAATAAAAAAACAAACTGCCGAGCACAAAGCCCCCGAGCCCACCAATCTCGTTTACAAAGTCTGGGGAACAAGACATTATTGAATAGACAATAAAGGGGGTTCACACCCGGCCAGCACCAAAACAAAAGACAGACATCATACACTCACACATGCGAAAAACCCCTCTACTTCCCAGGCCCAGTTATGCTTCTTAAGTTGATAGGGAATTGAGATGGCTTCCAGACACCTCTCTGCTTACCATTTGTTTTTCCTGACAGTAGCTCTTGCCTAAGCATCTGCAAGTTTCCCTCTTTCATTACCCATCGGCAGTCTGAGGATAAGACCTATATAACACCCAAACATCCTGTATAACTTTCCCCTGCCATCACAGAAATAAATCCATCTCTGCTTTTATTAGACTATGCTGTTTGTATGTCTGGAATCAGTGTCCACAAAACCAAGGCCTACTTTAAAGGAGAGGTCCAGTGGTTTTTGTATTTGTATATATGTTTATTTTTCAAAGGGTCGGACTGAATTTAATGACAAACCAATTTTCTTTTCATTGTCGCCTTTCCAAGAGCCTCAACTTTATTTTCCAGGCGACATACCCATATGAGTTTTTTTTTAAGGATAGGTTGTACTTTTACTTGTTGTTTTTTTTTTTTTTTACCATGTTCACCATGTGGGATAAATAATGACATCATTTTATAGCTTAGGTCGTTACAGATGTGGCAATTTGTATGATTAAAATAAGAAATTATTTTGTAAGTGGAATATGTGTATGAAGTTCTGTTTTGCAAAACTTACCTCATTACTTAGTCCCACAAGGTGAGGATTTGGCAAAATTCCTCTGAAAACCAGATGCATTGAATGGCACTCCACTGGTGAAGAAGAAGACCATTACATTTTTAATTGGACAATGTGTTTCAAGGATAACACCATCCTCTTCATCAGGACCTGACAAAGAGCATGGTGTTATCCTTGAAACATGTTGTCTAAATGAATAAAACTACTTTCCTATTTTATATCAAGTCCATGTAATGGACTTCTTCTACAGCAGGGAAGCGCCATTCAATGCATCTGATTTTAGGAGGAATTTTGCCAGATCCTCACTACTGTTCTATATTGCGCCTACTGCTTGCTTGGGGATGGAACCCAGAATATGGATGCTGGCTTCTCTTGGACATCCATCTAAGAAGAACAGACAATTGTGTGTTCAAATGCCTACATTCACAGTGGTGTTCCTGCAGCAAAACCTGTACAGGTAAGTGGACATCCATCTGTATTTTTTATTTACCATACTTAATCTGAAGATAATGGCACCAAATAGTGCCCTTGCTGTTTCTTTCTATTGATCCACAAGGGGAGTTTGACATGCAATCTCCCTATCGCTCATATAGTATACTAGTATACCCCTCCAGCCCTATATTAGGCCTGCTGCCATGGAAACCCATCTGCAGATGCTCAGAAATCACTTTAAGGAAATAAACACAATTTGATCTTTGAACATCTTAGGGGTTATACAACAAGGATCTCTTCTTTTGACATTGAGAGCAGCAGTCCTGCTGCCATGCAACAGTCAAGCTACCTTCATAAATTTGCAATAGGAGACCAGTATTGGACTACTTCTGCCCTGCTGGCAAAATATTTATTGGGGTCATTAAGGGGTTAAAAAAATACTCATCTCATACTCACCAGTCTTTACTGATCACCACATCCTGGTCCTGTCTTGACACAAAGGAAATGACAGGTCAACGCTGTGGCTTGTGATTGGCTGAGATGGCATTTCTTGTATATTAAGATGGGACCAAGAAATTTAAGTCAATTGGAACCCAGTGAGTGACTGTGAATGCATACAGTGGGAAATGCACAATAGTCCTTGAAAACAGTCAACAAGTTGGTCATCAGACAGAATCTCAAGCTCTAATATTGCGGGGAACAATTAGGTTTGTTTTCGCTAGAACAATCACTGAGCCAGCAAGGAATGCGAATGCAGATGTGTATGTAATGTGCTTACAAATGTTGTTTAAAAGGTCTACATTCTCATCAAGGCAATGCTTATCTGCAACTGTTGCTTTATAGTTTCCAAAAAACTGTTAACACCATAATATGGCTCTATATGGATTCTGGGTTGTTCTGTGATGGCACAAGCTGTAATAGAGAAAAATGTACATAAAGCTGTCACAGTCTATGTAGCATTGGCTGTAAGCTTGGCTGGGATGAAATACCACTGTATTCTAGCTGTAAACAAAGGTCTAGGATCAGATGTGCCTGGTGTTTTCCAGTAGGAAGGAAAAGGGGTCAAGTTGGATGGGACAAACCACTCTAATCTGCCATCGAGTTTTATCTTACCATACAACAAACATGTATTTTTAATACCGGACCTTGTGGCCTTTAGTTTCCGTTGTCTGCTCCTCTCTCAGCTGCTGGCTACTCTGTACATCACGAGAAAGCAGCTTAATCCTCCCAACCCTTCAGAATGGGGCATTACGAGCTTTAGTCTGAAAGTCCTTAATGGGTTTTTACAAGAA
Source organism: Hyla sarda (assembly GCF_029499605.1). Classification (NCBI taxonomy): domain Eukaryota; kingdom Metazoa; phylum Chordata; class Amphibia; order Anura; family Hylidae; genus Hyla; species Hyla sarda. The sequence goes on from NC_079200.1 coordinate 44,836,963, forward strand.
TGCTCAGACGCTTCACCTCTCCAAGATGTCACATTATCTGGAGAGCAGATACCTTAGAGCAGGGAGATGTTGTTGGGTCATAAATCAGTTTCTTTCTCTCTTACTATTTTTCAAGATGAGCGATTCTTGGCTTATGGCATCAAACCTGGGAACAGGAAAGTGACAAGTAACAATTGGAGAGGTGAGCCAGGGTGGGTTAATGCCCCGCTTTAACAGTCATCTGACACGAGAGGCCTTTGCATTCATTTCTGCTGCTCTCACATCATTTAAAGTGGATTAATCAGAGGCGGCTAACAGCAAAAAGCGAACATTTGCCAAGTATTTACATGCTCTTCTTCATCTGAGCGGCTGGAAAGAACTTGCGAATTATATAAGCTACAAATTATTTCGCTCTACTTTTGAATATATCTGTTTTCTACAGTGAGATGATGCTCTGAAGAGAAAACAAAGTGCACAATTTACCACTCTTTGAAATCTAAAGCTTAGAGTTGTCTGGTTTAGGAAACCTATTTTCTATTAATAAAAGGTGGTCCCCCATTTAAGACTCTCATCTTGTTGCCAGAGTAGACAGTGACTACAATGAGTGTCTCCTGGCTTGTCTGTGCATTAAACAAACAATCAGTTGATTTTTTTTAAAGAACTGTGCAATGATTTGATTTCCCTGTTGTGGTGCTGCTGGGAAATTTGTAGTCTTGCTACCAGGTTCCTTCACACATCAAAGCTGATCTCTGGGTTTCAAGCAGTTGTACGCCCATTATTAGCTTACCTATGAGGATATACCTGTGTATTATGTTACTTAGGTCTTCTTTAAACTCTACCATGAACATTATCCACCACCTCACTTTTTCTCCTAATTTTGGTCTCATTGTACTTTAGGTGCCTATTTTAATGGAATAAATACAGTCTAGATGATTTGTATGCCGTCTATCCCTACCAAAATGTTAATATTGCAAGTTTTGCAAGTGGTTGGATATAGAAAAAAAAAAAAAAGTAAACTTAATGTTCTCTACAGAGAGTGATGCATCATGGGAGTAAATACTAACAGAGCTAAATAAAATAAGGTTGGTCTAGCTTAAGAACAGAAGACATGCTGTACAAATGCCATAGGATCACTTGATTAAAGGATCAAGGATGACTGGGGGATATATAGGAGGAGCTAAAACAGAACAGTGAGACTACCATTCAGCTACAATAATAAACCTAGTTGGTGTCAATAAGTGTTGAACACCTGGTGGATCAACCAAATTAGACAAGCTACAATTCAGTGCTATAAGATGTTGAAACCTAACTGATAAACCAGAACAGTGAGATCACTATTTAGTTAAGATAATCCACCAGAATATAAATACTACAATTGAATGCCCAGAAGAAGTGGGAACCAAGATGGTCAATCAGAACAGAGATATGCAGAGCCAATAAGATTTTGAGACCTAGATGAACAACCAGAGCAGAGCTTCTGCCATTGATTACTCATATGTGGAAACAAAGATGACGCACCAGAACAAATATACTACCAGTGAATACCCATAATAGGTGGAAACCAAGATGACCAACCAGAGCAAAGCTGCTACCAATGAATGGTCATAAAAGTTGGAAGCCAAGGTAATCAACCAGAACAGAGATACTACCAATAGGTGTCTATAAGAATGTGGAAACCAAGGGGATTAACAAGAACATATATACTTCCAATGAGTGCCCATAAAAGGTGGATACAAAGATGACTGACCAGAGTGAAGAATACTACATTTCAGCATGCATAAGACGTACCATTTAATACCTGTTTGAGGTAAAAACCAGGTTTATGAAACCTGCTCAGACATGTACTAAAAAAATATCTGTTGAATTATGAATGAACACTCCCAGCTGATCTGCGGAACCTTTTGAAGTCTGCTTGGACAGATATATTTTGTTGATGAGCTGCACATCTAAGGCAAAAGACAAAGGGGGAGCCTCTGCAATCCGGAGCTGCCGATCCAACAGGGCACCTTCTCCGGCCTCCAGTCGGGCCGCCTCCCCTTCCCTTTCTGAACCAGTGTAAAAGTAGAAAAAGAAAAGGCCCAGAACAGGTGCCTTGCGCGTTACCCAAGGAGATAGCAGAAGTATCCCCACATGGAGGGGGGACGGATGGAGGGTCTATAAAATGGCCGTTCACCTGGAGCATATGGTAAATACGCATATAACCTCAAGCAGAGGTACAGTCGAGAGATATCTCTCGTGCAGGCCCTCAGGTCTCAGGACAAGTCCAGAAGGAGATCCTGTAGTCAGACTGGGTAGGGCAAGGAAAAGGTGACCTTGATGCAGGCGCTCAGGCATCCAAGGAATAGCACAACCAAGTCATGGAAGTGAGTTAAAGTATCAGATATATTGGTACAAAGCAGCAATAACGCGTTTTGTGGTGTACATCCCCAAACGCGTTATTGCTGCTTTGTACCAATAAATCTGATACTTTAACTCACTTCCATGACTTGTTGTGATATTCCTTGGATGCCTGAGCACCTGCATGAAGGTCACTTTTTCCTTGCCCTAACCTTTCTGAACCAGGCTCAGTGGAGGGAGGTGATGACCGGGACCCTCCGTCAGGGATGGACTAACAACTTCTAGCCACAGAGGTGGCGAAAAACATTTTACCTAAAGTGCAGGAGACTCTGGCATCGGTGGTGCAAGCCACGCTGCTGTAGCTCAAATCCACAGTCTCCCAGCATGGTGAGTGGCTTACAGCAGTGGAGGAGAGAGCTTTTATTGCAGGGGAGATGGGGGAGAGCTCATTTACCTGAGTAGCTAACCTAGAGGCAGAATGCCATTTTCTCTGGGACAAGGTTGAGAACCTGAGGGTGTTTGACTTCCTGGAATCGATCCCTGCTAAGGACCTCCGCCATTTTTGTGAAGACCTCCTCCTGGAACTATTGGGATTTTCAAGTTTATGCAAAGTTGAGAGAGCTCACCAACTTTGGCCTAGCTTGCACCCTGCTCCAGATTAAGGTATACTGGGTTAGTTGGGGTAGGATCTGTGATAATAGTTCAATATGTTCCATCTTCCTTGGAGCAGTGGGGGAGGGGATTTTATTGAGGGATATTTCACATGGTCTGTGGCACTATTCAGCCATGTTACCTGGCATGCACAACGAGGCTCTTTCACGGTTCGTCTTAATGTGGCTTAATGCATTTCTCTTGTCATTGTTGGCAGGGGACTTGGATGGTTGAAGTAGTATGGATTCATCTTTGTGGATGGGAAAATGGAAGTCTATGGGGTATTGTGGGTCCTTACCAGTTGGACAGAGGTACGGGGTCAACCCTGGTTTGACTCATAGTTATGGGTTCATGTTTTTCTTTTTTCTTTGTGGGTTGCGGCTTTGGGTTGGTCGGTGGGTGGTTGGACAGGGTGGGTTAAACTTTGGTCTCTGTATGTTCTGCAATCCTGTTTTATCTACTGTATGGGCTACAAATTGTTACTAGACTATGCGTATAGTCACTTGGAATGTTAAGGGACTTCGGTCCCCACAAAAACATAATATGGTCCTCCGTCACTTGAAACCTATAAAGTCTGGCATTATTGCAGGAAACGCACTGCATCAGAGAAGATAGAAATCAGCAATGTCTATGGGCCAAATGTCTCTAGTAATTCCTTCTATAATACTTCATCCCACAGGTTAATATCCAGTTCTGTGACACTTAAAATTGTAGCGGCTTTAATGCTGTAATGGATTCTCTAGAGGATCATAGACAGACGCATCTTCTACATCCACACCCAAGACAGTACAATCTTATCTTGACGAGGTGGGCAGAGAGCTCTCAACTGGTGGGTGGGTTAAGGATGTGCTCCCTGAGGACAGAGAATTCAGTCACTTTTTTCCTGCACATGAGTCCTGGTCAAGATTGGACTACTGTTTTTTGACGGAGTCCCTGATCCCCTGGGTACAGTGTTTGGACTTTGCAGGTTTAGTCATATCGGATCATGCCCTTTTAGTCCCTACTCTGACAGATGTTATCCCTAGAGAGTCAGACTTTATTTGGAGGTTCCCGGGAGGACTAGCTAGGTGCGAGAAATTTCAGGAACTACTAAAGGGGTGGTGGCTGGATTACAGTTCTACTAATGGTGAACATGCTCAGACTCCCCAATTGTTTTTTAATACTGCTAAGGCGGTATTACGGGGTAGAATACTTGTTTACACAGCATCCTTAAAACGTAAGGTGATGGCTCAGATTAAGAATCTGGGGCAGACTATACTTAAAGCTTACACGGCCTTCGTGGTGAACCCTTTGGAGGAGACGAAGCGGGAATGGTCTGTAGCAAAATTTTCTTATGAGGCGTGGATTGAACACAGGGATAATCTATATCGTTCGCAGTTTGAAGCTTCTTTGTTTAGGTTCAGAAACAAACCTGGATGTTTGCTTGCTAGATTTGCGAGAGGGGCTTTTCCCCACTCCCAGATCCCGGTAATGAGAGATTCTGAGGGATTCTAAAAAGATAAACAACGTTTTGCAAAAGGATTTTCATGCTCTCTACTCATCTCAGGAGGCTACCGCTCAACCCTCTAGGGATTGGTTGGTGTTGGCAAACCTCCTGTCACTGATGGAAGATGAGAGATCGAGATTGAGTGCACTGGTGTCCCGGAAGGAGTTGGAAAGAGGGGTTAAGAATCTTAAATCTAATAAAACACTGGGACCTGATGGTTTCACGGGGGATGTTTATTAAATTCTCCTTATGGAGTTGTCACCTTCTCTTCTGGCCTTGTGCAACTCCTACCTGCAGGGAGATCCTACCCCAGACCTTATGAATACAGCGTACATTAAGGTTTTACCTAAACCTGGGAAGGAAGTTTTGTCTCCAGATGAATATAGGCCGATATGTCTTATTAATGTGGATCTGAAGTTGATCTCTAAAATCATGGCAGATAGGCTGGTGTCAGTTTTGCCCCACCCATCTCTTCCCTGCAGGTAGGCTTCTACCATGGTCGCTCTACTAAAGCTCACTTTTTTATTTAATTTTTTTACTCTGTTTTGGTCGGGATTTATTATCTAAAACATTGCTGGACTGTCTCTGTTTCATTCTCTGCTACTATGTCATGCAAGGGAATGCCCTTGCTATTTCTGTATTACGGTCTCTATTGTTGAAACTCCAATAAAATATGTTTTAAATAAATAATAGTCTGCATTTCAGCCCCTTTGCTCTGTTCATGGTGCTTATTTTATAGTACTTTGCCCTTAGAGGTCTTTTTATATTTTTTTGTAAAGGTGGAAGCCACAAACCATCATTAACCTTGGACTTCACACATCCCTTAGTGAGAGTATCTGTGCTAGCTGGAGCTTCTTGGAGACAGGCAGTATCCAGTTTAGTCACTGGGAAGGTCTGCCCTAAAGATGCCTTAGTTTGCCCATAACTTGACTTCCACCCCTGTTTAATGTTACAAGGTACAGATAATTGTATGAAATAAAAAGCTTAAGTACTTGTAGGGTGGGAAAGCCTAATAAACAAGATGTTTGTTACTGTGATTTCTTATATACAGAGTTAGTGTGCAATGTATGTACTTTTTCTCCCCCCTAGAATGAATCATCAACTTTTGATGGAAAACTGGGAAGTAGGTGGGGGAGAATCCCTTTTAGTGACGTAGGGAATTAAAAAAAAATTAATTTAAAAGGTTTTGGTAGGGATCAGATTTGTCAAAAACATTGGGAGGTTGTTTTTAATGTCTTTTTTAATTATGTATTTTAGTAGAACTATTTAAAGGAGTTGTCTCACTACAGACAATCCCATTCGTATTGTCAGTGAGCATGTCTGCAAATGAAGTGTAATATATGGAAGATGTGACAATGTTTGGCTCGAGTTTGCCAATCAAACCTGGATTCAGTCTAAAATTTACTAAAAGTTTGGTTCTGTGTGAACTCAAACCTCAAGCTGTTCGCTGTGGCCAAAACTGACAAAATGGTATCATCAGAAAAGATAAAGAGGATAACATGGCCTTAGAGAAGCCCATAATACCTTGCAAAAAGGAGTAAGGGATTTCAGGGCTCTTAGCCAGTGTTATACATAGGTTTTGGGCCTATTGGTGAAGTTCAGGTTCTGTTGAACTAGTCAGGCTGAACCACTAGGATGTAATGCTCAGCACATACCCCTATGTGTATAGCATTTTGTAACTATGTAGTACATACACATAGCGGTACTACAGACACTACACATCACAACATCAGGCTGCGATACCACAGATCTGCAGACTGTATCACACATTGGGCTGAAATACATTAGCTCAGCAGTAAGAAATATATATATAATATCAGGCTGAGATACCTCATATCTGCAGATAGTATCACACGTTAGGCGATGTTTAAAGGGGTACTCTGCCCCTAGACATCTTCTCCCCTATCCAAAGGATAGGGGATAAGATGTCAGATAGCCGGGGTCCCGCCGCTGGGGAACCCCGCAATATAGCAAGCAGCACCCACCTGTAACTGCTTCCGGAAGCGCTGGAGGATCTCAGGCAAATTCCTCCCGACCACGGGGACGGAAGATCGTGACATCACGTCTTCGCCCCCGTGTGACGTTACGCCCCACTCCCTCAATGCATGTCTATGGGAGGAGGTGTGACGGCTGCGGCGGCCAGCGGCAGGACCCCGGCGATCTGACATCTAGGGGCGGAGTACCCCTTTAATGGGAAGTTGATTTAAAGGGATCTTGTGCCAAATAGTGCTTATACTATGGCTAGTAGTACACCATCCTATATAACAAGAAAACTGTGGCAGACAACAACGTGAATGCAAATAATGTTTATTGTTTAAAATTACAATAAAAACAGGATTGGCGTCTGACAAATATGGAACATCTCTCATATAGAAGCTACTAATATGAGGTAAAATGCCAACATAGCATCTCAAGATAGTACTAAGATTCTACATAGCAGCATAACAACAATACAGTGCTGTATCCAGGTTCAGTGCAAAAGATATAAGCATAAAGTGCTAAAGTAAAGAGTGCCACTGCATTGACTATATGGACAATGGACTAATATGACATTTGCTTCTACATGGCTAACCAAAATGCACAGGGATTTGTCATGGGATACAGTGATGGCCGTAAATGTTGGCACCCCTGAATTTTTTCTCACAGAAATGGACAAAATTATTGGCACCCTTTCAAAGTTGTGGAAAAATTAGATTGTATCAAGATGGAGATGCTCCCTAAGCTCACCTGGGCCAAGTATGGGCAATATAAAAATCAGACCTGAAAGCAGATAAAAAGGAGAGAAGTTCACTTAGTCTTTGCATTGTGTGGCACACTGAGCATGGGCAACAAAAAGAGGAGAAGAGAACTGTCTGAGGACTTGAGAACCAAAATGTTGGAAAAATATCAACAATCTCAAGGTTACAAGTCCATCTCCAGAGATCTAGATTTATTTTTGTCCGCAGTGCGCAACATTATCAAGAAGTTTGCAACTCATGGCACTGTAGCTAATCTCCCTGGGCATGGACAGAAGAGAAAAATTGATGAAAGGTGTCAACACAGGATAGTCTGGATGGTGGATAAGCAGCCCCAAACAAGTTCCAAAGATAGTTCGCACTGACACTGATGCTCCCTGAGCTTACAGGACAGCTTAAATATGTGTCGACATTTAAGTGAAATGAAACAATATGGCAGGAGACCCAGGAGAACCCCACTGCTGATACAGAGACTAAAAAGCAAGACTACATTTTGCCAAAATCCTTCTGGGAAAACGTCTTGTGGACAGATGAGACCAAGATAGAGCTTTTTGGTAAAGCCCATCATTCTACTGTTTACCGAAAATGGAATGAGGCCTACAAAGAAAAGAACACAGTACCTACAGTGAAATATGTTGGAGGTTCAATGATGTTTTGGGGTTGCTTTGCTGTCTCTGACACTGGGTGCCTTGAATGTGTGCAAGGCATCATAAAATCTGAGGATTACCAACAGATTTTGGGTCGCACTGTACAGCCCAGTGTCAGAAAGCTGGGTTTGCATCCGAGATGTATTCCAGCAGGACAGTGATCCCAAATATATGTGAAAAAGCACCCAGAAATGGATGGCAACAAAGCGCTGGAGAGTTCTGAAGTGGCCAGCAATGAGTATAGATCTAAATCCCATTGAACACTTGTGGAGAGATCTTAAAATTGCTGTTGGGAAAAGGCACCTTCCAATAAGAGAAACCTGGAGCAGTTTGCAAAGAAAGAATGGTCCAACATTCCGGCTGAGAGGTGTAAGAAGCTTATTGATGGTTATAGGAAGCGACTGATTTCAGTTATTTTTTCCAAAGGGTGTGCAATAGTTAAGGGTGACAATAATTTTGTCCAGCCCATTTTTGGTGTTGTGATTGGATCTAATTACAGTATTTTGAAATGATATGTATACATTTTTTCATATGCCTTTTCTTCTTTGAAATTATGTCCCACCATATCGAATATCGAATATATGTATGTGACTGCATATTGCTTGAGAATGTTACATTGCCGGTATTGATTCCGGACCATGTTTTCCAGCTGTTGATTTTAAATATGTCATGTGACTTATTGTTAAGTATTTTAACATGTTGTGTATACCAAGAAACCACTCTATGACTAAGCGCATTGCTGGGTGAAACGCGTCACAGGTTTCATCGTGCTTGTCTTTTCCTGTTAATCCCAAGAGTTTGGTATAACATTATGTCCAATTTGCTTTTTTCCCTCCTTTTTTTGGTTTAGTTCCAATACATACAAAGGGAATAAACATGTGTATAGCAAAACATGTGCTACTGCAATCCTTTTCTGTGAGAAATACTTCATTTTCTTGAAAAATTTCAGGGGTGCCAACATTTATGGCCATAACTGTATATTCCAGCCGTCAAAGCTCTGCTTTGCACACCTTGTAGATGTCTACCTTGTTTGAAGTTTGTTTGTTTGTCCTGTTACTCATTAACTTTTTTATGATGTTTTTTAACTTGTTTTATTTGGCTAATGTACATAGTTATTAAAGTTAAACCAAAAAAAGCCCTTTTTGTGTAATTTTTTCCAATTAATCGATTTAGTCGAATGAATAGTCGACCAACTAATCGATTTTGGAAATAATTGTTAGCTGCAGCTCTAATGGTATTCGTCATCCCTACACTCAGACACAGAACCCACTCTTGGATCCCATGGGCACCAATCAAAGTTAAGATAGTGGTAAAACAGCAGAATATCTGTCAGAGGGATCTGAATTGAAAGTGTCTGGAAGGCCTAAAGTATTTGTGGTAAGATATTATGAGGAAAGCAGTCCTAACCTGAAAGCCCAAGTAGAGAAGTCCACCTAAATTGACCATATTTAGGGGCAAATTAAGATTCAGGGCTTCTGACTTCCAAGTTCTTTTTTACTTCAGAGCAATACAAGAAAATTGGTTGCGAAGGTGTGCACATTTAACTATTTAACTCATTTCCTTGGAGGGTAAAGGGGCTTTGCACAGATGGAACAGGAAACACTTATCTTTTGTCAACAGGAATAACTTTCTACGTACACTGTAGAACTGGAACTGGACAGTTTCACATACTATGAGTGTATCGCGCTACGGTTGTCGGTATCTTATATGTCATCAGAAAAAAAGCCATATAGATTTTTACCATATTAGTGATATTTCCTTTTATTAATATAACCCCTCTATAAGGTCACATGGCCAGCGCTAAGGTTAACCGACTACAATGAATTCTGGTGTGATTTAGATGTTTTCTCATATGGGATATTTGTGAGACAGAAAGTAGCTAGTCTGCCAGGAAATTTGAGGCTGGGCAAACAACATCACTGTCTATCTTTGTAATACAAATTGTTAGTAGGATAGTGGGGACTGAGCTGGAATAACTGCAACCCCAGGAGAGCAACAGTAAGTGCCCTGCAATAACAATAATAGCATGGGAAATGTGAGATGTAGCATGCAGAAGGCACAAACATATACGTGTAAACTCCATTGCAGGGGTTTATACCTGACCTATGCCAGATGGGACTGAAGCCAATATTGGCATTCCTTCTCAGTATGTTATAGGCAGTACTACCTAAATATCCCCATGCATCCACAAGAGATGTTGTTGGAGTTGTTTTAAGCTTGGCTTCCAAATAAAGACATTTTTGTTTTGTGAAATTTTTCTATACTTTTGTGTTGGTATAAAAGGATTTTCTGAAGTTACAGGCATGGAACTAAAGGTAATTTCGGTTTTCATGCATACTGTGGAAAATAGATAACCAGTGTCTGTGAGTGTTTGAAAAGCTATTTAAAATATAGTTATTTAATTGGAGATCCAATGCAGTGTTATTATTTGCAAATTGTATGTCTGACCTGTCAATCTTATGACATTTTGTGTATTCTTTCAGTGTTCTTTGTTTATTTGAAAAGCAAAATAAAGAATGAAAGGAAAAGCTATTTTAATTTTACTACTAAAGGAACCTTTGGGAAAAAGTGATAGGGATTAATAGAAGTCCTTAAAGGGGTTATCCAGCATAAGGTGATTTTAGTACGTATCTGCCAGACAGTAATGGACATGCTTAGGAAGGATCTGCGCTTGTCTTGGGGCTAATTGGCTATGCTGTGAGATTACCATAACACTGTGGCTAGCTTTCTGTGAACTTGTATTTCCTGTTTTCAATTTTGCCTACAAATCCCATGATACCATTTTCCTCCTTCTCACACATCAGCTACCCCACCCATTGAAACATAAATGAAACAATTAGGATGCCTACAGTTGTTGCATTAGTTGCAGATTGATCCCTCCACCCATTGAAGCAGACAGGCTCCCTGTCATCAGCTGACTAGTGAGTCAGGTCCCGGCCGCATTGCAAACTGGGAAATATCCGAGACAGCAGTCATTTTGTATGCTGTTAAAAATAAATATTGGGGTGAAAATCACAGAAGAATTGTGAGAAATCCGTCACATACAGGTACAGACACTATATTATGAACTACACTAACTTTACAACCCCTGTAGCATAGTCAAATAAAAAAAATTCCCGGAATACCCCTTTAAACCATGTTTGTGGTGTATTAGAAATGAATTGTTGAGGTGTAGAACAATGGTTGCCCCATTGGTAAGCATAATATAGGGAGCTGGTACCCTGAGTAGGATAGAATTCAAGGGCTATTGAGTGTAGAACAGTAAATCAAGACCGTTTTTCATGAGCAGATGGTTGCCAAGAACGAGCACTGATCTCAATGAGATCTTGATGCTCATTTAATGAGCCTTCATATGGCTGAATTAATAAGAACTAGTGGTCTATTGGTTGGATCGATCAGAAGGTGCTTTAACGTCACCATTGTTTGCCGCACATCACTCATTTACACAGGGCGATGTGCAGCTGATTACTATGATTTTAATGGCCGAACAAAAGATGAAATTGGCTGATCACTGGAGCTTTTACACGGGACAATCATAGGGAACGAGTGTTCCAATAAATGCTCATTCTCCCAATGCTTGGCCCATATAAAAGGGCTTTAAAGGAGTAGTCCAGTGGTGAACAACTTATCCCCTATCTAAAGGATAGGGGATAAGTTGCAGATCACGGGGGGTCCGACTGCTGGGGCCCCCTGCGATCTCCTGTACGGAGCCCCGACAGCCCGCGGGGAGGGGGCGTGTCGACCTCCGCACGAAGCGGCGGCCGACACTCCCCCTCAATACAACTCTATGGCAGAGCCGAAGCGCTGCCTTCAGCAATCTCCGGCTCTGCCATTGAGATGTATTGAGGGGGGCGTGTCGGCCGCCGCTTCGTGCGGGGGTCGACACCCGCTATGTGGCCGGAGAGCCGGGGCCCCGTACAGAGAGATCGCAAGGGGCCCCAGCGGTCGGACCCCCCGCGATCTCAAACTTATCCCCTATCCTTTAGATAGGGGATAAGTTGTTCACCACTGGACTACCCCTTTAAGCATGATATGGAGGGAGAAGAACATAAAGGGTTTGGCGAAACCGGTTGGATAGTACTGCAGGTATATGTGCACAGGAAGAATTACTACTCATCAATATTGTAGTTTTTAGTTCTTTTTCTGTTATATTGGTATATTACATAGTAACATAGTTTGTAAGGTTGAAAAAAAGACAAGAGTCCATCGAGTTGAACCTAAAACCCTACTTTGTTGAACCAGAGGAAGGCAAAAAAAAACCTTATGAGGCAGATGCCAATTGCTCCATGACATAGGAAAATTCCTTCCCAACTCCAATATGGCATCAGAATAAATCCCTGGATCAACGATTTATCCATATAAGTCTAGTATCCATGACTTGTAATTTTGTATTTTTTCCAGAAAAACATCCAGGCCCCCCTTGTTTATTGAGTCAGACATCACAACATCATGTGGCAGAGAGTTCCATAGTCTCACTGCTCTTACAGTAAAGAATCTCAGTCTGTGATGATGGTTCAACCTTCTTTCCTCTAGATGTAGAGGATGCCAACTTGTCATGGTTACTGGTCTAGGTATAAAAAGATCACTAGAAAGATATCTGTACTGTCCCTTTATACAGTTATGGCCATTAAATTTTTCTAGAAAATGAAGTATTTCTCACAGAAAAGGATTGCAGTAACACACGTTTTGCTATACACATGTTTATTCCCTTTGTGTGTATTGGAACTAAACCAAAAAAGGGAGGAAAAAAGCAAACTGGACATAATTTCACACCAAACTCCAAGAATGGGCTGGACAAAATTATTGGCACTCTTTCAAAATTGTGGAAAAATAAGATTGTTTCAAGCATGTGATGCTCCTTTAAACTCACCTGGGGCAAGTAACAGGTGTGGGCAATATAAAAATCACAACTGAAAGCAGATATAAAAGGAGAGTTCACTTAGTCTTTGCATTGTGTGTCTGTGTGTACCACACTAAGCATGGACAACAGAAAGAGGAGAAGAGAACTGTCTGAGGACTTGAGAACCAACATTTTGGAAAAAATATCAACAATCTCAAGTTTACAAGTCCATCTCCAGAGATCTAGATTTGCCTTTGTCCACAGTGCGCAACATTATCAAGAAGTTTGCAACCCATGGCACTGTAGCTAATCTCCCTGGATGTGGACGGAAGAGAAATATTGATGAAAGGTGTCAACACAGGATAGTCCGGATGGTGGATATGGAGCCCCAAACAAGTTCCAAAGATATTCAAGCTGTCCTGCAGGCTCAGGGAGCATCAGTGTCAGCGCAAACTATCCATGGACATTTAAATGAAATGAAATGCTATGACAGGAAACCCAAGAGGACCCTGCTGCTGACACAGAGACATTAAAAAGCAAGATTACATTTTGCCAAAATGAACTTGAGTAAGCCAAAATCCTTCTGGGAAAACATCTTGTGCACAGATGAGCTTAAAGTAGATAAGATAAAGCTTTTTGGTAAAGCATATCATTCTACTGTTTACCGAAAACAGAATGAGGCCTACAAAAGAAAAGAACACAGTACCTATAATGAAATATGGTGGAGATTCAATGATGTTTTGGGGTTGTTTTGCTGCCTCTGGCACTGGGTGAGTTGAATGTGTGCAAGGCATCATGAAATCTGAGGATTACCAACGGATTTTGGGTCACACTGTACAGCCCAGTGTCAGAAAGCTGGGTTTGCATCCGAGATCTTGGGTCTTCCAGCAGGAATATGACCCCAAACATACATCAAAAGCACCCAGAAATGGATGGCTACAAAGCGCTGGAGAGTTCTGAAGTGGCCAGCAATGAGTCCAGATCTAAATCCCATTGAACACCTGTGGAGAGATCTTAAAGCGCAACTGTCATGACATTTTGGTGCAATAACCTGCACACAGCCTTTGTACTGTGTGCAGGTGGTGGTTATAGCAATGTTTTTACCTGAAATTTGGCGGCTTTCATGACTGCAAAAAAAGGCTTTTATTCAAAGCCACTGACTGTCGGATAGGCGTGGCGCGAGGTACGCGATGCCCCGCCGCCGTCACGCCTACCCCCATGCCTACCCCGTATGTCCGCGCTGGGACCGCTGTGTGATTGACACACAGGTCCCAGCGTATTGCGCCCTTCAGCTAATCTAGCCTGCGCGCTGCTGTGTGTCATCCAGCAAGCGCTCGCTCCCGCTGCCGTCTTCCTCCTCAGTGCGCCTGCGTAGTGCTAGATGCAGAGAGCGCGCTTCCTCTCTGCACCTAATATCAAGAACTAACCTGATTGCGCTATGCTCTGCGCAGGCGCACTGAGGAGGAAGACGGCGGCGGGAGCAAGCGCTTGCTGGATGACACACAGCAGCGCGCAGGTTAGATTAGCTGAAGAGCGTATGCGCTGGGACCTGTGTCAATCACACAGAGGTCCCAGCGTGGACATACGGGGTAGGTGTGGGGGTGGGCGTGGCGGCGGGGCATCGCGTACTTCGTGCCACGCCTATCCGACCGTCAGTGGCTTTGAATAAAAGCCTTTTTTGCAATCATGAAAGCCGTCAAATTTCAGGCAAAAACATTGCTATAACCACCACCTGCACACAGTACAAAGGCTGTGTGCAGGTCATTGCACCAAAATGTCATGACAGATGCGCTTTAAAATTGCTTCCAATAAGAGGGACCTGGAGCAGTTTGCAAAGGAAGAGTGGTCCAACATTCTGGCTGAGAGGTGTAAGAAGCTTATTGATTTCAGTTATTTGTTCCAAAGGGTGTACCACCAAATATTAAGTTAACCCCTTAATGACGCAGGACGTAAATGTAAGTCCTGGTGAGGTGGTACTTAACGCACCAAGACGTACATTTATGTCCTATACATAACCGTGGATCATGCGCGGCAGGGACCCAGCGGCAATGGCCAACATCCGCGATCATGCGGATATCTGCCATTAACCCCTCAGATGCTGTGATGAATACAGATCACGGCATCTGCGGCAGTGCGGTCACTAAAATGGATTATTGGATCGCCTGCAGCGCTGCCGCGGCAATCGGATCATCCAGAATGGCAGACGGAGGTCCCCTTACCTGCCTCCACTGTCTTCCATGGGACTTCTGCTCTGGTCTGGGATCGAGCAGACCAGAGCAGAAGATGACCGATAACACTAATCAGTGCTATGCCCTATGCATAGCACTGAACAGTATTAGCAATCGAATGATTGCTATAAATAGTCCCCTATGGGGATTATTAAAGTGTAAAAATAAAAGTAAAAAAAATAGAAAAAAATCCCCTCCCCCAATAAAAATGTAAATTGCCGTTTTTCCCAATTTTACCCTCTAAAAGTGTAAAAAAAAAATTTTTTAATAAGCATATTTGGTAACGCTGCGTGCGTAAATTTCTGATCTATTAAAATATAATGTTAATTATCCCGTACGGTGAATGGCGTGGAGGTAAAAAAAAAAGTCCAAAATTGCTGCTTTTTTATAATATTTTATTCCAAATAAAATTGGTTAAAAATCTATTAAAAGTTTTATATATGCAAATGTGGTATAACAAGAAATTACAGATCACGGTGCAAAAAATTAGCCCTCATACTGCCGCTTATACAGAAAGATGAAAAAGTTATAGGTCAGCAAAATAGAGGGATTTTAAACACACTAATTTGGTTAAAAAGTTTGCAATTTTTTAAGCAGTATAATAATAGAAAAGTATGTAATCATGGGTATCATTTTAATCATATTGACCCACAGAATAAAGAAAAAATCTATTTTACTGTAAAGTGTACAGCATGAAAACGAAACCTTCCAAAATTTGCAATATTGCAGTTTTCTTATCAATTTCCCCACACAAATAGTATTTTTTTGGTAGCGCCATACATTTTATGGTAAAGTGAGTGATGTAATTACAAAGGACAACTGGTCGCGCATAAAACAAGCCCTCATACTAGTCTGTGGATGAAAATATAAAAGAGTTATGATTTTTAGAAAGCAAGGAAGAAAAAATGAAAATGTAAAAGTCCTTAAGGGGTTAAGGGTGCCAATAATTTTGTCCAGCCCATTTTTGGAGTTTGGTGTGACATTATGTCCAATTTGCTTTTTTCCTCCCTTTTTTGGCGTAGTTCCAATACACACAAAGAGAATAAACATGTGTACAGCAAAACATATGTTACTGCAATCCTTTTCTGTGAGAAATACTTCATTTTCTTGAAAAATTCCAGGGGTGCCAACATTTTACGGCCATAGGTATATAAGGGGTTAGTGTTAACCCTAGAAGAGTTTGTGACGCCAGGCTGA
Organism: Hyla sarda; assembly: GCF_029499605.1. Lineage (NCBI taxonomy): Eukaryota > Metazoa > Chordata > Amphibia > Anura > Hylidae > Hyla > Hyla sarda. The sequence continues at coordinate 44,853,063 of NC_079200.1, forward strand.
GGGCTGGTATGCTGAATCAGTGTTCCGGCCTATCGCCACCCTTCCCAATAACGATAGGTGCATAAAATAACTGAAGGTCCACAAGGAGATTTGAACTTGAATAACGTTTACTGAAGTGCTTGCAATATTCACGGTACAGTCACAGTCTCATACAAACAGTCCTTTGATTACTTAGCGACTGGCAGTAGTTGCGGACCTTGAGCTAGACAATAACTCTCTCAATTTAGGAAGAGAGTTGCAGATCCCTCCAGATTTAGGGGAGGTATTAGGTCCGGAGATGCTGCAGAGTGTTTGGGAGGTGATATAATTATAATCGTTCAGCCGTTGCCGCGAGGCTCGGGCCTAACTCACTGCGATTACTGCTGTACAGGTCTTGCTTGCTTGACAGCCCACGAGGTAAGAGAGAGAAACATGGCCGCCGCTCCCTTATATGGGCAAGGGGCGTGGCGAATCTGATTGGTCCGAACGTCTGCCATTCACCTTACATGGTGTGATGGGATTGCTTACGTCACAGAATCTATATACATTATAAAACCAAAACGAGGCTAGAGATACCAAAGTGAGGCCTGGAACGCATCCAGAGTGAGGCTTGGAACGCATCACATGACCCGAAGGCCCTGCGACACCATGGAAACAAGTAATTAACCATTTATTTACATTTATACTATACTATTTATATTATCTATGCATAAATTACTAATTATACGTTAAGATAGAGGCGACTAGGGGTAGACTAGATTACAGGGATCCCTACGTCCTAGGGACTCTGGCAATGGGTACCCATAAATAAATAAGTACCGTATGAAATGCGGGACTGGGACACCACAACTGTATATTTGCGCATTGTGATCTAATCGCCCCGAAGACGTATTCCTGAAGGTTGCTTTGTCTTCTGGAAAGCAATGATAGCCACATCCCTGTCCTGTTGTACGGTTAGGCCTCATTGCCAAATTTCTATATGTGTGCTGTGATAATACATTTTTAGAAGACAATCCGATGCATACCTAGGTAAGAGGGACTATGCTATTGAAGGTTTTATGATCTACACTAGCAACATAACCCCAAAAATTAATGTTAAAGGGACCTTGCCCAGGATTTGTAGGAAATGGTTGTCCTGTCACTGTTGTCAATGGCGTGTATCTGGTATTGCAGTTCACCCAGTTAACTTTAGAAGGAAGGGATTGACTGTAAAACCAGACATAGCCATTGGACAAATTACTACTGTTTCTGTGGGAATTTTTTTTTTCTTAAAGGAATCATAGACAAGTCATAGTAAACATTTCAAAAAGTAAAAAATGGGTCATTTACAATTGAGTGAAGGTATCACCATATATTTTATTATCTTTATCAAAATCTTTGACATAGAAAACTTTTTCGCAAGTATTAGTGACATCCTGACTGGATCTCCTCCCTGTACCGGGGACATTAATAATCCATCAGGAATTTTGATGAGGCTCTTGGAATTTTCCGCAGTACATTCCTTTCCCAGACACAGGAATGAGTAGACCAGCACGTGTGGCTGAGCTGACAGGCCTTGTTTACCCCCAACAATGAGAGCTGCTCTGTAGATCTGAAAGTGCTAATGGGTCAGACCAGAGTCTTGAGCAGTTTTCCTCCAAATTCTTTGAAGGTGATGTCGGGTGCTGCCTTTCTGTTGCTAATACTCACGCCTAAACCACTTATGTCCATGTTTCTCTGCTCATAATCATCCTGATAGGACTATGTAACATTCTTTAATTCTTTGTTTCTACAGCTTCCAACGTTCTTCTTGTACTTCCTGTCGTGTGTCTTTTGACTTCTTTCATATCCTTCCTTTTCTCTCTCATCTTCCTTCCTTACTCTTTCGTTACCTCTTTATAACTCCACCTATTACATTTCCATGTCTCATCTTCCTTGTGTGTCTATTGTGTTTATTAACTTGTCTTAACCAGAATACAACCCTTTCAGGATTCATCTAAAACTTGCTGGCCCATTTTAGCTTTTTTATTTCTTGTCACTGCTGTAGTCTTCTGTCTCTAATGCTCTTTTCTCTGAATTTCTTTCTTTTTTTCTTTTTAAGAGTCACTGTCACACAGACACATCAAAAGTTTTCACCACTTGGGGTCTCTGTCCTGAGACTCCCATTGATTCCTTGATATAGCTGGGAGAAGGGCATGGCTGTGCACTTCACTCCCCAGCTTTCCATTAGAACTGACTTGTTGCAGGAGGCATGTTAAGTCATTCTCTCTTTTCTTCTCTGTTTCTCTCTTCATTTGTTTCCTCTTCTTCTTTATATTTCCTTCTACCTTTTTTTCCATGTGTGTTTTCTTTTTCTGTGTCCTTTTTTTCTCACTGTCTCTATCTCTATATCTCTCTCTCTCTCTTTCTCTAGCTCCCTCTTTCTCTGTCTCTCCTTCTCTTTATGTCTGTCCTTCTCTGTGTATCTCTCTTACTGTTACCTTGGCACTGTCTAGCACCCCCCCCCCCCCCCCATAGTTTCTTCATTTACCCTCAGGGAGCACTTGGCCTCCCAGATTGATCTTTGAGTCTTGCTTTCCCACACCTGCAGTTGGGCTTTTGCCGCAGGACTTTAAAACATATGAAGACATGTACATACACATGTAGACACATGTTCATATGCTATCGTGCATCCACATATATAAACAATCACATGCATGCCTATAAATACATATGGTAAAGCATAATAAACACATGGAAGCCACAAATCTGAATTATAGTTACATCTGAATTGCAGACACTCTTGTTCACGCAAACAATTACCACAAACTTGACATATGTAATTTCGTTTTATACGGGGAAAGGGTGAAATACAGTATCCCACATAAGTAAGTACACCCTCACATTTTTGTAAATATGTTATTATATCTTATCATGTGACAAACCCTGAAGAATGTCAGCGAAGGACTGCTCACTGTGTTCCGTCTGCAAATCCGGCACTTGCGGGGTAGCTGGGGTACCAAATAAGGCACAGGTACCAGTCAAGGGGTACCCTCGCTACATCAGGTCTATGGTGCTATACAGATGACACTCCTTTTTATATCTAAATATTTTGAAAAAATGGGGGAGATAAACCCGGTTCATGACGTCATCTGCGGGACGAAAGTGTGTATACACGAGACAGTACATAAATAAATATTAAAAACATTCATTAAACTGTTTTTTTTTTTCCTGGGACTTGAGCCCTGGGTATACTCACTTTTGTTGCCAAGGTTTAGACATTGATGGCTGTGTTGAGTTTTTTTGAGGCTGTGCACTCATTACTTTACATCGTAGCAGACTGTCTTTTCTTCAGTGCTGTCACATGAAAAGATATAATAAAATATTTATTTAAATGTAAAGAGTGTACTCGCTATGTTAGATACTGTAAGTGTCACTTCAATTGTCAGTTTCTTTGGATTCTGGCAATATGTTTCATTATAAAACTATGCTGGACCCCATCAAGGAAAACCAAGAAGTGCAGGAATCATTCACCCACATGTTGGTCATGTGGTGTGAAGCAGACATTTCTTCTACAAGAGCTGTACCTTTGTGAATTTGTCAGGCGACGAATCAGCTTGTTGGAAACATTGGAAGGTTTCCTAACTTCATTATAGAAACCATTTCCAGTACTTCTAGAAGGGGTATTCTGGAGGAAATAAAAATTGCTTTCAAATCAACTGGTTCCCAAAAATGATACAGGTTTGTCAGTAACTGTCCGGAGCAGAAGAGGTTTGCTATGGGAATTTTCTCTTGCTCTGGACACTTCCTCATACAGACAAAGGTGACAGCAAAGATCACTGTGGTCAGGCTGGAAAGACCTACACAACTTCTTGTGGAGCATACAGCACCTGAGAAGTACTGGAATGATTAAGATTTTGTAATGAAGTAATTTACTGGCACCAGTTGATTTGAAAACATTTTTTTTCCTCTGTAGTATCCCTTTAAACCTTTAGTCTTCATAAGGTGATGACCTGTTCTTACCTGTTCTTACCAGTAAGGTACTTTCTTACAAAAAGAGTCTGGTGAAAATACAAATGTGTTACCAGTCGTATGACTAACTTAGTATATGGGTGTTTACAATTGTTCCTCAAGCCTATACATGAAGCTTTCGAATGAGACAATCAATTCAGTCATTTAGAAGACAATTGTTACATATTTACACAGTATAAAAATGTCACAGGGGAAATGAAAGGCATTGTAATATAAATGCATTATCCGTCATTATCCTCATTACTGTCAAGTAAAGTCATTTGCCAGCAATAAATATTTCAAATGTTTTGTCTGGTATAACTGCGAATCTCTTTCTTAGTTGATGTATCTTGTGAAACTGTACAGATATTTAGTCATCTTCAAGGCATTCTTGGAAAGAGCCACATTATATATTTAAAAGGAAGATGCTTCTTGTATTCTTTAGTAGAAACTGTTTGTGCTTTGGTGCCATTGACTGCAGTCTATTAAAAGGGTCACCTAGGATTACAACTTAATGCCTATTAAGACAAATGATAGGTATCTGATTGGTAGGGGTTGTCCTACTGGGGCCCTCGCTGATTACCAGAATGAAAGTCCCATGTCCCCCTATGTGACTTGAGGTGCTGTCAATCATGCATGTTGCTACACCATTTATTTGGTATGGATCTGTGACATGCAGCCAAGGACAGGAGTAGGGATGTCCCGATACTGGTATCGGGACCAATACTGGATATTTGCATGAGTACTTGTACTCGTGCAAATGTCCCCGATACATAATCCGATACTCACCGGCGGGTCCCCCGTCAGCAGGTGTCATGGAGGTGCCTAACTATTCAGCGTGCCCAGCAGCTGAGCGCGCGTCATAGCCGGGACCTGTGGCTAATGCCGAACATCTCCAAAAGTGGTGATATCCAGCATTAACCCTATAGACGCCGCGATCAAAGTTGATCGCGGCATCTAAAAGTCCTGAAGTTAGCTAAGGGATGCTGATCGGGATCACCTCGGTGAAATCGTGGTGTCCCAATCAGCTGTGAGGATGGCCGGAGGTTCCTTACCGTGCTCCGTGCCGTCCAATCGTCACACCTTTACTGCTGCTAGCAATGGCAGGCAGTAGTAAAGGAGTGCCGATAACACTGAACAATGCTATGCTACGGCATTTCATTGATTAGTGTATGTAATCTACAGATCGCATGTAATAGTGCCCTATGGGGACTAAAAAAGTGAAAAAAAGAAAAATAAATAATAAATGTGAATTAACCCCCTCCCTAATAAGAGTCTGAATCACCCCCTTTAAATAAAATAAAATCTTTTTTAATATTATAAAAAAGCCCTTCCTCTATTAAAAACTAAAAAAAAAACACCCCTTTTTCCCATTTAAAAAAATCGGTATCTGTAATTGGTATCGGTGAGTACTTAAAAAAAAGTATCGGTACTCGTACTCGGTCTTAAAACAATGATATCGTGACATCCCTAGAGGGGATTTCCTTTCCTCCGGTAAACTACCGGAACCCTGACAGACCCTATTCAAGTCGATGGGACCCGGTAGTGACCTGGTGGAATCAGTTGTGCACCAAGCCATTTTGAGGCAGTATGGCGAGAGAGAAAAAAAAAGAGTCAAACGGACCCAGAACGGGACGGAAGATAACAGCAATGTAAACCTAACCTAACGGTGATACAACATTTTATAGTGTTTTATATATATATATATATATATATATATATATATATATATGTTTTATTACTTTAGACTGTCACATTTAGTTTTCTGCCAAATGATCTTTGTGGGGGGCTTGTTATTTGTGGGACTTAATGTAGTTTTTATTGATACCATTTTGGGGTCCTTACAATAATTTTTTGTTGTTTTTTATTCTGTTTTTTTGGAAAGGAATAGGATTAGGAAAATTCTGATTTAAAAAAATTGCAATGTTTTGTTGTGGATGATTTATTATTATTAGACATAATTCCTTTTTTTTTTCCATCCATAGACCCATATGAGGGCTTTATACTTTTTTGCGCATGCAATTGTATTTTTTAATGGCATTTTCTATTTTACCATAAATTCTATGGCAAAACAAAATGAAAATTGTAGGGGGAAATTGAAAAGAAAACCCCAACTTTGCCACTTTTGGGAGGTTTCATATTTACTTAGTGCACTTTACAGTACAAATAATATGTTATCTCTATTCTGTGGATCAATATAATTAAAATGATAACCATGTTTACATGCTTTTACATTATTGTACTGCTTTTAACAAAAAGTCAAACTTTTTAAATTTTACAATTGCTTTATTCTGACCCCTATAAATGTTTTTATTTTTCTGTATACAGTATACTGTATGAGGGCTGAGTTTTTATCAATACCACTTTTGCACATACCGTATATACTCGAGTATAAGCCGAGTTTTTCAGCATGATTTTTCGTGCTGAAAACACCCCCCTCGGCTTATACTCGAGTGAACTCTACACCCGCAGTGGTCTTCAACCTGTGGACCTCCAGAGGTTTCAAAACTACAACTCCCAGCAAGCCCGGGCAGCCATCGGCTGTCCGGGCTTGCTGGGAGTTGTAGTTTTGAAACCTCCGGAGGTCCGCAGGTTGAAGACCACTGCGGCCTTCGACATCATCCAGCCCCCTCTCTCCCCCCTTTAGTTCTGTACAGTACTCACCTCCGCTCGGCGCTGGTCCGGTGCTGCAGGACTGTCCGGAGAGGAGGTGGTCCGGTGGGATAGTGGTTCCGGGCTGCTATCTTCACCGGGGAGGCCTCTTCTAAGCGCTTCGGGCCCGGCCCCAGAATAGTCACGTTGCCTTGACAACGACGCAGAGGTATGTTCATTGCCAACGTACTTCTGCGTCATTGTCAAGGCAACGCCTCTATTCTGGGCCCGCAGCGCGGAGAAGAGGCGCCCCCAGTGAAGATAGCAGCCCGGAACCACTATCCCACCGGACCACCTCCTCTCCGGACAGTCCTGCAGCACCGGACCAGCACCGAGCGGAGGTGAGTACTGTACAGAACTAAACGGGGTGAGAGGGGGCTGGATGATGTCGAAGGCCGCAGTGGTCTTCAACCTGCGGACCTCCGGAGGTTTCAAAACTACAACTCCCAGCAAGCCCGGACAGCCGATGGCTGCCCGGGCTTGCTGGGAGTTGTAGTTTTGAAACCTCTGGAGGTCCGCAGGTTGAAGACCACTGAGGACGGATGATGACAAGAGGATGATGAAGGGGGGGTGTGGGATGATGACAAGAGGATGATGAAGGGGGGGTGTGGGATGATGAAGGGGGGTGGGGGGTGGGGATGATGACAAGGGGATGATGAAGGGGGGGGTGTGGGATGATTACAAGGGGATGATGAAGGGGGGGGTGTGGGATGATGACAAGGGGATGATGAAGGGGGGTGGGGATGATGACAAGGGGATGATGACAGGTGATGATGATGAGGGTCTGGATGATGACAGGCGGTGATGATGATGAGGATGTTAATGACGGATCTGGATGATGACAGGGGGGGGATGATGTATTTCCCACCCTAGGCTTATACTCGAGTCAATAACTTTTCCTGTGATTTTGGGTTGAAATTAGGGGTCTCGGCTTATACTCGGGTCGGCTTATACTCGAGTATATACGGTATATGAGTTTTTGATTGCTTTTTATTCAATTTTTTCTGGGATATGGTGTGACCAAAAATAGCAATTTTGGACATACATTCATTCGGAGTGCGTATTCGGAGTGCGTATTTAATTCATTCGGAGTGCGTATTTAATGTTATAACTTAATAATTCAGGAAGACAGTTGTGTGTAGGATTTCTTGTTTGTTTTTTATTGTTTTACATACTACAGCAGAAATATGTATAGGTACTCCTAGGTAATGGGTACCAGAAAGTTAATCAGATTTGTAAAATACTTCAATTTAAAAATCTTAATCCTTCCAGTACTTATGAGCAGCTGTATGCTACAGAGGAAATTATTTTCTTTCTTTTTTGTCTTGTCAACAGTGCTCTCTGCTGACACCTCTGTCCATGTCAGGAACTGTCCAGAGCAGCATAGGTTTGCTATGGGGATTTTCTCCTGCTCTGGACAGTTCCTGATACAGGCATCAGGTGTCAGCAGAGAGCACTGTGGACAAGACAAAAAAGGAATTCAAAAAGAAAAGAATTTCCTCTGTAGCATACAGCTGCTAATAAGTACTGGAAAGACAAATATTTTTTAATAGAAGTAATTTACAAAACTGTTTAACTGTCCTGCACCAGTTGGTTTAAAAAAATAAATGTTTTCCTCTGGACTACCCCTTTAACCAAGCTTCAGTGTATTATTACAATAATGCTGTCATATATTCTATTAGGCCCCCTCTAACAAGGCTTAAAGGGGTATTTCAGATGTGGATAAGTGCGTAATCGCAGGGGTACGTCTGGTACTTCCCATGATCACGAAAACAGGATATGACTCTCCCCACTAAATGGTGGAGTGGGTCGGCATGCAAACCAAGGTGTTCCATTCATTCTCTATTAAGCCACGGAGATAGCTGAATGCTTCAACACGGCTGTCTCTGCTTCACTGAGATTTGGCACCAACTCACCCTTTTATTTGGTGAGGAGAGTCAGATCCCTCTCCTCATGATCCCCACCAAACTGTGGAAAGGGAATATGATTTTAATACTGGAACACCCCTACAATAGGTGTAGTAAAAGGGCAGACCTGGGGCCATTGTTTGGTCCCCGGCTGCCATAGCAACCCATTGGCACCCCTAGTTATCTCTGATTGTTGAATTGGAGACTTCTTCAATCTTCTGCTGTAGGTGACATTGGCTCAACTCCTGAGCCTGTACCAGACAAATTATAGTAGCTGTCCATATGTTCCTTGTGCCGAAGCCTTAAATTTACAACAAATGATGCCAAGAGGTTAATCTGTACTTAAAGGGGTACTCCGGTGGAAAACCAATTTTTTCAAATCAACTGGTGTCAGAAAGTTAAACAGATTTGTAAATTACTTCCAGTACTTTTCAGCTCCTGTATACTACAGAGGAAGTTGTATTTCTTTCTGGAGTTCTTTTCTGTCTGACCACAGTGCTCTCTGCTGACATGTCTGTCCGTATCAGGAACTGTCCAGAACAGGAGAGGTTTGCTATGGGGATTTGCTTGTACTCCGGACAGTTCCTTATACGGACAGAGATGTCAGCAGAGAGCACTGTGGTCAGCCTGAAAATAATTCCAGAAAGAAATACAACTTCCTCTGTATTATACAGCAACTGTTAAGTACTGGAATGATTTAAGATTTTTATATAGAAGTAATTTACAAATCTGTTTACCTTTCTGGCACCATTTGATTAAAACATTTTTTTTTTCCCACCAGAGTACCCTTTCAAAAGGGCAAACAAAAAGATTAGGAAGAGCAGGCTGTATTCTTCCTGAAAAAGTGCCATTCTTGCCCATTGGCTGCAGTACACATGACCCATGTACTACAGTTTGCCCTTTCTGAAATGTAAAAAAAAAAAATTTTTATTTTTTTTATGTCTTTTGATATTTTGCCCTTTTGAATGACACTTCTAGTATGTTTATGGCTACCTCAAGGCTGGATTTACTCATAATGGCTCCAGCTGTTTCCACCAAACAATCTGATATGTTTGATGTATCAAAAGGCTCATAAGTATAATGTTTTTTTTCTTTCTTTTGTATTAGTTTTTCAAAAAGAAAATGCTATTCACATTTATGCATTTGTACAAACACAAGTATAATGTTTACACCCATTGTTTGCCTTGTACAAACAATTTTAACCCCTTAATTACCCAGGGCGTATGGGTACGCCCTGGCTCCTTGGTACTTAAGGACCCAGGGCATACCTGTATGCCCCTGGGAATTCCAGTCCCTGTCGCGCACCAGGTGGGGACCGGACCTGGATGCCAGCTGAAATAATTTAGCAGGCATCCCGTGCAAACCCTTGGGGGGGTCCTGAGAGCCGTCTGTCGTCGGTCGCCGCAAATTGCCTGTCAATTCAGACCAGCGGCGATTCCAGGTCATAAGGGTCTCCGATGACCCAGAAAATAAGGGAGATCAGACACCCCTGATCCCCCTGAATGTGCCACTCCTCCTATCCCTGCTATTTGTTGGTCAGAAGCGGCCAAGTAATAGCAGATCGGGGGCGGGGCGGTTAAAGTTCGGTTCCCCGCTCTGCCCACTGGGCAACGGCGGTCGGCGATGAGATGTAGCTCCCTGGTGCGCGATTCTACTGAAGCCGGTGAGTTGTTGCCTAGCGACATCTGGATGGCTACAGTTTGGAGACCACTATTGTAGCCCTCCAGATGTTGCAATAATAAAACTCCCAGCATGCCCAGACAGCTGTTTGCTGTTTAGGCATGCTGGGATTTGTAGTTTTGCAATATGTGGAGGGCTACCGTTTGGAGATCACTGTGCAATGGTCTCTAAACTGTGGCCCTCTAGATCTTGCAAAACAATAACTCCCAGCATGCCCACACAGTAGTTTGCTGTCTGGGCATGCTGGGATTTGTAGTTTTGCAACATCTGGAGGGCCACAGTTTGGAGATCACTATGCGTTGGTTTCTAAACCAGCATGCATAAACAGCAAAAGGCTGTCTCGCCATGCTGGGAGTTGTAGATGCGTACCTCCAGGTGTTGCATAACTACATCTCCCAGCATGCCCTTCAGTGATCAGTACATGCTGAGAGTTGTAGTTTTGCAACAGCTGGAGGCACACTGGTTAGAAAATAGTGAGTTAGGTTACAGAACCTAACTGAAGGTTTTCCAACCAGTGTGCCTCCAGCTGTTGCAAAAGTACAACTCCCAGCATGCATGGTCTGTCAGTGCATGCTGGGAGTTGTAGTTTTGCAACAGCTGGAGGTTTGTCCCCACACCATGTGAATGTACGGGGTGCATTCACACGGGCGGGTTTACAGTGAGGCTCCTGCTTCAAGTTTAAGCTGCTGCAAATTTTCCGCTGCAGCGCAAACTCCTAGCAGGAAACTCACCATAAACACCCCCGTGTGAATGTACCCTAAAAACACTACACTACATGACAAAATAAAAGGTAAAACACTACATATACACCCCCTTACACTGCCCCCCCCCACCCCCCCCCCAAAAAAAGGTATCATACGGCAGTGTTTCCAAAACGGAGCCTCCAGCCGTTGCAAAGCAACAACTCCCACCATTTCCGGACAGCCACTGACTGTCCAGGCATGCTGGGAGTTTAGCAACAGCTGGAGGCACCGTGTTTGGGAATCACTGGCATAGAATACCCCTATGTCCACCCCTATGCAATCCCTAATTTAGTCCTCAAATGCGCATGGTGCTCTCTCATTTTGGAGCCCTGTAATATTTCAAGGAAACAGTTTAGGACCACATATGGGGTATCTCTGTACTCAGGAGCAATTGCATTACAAACTTTCGGGGCTTTTTCTCCTTTTATCCCTTATGAAAAGGAAAAGTTGGGGGCTACACCAGCCTGTTAGTGAAAAATAAATAAAAAAATTTACACTAACATGCTGATGTTGCCCCATACTTTTTATTTTCACAAGCGGTAAAAGGAAAAAAGATCCACAAAGTTTGTAACGCAATTTCTCCTGAGTATGGAAATACCCCATATGTGGACGTAAAATGCTCTGCGGGCGCACAACAAGGCTCAGGAGTGAGAGTCCACCATGTACATTTGAGGCCTAAATTGGTGATTTGCACAGGGGTGGCAGATTTTACAGCGGTTCTGACATAAACGCAAAAAAATAAATACCCACGTGTGACCCCATTTTGGAAACTACACCCCTCACGGAACGTAACAAGGGGTATAGTGAGCCTTAACACCCCACAGATGTTTAACGAATTTTCGTTAAAGTTCGATGGGAAAATGAAAAAAAATATGTTTCTAACTAAAATGCTGGTGTTACCCTAAATTTTTAATTTTCATAAGGGAAAATAGGAAACAAAAGCCCACCAAAATTTGTTACCCCAAGAACATGCCCTATATGTGGGTGTAAAGTGCTCTGCGGGAGAACTACAATGCTCAGAAGAGAAGGTGCGCCACTGGGCTTTTGGAGAGAAAATTTGTCGGGAATTGAAGGCCACATGTGTTTACAAAGCCCCCATAGTGCCAGAACAATGGATGCCCCCCCTCCCCCCCACACACACACGTGACAGGTGTCTGACAGATTTTTGGAACAGTGAGCCGTGAAAATGAAAAATTTTATTTTTCATTTGCACAGCCCACTGTTCCAAATATCTGTCAAACGCCAGTGGGGTGTAAATGCTCACTGCATCCCTTTTTACATTATGTGAGGGGTGTAGTTTTCAAAATGTGGTCACATGTGGGGGGGTCCACTGTTCTGGCACCACGGGAGGCTTTGTAAACGCACAAGGGCCCTGACTTCTATCCCAACCAAATTCTCTCTCCAAAAGCTCAATGTTGCTCCTTCTCTTCTGAGCATTGTAGTGCACCAGCAGAGAGCTTGATGTCCACACATGGGGTTACAAGTTTTGGGGCACATTTCCTCCTATTACCCCTTGTAAAAATGTAAAATTTGGGGAAAACCCAGCATTTTAGTGAAAAAAAATTTTTTATTTAGGGTGCGTTCCCACAGGGCGTATACGCAGCGTGTTTGACGCTGCGCAAAATGTACGGCAGCAGCAGGAAATACGCTGCGTATTCCTTGCTCACTATACACACAGGGCTTTCCGGCGGCAGCCCTATGTGTGTAGTGAGTTTTGGAGGCGGGGCCGTGTGCCGGCGTGTCTGTGACGCGCGGCCCCTCCTCCAAAACTCACTGCACACATAGGGCTGCCGCCGGAAAGCCCTGTGTGTATAGAGGGCGAGGAATACGCAGCGTATTTCCCGCTGCTGCCATAAATTTTGCGCAGTGTCAAATACGCTGCGTATACGCCCTGTGGGAACGCACCCTTACACATCCAAGTTTTACGAAAGGTCGTTAAGCACCTCTGGGTTGTTAAGGCTCACTGGACCCCTTGTTACGTTTCTTGAGGGGTGTAGTTTCCAAAATAGTTTGCCATGTGTTTTTTGGTGTTCTGGCACCCGAGGGGCTTCCTAAATGTGACATGCCCCCCAAAAACCATTTCAGAAAAATTCACTCTCCAAAATCCCATTGTCGCTCCTTCCCTTCTGATCCCTCTAGTGCACCCATAGAGCACTTGACATACGCATATGAGGTATTTCCTTACTCGAGAGAAATTGGGTTACAAATTTTAGGGTGATTTCTCTCCTTATACCCCTTGTAAAAATTCAAAAACTGGGTCTACAAGAACATGCGAGTGTAAAAATATGGGGTATTTCTAATATGAAGGCCCCTCAAATCCACTTCAAAACTGAACTGGTCCCTGAAAAATTCCGATTTTGAAAATTTTGGGAAAAATTGGAAAATTGCTGATGAACTTTGAAGCCCTCTGATGTCTTCCAAAAGTAAAAACATGTCAACTTTATGATGCAGACATAAAGTAGACATATTGTCTATATGAATCAATATATAATTTATTTGTTATGTCTATTTTCCTCACAAGCAGAGAGCTTCAATGTAAAAAAAAATGCTAAATTTTAAAATTTTTCATCAAATTTTGGAATTTTTCACCAAGAAATTATGCAAGTTTTTACCACTGATTCACCACTGACATAATGTAGAATATGTCACGAAAAAACAATCACAGTAAAAAGTAAAAGCATCCCAGATTTATTAATGCTTAAAGTGACAGTGATCAGAAGTGAAAAAAAAGGCCCGTGTCCTTAAGGTGAAGATGGGCTGGGTCCTTAAAGGGGTACTCCGGCCCCCTCCCATAGACTTGCATTGAGGGGGCGGGGCATGACATCACACAGGGGCAGAGTCGTGACGTCACGATAATCCGTCCCCGTGGTCAGGAGGCAAAAGACTGAGAACCTCCAGCGCTTCCGGCAGTACTTACAGGTGAGTGCTGCATGATAGATTGCGGGCGTCCCCAGCGGAAGGACCCCCGCGATCAGACATCTTATCCCCTATCCTTTGGATAGGGGATAAGATGTCTTGGGGTTAATACATTTTTGTCATCCAAAACATGGTAAGACCACTGATAGTGAATACTTAGTGTGTAGTTGTAGATGACTTATTGAATAAAGTCTCCTATACTCCTATGCATTGGAAATCCACTATATTTCAACTATAACTATAAAATCCACTATAAGGGTACATTCACACATATGCAGATTTGATGCGCAGGATTTTCTGCTGCAGATTTCAATGTAAACTAAATAACTGAGCACAGCTTCTAATCTCCAGTTACAAATCCTGCACAACAAATCTGTGCAGGATCCTGTACGTGTGAATGTATCCTTACTATAAAAAGAAAAGCAAAACTGTATTTTTAGGGATATTGTGCAAGTATGTGTATACAGTGACTGAATCTTTACATTTAGTGGTTATCTGGAAGCCTCTGTATTTGCAAATCTGCCTTTTCTCTAGTTTCTCTTTATGTTGTGCGGTTTTTGGTGAATATATACATTCAGTCATCCAAGCCTTTAAGTCTATGAAGATTATTCTTAGCACTATAAAAAAGATGCCATAAAAAGCTTCAGTAGCGAAAATATACATTTACAACATTTGGTACAATACAAGAGATTTCTGCAGAGCACATACTCAATCCTGCGCTGATCGCCCTAAAACACATGAAAGAGCTGGAAGTTTCATTGGATGCAGCACGTGTCAGGTTTAGGGTAAGGGCTTAACATCGGCAAGTTTTTGACTTATACGCTTTACTCCTTGTATCCAGCTGTGAACAAAGCTTCCTGTAGTCTTTGATTAATTTTTTATATATTTTCTGTTTCTTTTTATTTTTTTTTTCAAGAATAATTTTTATTGGATTTTACAATACAAATAAAACCGGGCATACCCGGTGGAGATCAAACATAAAGAAAGAATAAGCAAACAAATAAATAAACAACTTGATACAGAAAACATCTCATGAAGTCCGTCCTTTGGTATGACATAGACAAATAATGTTCAAAGTCCACAGCCTGTGAATAAGCAAAGAGTATACAAGGCATAATTCTTGGAGAAGAACAAAAATAAAAACCATATGCCAATGGGCCCAATGCAGCAGAATTAGACAGGAGTCGGGAAGGGTCATGGAGTGGTTAGGGAGAGGGGGTAGGATTTGAAGCGGGGAGCTAGTAGGGAAGGAGGGGACGGAAGGCAGGGATGGATGGGGAGGGAAGGAGGAGGGTTAGAGGAGGAGAGGAGGGGGGGGTAGAGAGAGGGAGAGGGTCAAGGGGTATGGAAATGCCGGGAGGATAACCAGGGGGACCACTTAAACTCAAAATTCTGGTAGGAGGTATTGCCGAGGGAAATAATTTTTTCATAGGAGCATGTGAGATTGGTGGCTGCTATCACATCCAATATTGTAGGGACCTTTGTGGACTTCCAATCTCGTACTAACACCGTCTTAGTTATGGCACACATAATGCACAGGAGACCCCTGATTTTGTGTGGAAACCGATCAATACCCATCAGAAGGAGCACCGGTTGAGGAGACCAGTCATCATATTCAGGTAGGACCTCACGGAATAGGTCCCTGCAGGCTATCCAGTAACCTTGAACCAAGGGGCACGACCACAGAATGTGAAACAAGGTACTTCTGTCACCACACCCCCTCCAACAGTCGCTGGAAGTCGAGGGGTATATATGGGCTAGTCTGTCAGGCGTGTAGTACCACCTGAGCGTTGTTTTTGTGACAGCTTCAACATGATTAGTACATTTAAGATATTTCTTAGCCATGCTGAATGCCGACATTCACTCCTCCTCTGTCAAGGTACACCATAGGTCTCGCTCCCAGCTCTTCAGTAAGTGAAATTTGTGAAATTGTGCAGTCTGTTGGATAATGTTATAGAGGGGTTTCAAACCT
This sequence comes from Hyla sarda, assembly GCF_029499605.1. Classification (NCBI taxonomy): domain Eukaryota; kingdom Metazoa; phylum Chordata; class Amphibia; order Anura; family Hylidae; genus Hyla; species Hyla sarda. Next base: position 44,868,881 of record NC_079200.1, read on the forward strand.
TTCCTACCTCTAGAGACGTGTAAATAAGTGATCGGGTCCCTACATAGGGATGAGTGTGTCATAGAAGCTACCAGGTGTCAGAAGGGGGGAGGCCATAGATGTAGCGTAGATGGGAAAAAGTCTGAAAAATATTAGAGTCCATCAAATCCCCTACTGTGGATATTCCCCTGTTTGCCCAAAGGCTGAGATCTGTGTCAGGCAATATGGCTTGTAAAAAGGTAAAGGGCAAAGCTTGTTTCAAATGGGAAACATTAGAGTTCGCAATACGGTGAAATAGTGACCAGGCGTCCAGGGAGGCTGAAACCACAGGGCCTATGTGTACCGGAGCCGGTATGTTCCAGAACGGTGTCAGGAGTAAGTCAGGCAAGGAAAATGGGTGGGACATGGATTTCACTATCTGAACCCAGGGGGTAGAGTCCGTTAACGTAAACCATCCCAAAAGGGAAGACACCAGTGTAGATAGATAATACGATTTCAAGTCAGGTAAAGCTAAGCCCCCCCACCCTCCTATCTCTAGTTATAATGTTGCGGGCTACCCGTGGTTTACCGTGAGGCCAAACAAAGCTCGTAAGCATGGAGTGGGCGCGGCAAAAATATTAATCTGGTATACGCAATGGTAGGGTGCGAAAGATGTACAAAAATTTGGGTAGCAGTAACATTTTAAAAGTAGCTATCCATCCTGTCCAGGAGATGTCGTATTTGGTCAGTCGGGTTAGTTCTGTTTGTGCAGTGGAGAGGAGAGGCATATAGTTCAGTTTGTAAAGGTCAGGGAGGGAACGGGCTAATGTGATGCCTAAGTATTGAATTCCCTTGGATTGCCAGTCAAATGTGAATTTGGATTTCAGTGTGGACAGTAATGCAGCAGGGATATTAACTGGTAGGGCTTGGGTTTTAGAAGAATTCAGGTGGTAGTATGAGAGAGTGCGGAAGTGTTCAAGTGTGGACATTACTGCCGGTAGGGAACAGTCTGGGTTGGTGAGCGTGAGGAATAAGTCGTCCGCATAAAGGGATATAGTGTGCGGTCTCCCCCCTATCTCCACTCCAGTAATACGGGGGTCTTCTCGAATAGCCTGGGCTAAAGGCTCCAAGGCCAAAATAAATATAAGGGGGGACAGGGGGCAGCTCTGCCTCGTGCCGTTGGTGACAGTGAAACTGGGGGAGAGGGCTCCATTAACATATGTCTTGGCGGAGGGATTGTTGTAGAGGGCAGCAATCGCAGTGAGGATTTGACTGCAAAATCCCATTTTTTCCAGAACCGAGAAGGCAAACAACCACCGGAGGCGATCGAACGCCTTCCCGGCATCAAGAGCGAGGGCCAGAACTGGGAGCTCCCGGGCAACAGCGTGGTGTAGGATACCCAGCACTCACCTGGTGCTATAATAGCCTGTCTATTAGGTACAAAATCAACCTGATCTGCTGAGATTAGAGAGGGCAACAGGACAGCTGCGCGATTGCCGATAATTTTAGTGAATATCTTTATGTCCAAATTGAGAAGGGAGATGGGATGAAAATTTTGTGGGCAGGTGGGGGGTTTGCCTGGTGACTATAAGTGCTTGCATGTTTTCATCAGGGAAGGCACCAGATTCTAGTACCTCCTGGAAAAGTCTACAGAGATGGGGGGCTAGAACATCGTTAAATTGTTTGTAATAATGGCTAGCAAAACCATCAGGTCCGGGGGCCTTATCTTTGAGGAGTTTTTTTTAATGCGAAAGTGGAAGATAGTCAGCTACTCCTTTCCTTGCGCCCGGCAGTCTCCTCAGAAATATGAAGAAAGAAAGCAAGAGCCAGCGCACGATCTTCAGATTTATTCATGAGGTATACACAGGTAACAGGATGGTACACATACCGGCACTCCGGATGGGATGTGACGCGTTTCGGGTCACGTGACCCTTTGTCAAAACAAAGTTGTTTTGACAAAGGGTCACGTGACCCGAAACGCGTCACATCCCATCCGGAGTGCCGGTATGTGTACCATCCTGTTACCTGTGTATACCTCATTAATAAATCTGAAGACCTGCGCTGGCTCTTGCTTTCTTTCTTCACAGTTTTTTTTAATCACTAAAGATATTTCTTGAGGAGTTATAGGAGCATTGAGGGTGAGAAGTTGTGGAGAGACCAGGGAAGGGAGGTGTATAGAAGATAGGAAATTGTCAGACAGGTCCACAATATTAGAAGGAGTTGGGATGGAGTCACGTAGGTTATATAAATTAGAGTAGAAGTCTCTGAATCCGAGCGCAATTTCAGAGGGAGTATATAACTTAGCACCTGTTTGAGGATGGGAGATGTAGGGGATCCTGGATCTAGTGTGTTGCGCTTTCAGGTGCGCAGCCAGCAGTTTCCCTGCCTTATTGCTCTGTGAGTAGTAGGTCGCTTTGGTCTTACGAAGTGATTTCTCGTATGAAACTAAAAGGAGGGTTCTCAGATCCTGTCTAAGGGTCTGCACTCGTGTCGCTAACTCGGGAGAGGGGTTAGTCATGTTGTCCCTCTCAACCTGACGCAATGTAAGGAGCGTCGCCATCAGCTGGTCATTCCTCTGCTTTTTCAGCAAAGCCTTATGTGCCTTCCACACTATACTCGGGGGTACTGGGGGGATTTGTTCAGTGTGAAGTACTCAGATAAATCTTTCTCAATTTGGGATCGGGATAGGGGGTGGGAGAGGAGAAAAGGATTGCTACGCCATAGGAAGGTAGGGGGGAGCTCAGATGTTAATCTAGTGTGAGAGTGATAGCTGCATGGTCGGACCATTGAATAACTTCAACAGAGGAGGAGATAGCTAAGGGGAGCACTGTTCTGTCTACAAGAAACATGTCTATTCTGGAGTATATGTGGTATGCCTTGGGGGGTGTATGTTAGTTGGGGTATTGTTTCGGTAGATGAGGGGTTAATGTTAACCCTATAGTTCGTGACGCCAGGCTGAGGGCTAGTATGCTGAGGTAATTCTCCGGCCTATCGCCGCCCTTCCCAGTAACGATAGGTGCATGTATAAAATGACTGAAGGTTCACAAGGTACTTGAGCTTGAACTTGGATAACTTTACTGAACGGCTTGCGGTACATCCAATGCACAATAACAGTCTCAAGAATACAGTCTCTATATAGGGCAATGACTGACAGTTGCTGTGGACCTTGACTTTAGATACAGTCTCTGAATTTAGGGTAATTTTGCAGATCCGTCCGAATTTAGGGGATAGATAAGGTCCGGTGATCTTGCAGAGTGCTTAGGGATTGATACACTCTCAATTTAGAATCGATCAGCCGTTGCTGCAAGGCTCGAGCCTAACTCACTGCGGTAGATAGCTGTATAGGTCCTTCCTCGTCAGGAGTGCAGGAGTAAAGAGGGAAGAGCAATGGCCACCGCTTCCTTATATGGGCAGGGACAGGGCCGTTTTCACTGGTCCAATTAACTGTCACTCACCGTTACAAGGAGTAATGGGAGATCTACGTCACAGGGGCCTCCAAAGGTCCTGAAGCACAAAACCAGAGAGTTCACCTGATCACGTGACCCGCAGATCCTGCTACGCTATGGACAGGTAATTAACTATTTATATACATTTATACAATCCTATAGATCCCAAATGGTTACTGGATAATTACTATCTGGATGAGAGGTGACTAGGGGTGAACTAAACAATAAGGACCTTAGCCTAGGGACTCTGGCTAAGGGGACTTATATACACAGGTACCGGATAGGATACGGTACCGGGACACCACATATACATTGTGAACCCCAGAGTGAAATGTATCGTCAAGCGCAAGGTGTCCCCCTCAAGCGCAAGGTGTGCTCGCCATATATCATAGAGGTCTTCTCTCCAAAGGGGATCAGCTAGTGAGGGAGGATGTCTGGTGCTGGGAGATGTAGTGTCAATATGAGGGTCTACCGTGATATTGAAGTCTCCGCAGAGAATTAACTTGTCCTCTCGTCCAGAGTTAATTTTACGCATGAGGGAGCGCAAAAAATGTAGTTGAAAGGTGTTAGGTGCATAGAGGGACACGAACGTGTATGGGACATTGTTAAGGGTGCACACCAGAACGACAAATCTACCCGAAGGGTCATCAATTTGCTTGGTAATGGAGAGGGCCACTGTATTCCTAACCGCTATCGCTACACCTCTTGTCTTAGTACGAAAATGGGAGTGGAAGACATGAGGATACAGTCTGTGGGACTATCTAGGAGCATCTCTAGGAAGCAAATGGGTCTCTTGAATACAAATAATATCCGCCCCTAGGGCAATCGCTTGTCTCCACATATGGGAACGTCTCATCAGGCTTTTAAGGCCATTAGCATTCATACTAACTATTTTAATGACCATTATATACTAGTATAAAGAGGATAGCATGAAATAAACAGAAGTTATGGCAGTATAAAGAGGGGTCGCCTCCCAGCGAGGGCTCCCCTCCAGCATCAACACAGGCTAGGTGCAGTACATTAAAACAAGGATGGTTAGCATGGATTCTGAAGCTAAACAGCAGATAACATGAACTAAACACAGTGTAAAGGATACTCAACATGAGAACGAAAGATGGAAATCCATCAATCAGTTAGGGGTCAGAGTCCCATCTGCAGCCTCTCGCCGCAGACAACATAGCAACACAGCAACAGAAGGCCTCCCGTTTCAGATAAGTCTCTGTTCTGCATCCAGCCTTCAGCGAAGAGTGGACCAGTCACTCCGGGTTTTCACCGGAGCTGCAGTCGAGGGTTTAGGGACAGAAATTTTCCATCTTTTCAGTAGGAGCGTGCCCTCTTCAGCGGTCCTGATCACATGCATGTCATCCTCGTGACGCACCAGTAAGCGGACTGGGAATCCCCATCGGTATGGCATGTCCGCCTGATGGAGTGCTGAGGTGATAGTGGATAGGGCTCTCCTCAGCTGGAGGGTGGCAGCGGACAGGTCCACAAACAAAAGGACCTTGTGAAACGGAGCTGGCAGGCCCCCATTTTTCCGTGAACTGGACATAAGCAGTTCCTTCACCCGAAAGAAGTGTATGACTAGGACTGACTAGACTTCACCCCTTGTGTAGCTTGCCAGGCTTTGACGTTCACTTGTGGGGAACTTGGTGATGGAAGCATGGCTGCTTTACTAGGCCTTGGGTCTCCTCAGGACACCAGACACTCTCAGGTCTTGACTTCACTGCACTCAGCACAGAACAGAACTAACTAGCTCCCCCCAGGGTTTATGTTGGGGAGACTTTGGAGGGGTCCTATAGGTCCCCCACAAATCATTTGGTCACTGACACCTTCCCTGGTTACAAGACATGGAAACAAGATTTAAAGGTATATACATTATAAACACACTTTCACAAATAACATATAGCACTGATTAACCATTTTACATCCTCAATAGAAGGGTGGACTCAGGGGACACTGCAATAGAGTCCGCCAGACACCACATATAGATCCATAGGTGAAATAAAAATAAAAAAAAGTTTTTTTTTTTTTTTTTTTTTATATAAGTTACTAGTTTAAAAGAAATAAAACATTTCTTTTAATGACTATAAGGGTATGTTCACACACGCGGATTTTTTAGTGTGTTTTCCGCTGCGTTTTTTAAAGTGGACTGGCTTTTCTGCGGCATAATGTACACTGCGGAAAATCCGCCACAAGCCCCATTGAAGTCAGTAGGAACTGTGGCGGATTTTCCACAGCATAAATTCCGCCGCGCAAAATCTGCTGCGGACAGCCGAGAAGAGCCCGTCCACTTTCAAATACGCAGCGGAAAACACGCTAAAAAAATTTGCGGATGTGAACGTACCCTTATTCTTATAATTGCCTATAATTTTGTTCTGACCCATGTTACCTTTTTTGTTATTTTTCTGCCTATGGAGCTTTTTTTTTTTTTTAAAGATTTTTGTAACTTTTTTTTTTAACAGATTTTTTCATTTTCCTAGGGGACTTGTATGAGCAATCATTTGCTGTTTTGTTGTATTTAATTAATTCAATAGGTGATTGATCTTTTTATACAGCCTGCTTATGGCAGACTATAAAAGCATATCAGTCAAGAAAGGCACAAAGCCTTCAGGAGGCCTGAGTCTGCCATGAAAATGGATTGTCCTCTGGGATTTCGTCGTTGGGAGCCAATCCAAATCCTGAACCACCAATGATGGACACCAAACGTTGTTTAAATGCAGCTGTTAGCTATTACAGTGGCATTTAAAGAGTTAATAGCTGCCAAGGGAGATCGCTCTGTACTAGCTTTGAGTGGCAGCTCCAGGGTTGGCTTACTAGCCCTCTCCAAACACCCTTAACGGTGCCATAACCAATATATCAGCACTTGTGTATCTCCGGCTCTCCCATAAAGATGCATGATGGAGGCGTGTTGATTGGCCACAGTGATGATGAATGTCCACAGTGTTGCAGTGTAATCACCCCCATCTGCCTCTCAACAGCAGTAGCTCATTGCATAGTGTTACCCCTTCATTACTGTGGCTGATTATTTCCTTTCTGCTCTCATACCCCTTAAAAGGAACCTGTCAACAGTGTCACCCACCCAAACCTGTCGGTACAGGCAGATATTGCGGGTGACACTGATGATAACAATACTTACCTACCCCCGATCCATGGTCCGTTCATCTGTTATTTTCCTTATTCTGACAGCAGGCTGACTCGCAGCTGGGGTAAAATCAGTGTGCTTTTGCCATCCACCAAGCCTGCCGCTGGATTAAAGAAGATAACAGATGAAAGGGAACACGGATCATGGGTTGGTGAGTATAGTTATCATCAGTGTCACCCAGACTACCTGCCTGTACCAACAGGTTAGTGCAGGTAACACTGATGACAGATTCCCTTTAAGGGTCTGTTCACATGTACAGTATCTGCAGCAGATTTAACATAGTATTCAGTCATTTAGTTTACATCAAAATCTGCAGAATACCTACGTGTGAATGCATTTTTTATGTCGTCTGAACCTGCTTACCTTCTAATATGCATGCGACTTACTCATTCTACCCAAAATCAGATGTCAGGCAATAAAAGGTATGGGCCTAGTTATTCCCATTTTACACACTACATGTGTGTGGAACATCTATTTAAAGGGGTACTCCGGTGAAAACCAATTTATTTTAAATCAACTGGTGCCAGAAAGTTAAACAGATTTGTAAATTACAATACTTCCAATACTTATCAGCTGCTGTTTACTACAGAGAACGTTCTTTTCTTTTTGAATTTCTTTTCTGTGCTCTCTGCTGACACCTCTGTCCGTATCAGTAACTGTCCAGAGCAGGAGAGGTTTGCTATAGGGGATTTGCTCCTGCTCTGGACAGTTCCTGACATGGACAGAGGTTTCAGCAGAGAGCACTGTGGTCAGACAGAAAGGAAATTTAAAAAGAAAAAAACTTCCTGTGGAGTATACAGCAGCTGAGCACTAGAAAGATTAAGATTTTTTAATAGAAGTCATTTACAAACCAGTTTAACTTTCTGGCAACAGTTGATTTAAAATAAATTGTTCTCCACTGGAGTACCCCCTTAATGTATATGGCTAGCCATGTGTATGGGAAATTCTGGACGATGTTTCCCAATATATATTTTCTTTAAAGCGTACCTGTCATAGTGCAAAAAAAAAAGAAAAAAAAGTGATATGTTACTGTGCATATAATTTGTATGTGTCTCGGACCTATATATCCAGAGATATAAGCCTTTATCTGCTGGTGAGTAACTTTTTCATTGTGCAGGCTGGAGGGGGCGTGTCAGTCTGTCTCCCTCACAGGAGCAAGCCTGGGCAGTCAGCCAATCAGTACTCTCTACTCTGTAACCCTTTCCTCTCTGGTTTTATGCTGTGTCATGTTACACAGAGAAAGATACTTGGAGCTTGCCTGCAGTAATCAGAAGACATTATAGTGAATTCATAACAGGATAAAATGTATAAATATAAGAATAGATCTTTATAAAATCAGTGCAAGGATTTTTTAGATAAAAGTACAGCATTTTTATGAATACATGTTCTATCTGTTTTATCTTCTCCTAGTAAAGCTGGATACTAATCAGCATAGCTGTCACTATGTGTGTCATTCATCTTTCACAGACTCTTGAATGTCTGATCAACTTCTTTGTCATTCAGGAGTCCGAGAAAGCTTTGAATATTTCAGCATGCTGGGAGTTGTAGTCTACTAACAACTGAAGCTGCAATGTTTGTAAATAACTGTGTTAGAGCAGTGTTGCCTCCAGCTGTTTTAAAACTACAGCTCCCAGCATGTCCACACATCCTTTATCTGTAGTTTTGCATACACAATAGAAATCTCCTATACTGGATACCGGTATGCTTTACGGCCGGTATCCAGTATGCTGTAAAATCTAGACTAGTCTGTCTGGCTAAAAGACAGGCGACCCCTAGTGGTGGCTATTTTGAGCTTGAATTTCAGGTAAAAATTAAAAAAAAATTTAAAAGGTGTATATTGTGAAATGTCATATTATAATGAGTCCTGCAATATATGAAAAGTTTTTAACAATGACAGTGCCTCTTTAAGCAGTTATGTCCAGTTGGCGTCTGGAGTGCGACGAGGTAAATGTGTGTCTATGCCAGATCAGAAACAGTTGGGATCAGTTATGCATGTATTCCCAGGAACTTGTGGGAAGTTGGAATGGCTGTAGAAGTGTATAATAATGTTCATACTGCTCAGTGGTTGTAACAATGTATTAGATTTTCTAAAAATTGCCTGTCCACAATGTGATGGACACATAAGTACATACCTACAAATATAATAGAGCATGCCACTGTTATGTTTACCATGTAAGTTTAGGTGTACCTGTCTAGGATGCCCTTGAGGGAGACTTGATAGATTTGACAATACCTTTTCAGGTGAATTAGAGTTGTCGCCTTTTTGGTTTTGTATATCAACTTGTATGTATAACCGGTTAAAGGGGTATTCCAGGCAAAACCTTTTTTTATATATATCAACTGGCTCTGGAAAGTTAAAGAGATTTGTAAATTACTTCTATTAAAGAATCTTAATCCTTCCAATAGTTATTAGCTTCTAAAGTTTTCTGTCTAACTGCTCAATGATGATGTCACGTCCCGGGAGCTGTGCATGATGGGAGAATATCCCCATAGGAACTGCACAGCTCCCGGGACGTGAGTCATCAGAGAGCAGTTAGACAGAAAACAACAACTCAACTTCAGAAGCTAATAACTATTGGAAGGATTAAGATGTTTTAATAGAACTAATTTACAAATCTGTTTAACTTTCCGGAGCCAGTTGATATATAAAAAAAAGTTTTGGCCTGGAATACCCCTTTAATGTTAGGGATATGACTTCTTTGTATTGGTCCTACCTTTTTTTTAGTTGTAGGTGGATGTAGTTTTATATAGTGATGAGTGGCATTGCCCATATTCGAATTTGCAATATTTTGCAAATATATAGACGAATATTTGTCCTATATTCGCCAAATTTGCGTATTCGTTATATTCGCATATGCGAATATTTGCATATTCGCATTTGTGAATATTCGCATATTCGAGAAAGAAAACAGTGAGGGGGTGGGTAACTTTACTATTGGTTGCTAGGGATGTTGTTGATAACCTCTGAGAAGTGTATTTGCATCATTCTAATTGGCCCACAAGTGAAAAGAAGGAATATGCGCATATGTGGAAAAAAGTGAATATTCGTGATTTTGAATATATAGGGAATATATTTGCAATATTCGCGAATTCGCGAATTTGCGATATTCGCGATAAAAATTTGAAATGTGAATATTCGCGCCCAACACTAGTTTTATAAATAATTGTTTTATGCAGGAAGAGTTGTTGATCAGAATTGATTGCAGAATAGCAGGGGTTGAAAGCAGGGATCTCCATTGTTCGGTATTGCATCTGTTCTGCTAATTGATCATGTAGGTGCAGTGTCAGTCCTGCAATGAGCATGCCAAGAATACTCATCAGGATTTGGCTGATGCCTGCCACTGGAATACTTTTCATATGTCTTTAATAGATTAAAGAGTAGAGTTGAGAAAACCTTTCAAAAGCCAGCAGACATGACAGCAGGCAGTAGTGGACTGGTGGGAGTAGTAGTTGCCAGCATACAGCTGGAGTGGTGGTACAGTGTTTCCCTGAAAATAAACCCTACCCTGAAAGTAAGCTCTAGCAGTATTTTCAGGGTGGGCTGCAATATAAGCCCTACCCCGAAAATAAGACCTAGACCAGGGGTAATCAACTGGCGGACCGCGGTCCAGATCCGGACCATGGCTGCCAGTAATGCTCGCATTAGTGGAATCTGGCAGCTACTATTTAAATTCCACACTGACACTGATCCGTGCCTGAATTTATTTTATCAAACACTAGCTGAGTACCCGGCGTTGCCCGGTTTTTCCTTCCTAATCCTTGTTTGGGAGGAAAATCAACAAAGGAGGAAGCTTTTGACTTCATATCCCGTCCTCATATATTGTTGTCATATCCCATCCCAATATCCTGTCCTCCTATCTCAACCTCATATCCCGTCCTCATATCCCGACCTCCTATCACAAATGGGGGTAGTTAAGGGTTAAATTAATTATCCTATAGACCTGACAGAGTAACTAATGTGTAAGTAGAAGGACACCTAGGAAATAGTGATCATAATATAATACATAACTTGTTCTTCAATAAGGGAATCTTGTGAGGGGCCACAAAAACAATGAACTTTAGGAAGGCAAAGTTTGATTTTAGAAGCCCTTAACAATATAAAAGATATGAGATAATGTCCTAAAAAACAAGAATACTGACACTAAATGGGAGACTTTTAAAAATATCTTAAACTCTCACTCTAAGATGTATATACCTTATGGGAATAAAAGGGTCAGAAATAAAAGAAAGCCAATATGGATGAATGAAAATGTTAAGGGGGCAATAAATGACATAAATAAATCATTTAAACTACTAAAACAGGGCGACAGGGAAGAAGCATTAAAAAGCTATAGAGAAAAAAGTAAAAAATATAAAATATTAGATAAAAGACGCAAAAATTGAGACAGAAAGACTCATTGCCCAAGAGAGTAAAACTAACCCCAAAATAGCAAACTTTAACTATATAAATAGCAAAAAGGTCAAAAATGAAAGTGTTGGCCCTTTACAAAATGATGAGGAAGAAATTATAAACGGGGATCAGGAAAAAGCAAATATATTAAACAAATTCTTCTCCACTGTATTCACCGAGGAAAATGAAATGCCAGGTGAAATACAGCAAGATAAGGTAAACTCCCCAGTACAGGTCATCTGTTTAACCCAGGAAGAAGTACAGTGCCGCCTACAAAAAATCAAAATAGACAAATCACCAGGTCCAGATGGCACTCACCCCCGTGTTCTAAAGGAATTAAGTAATGTAATAGACAGACCCCTATTTTTAATATTCAGGGACTCTATAGTGACAGGGACTGTTCCCCAGGACTGGCGCATGGCAAATGTGGTGCCAATATTCAAAAAATTAAGCAAAAAGTCCACTTTTTATCCCTCACTTGATTAAAACTTAACTTTTAATTAAACAATAAAGTGGGTATATAGAGCTATAAGTGATTTTAAAAAATCCAGCATATTAGCACCACATTTATTAGTGTACTTGTTGTCCCTAGGGACCAACTGAATATAGAAATCTACTCAGCGCATCTGCAGAATGCGCTGATTAAGGGTGCTTTTGCTGATATTTAAAATGCTACCACACTGTCCCTCCTAACATGTTTCGCCACCAAAGTGACGTCTTCAGAGGTTAGGGAACAATGGCTATAAGAACGCCGCGTGGAGGGTTTATATAACCTCCCTTACCAAGGTTACAGCCCCTTCCTGTGTTTAACCCTCCAATAGGGAACTATCAATGAGATTGGCAGTTCACCTACCCAATTGCCAGGATTATTAGATTAGCCAATCACAATAATGACACCTGGGCAGGTACTAACCTCCCAAGGTGTACGTTGAATTACCTGTCTATCTTCCCCAACTGTAATCTGATAGGTCAATTCATCGCCACTCACGGAGCTCCGTCAGTTCCGGTTCCTTCTACGCTGAATCACGGCATTCAGGGGCATTCAAAAGTGCAACTTAGGTCCACGACGGGGAAATTTGAACCGTAAACTTCTCAAGGAAGAAGCATTTTGGATTTTCAAATTGAAATCTAGAAGCCCGTTAGGTCTGAATGAAGGCTTTACATTTTCAGCCTTCCTGTAAAGCAAGACATTTTTGTAAAGTGAGACATACCTCCAGCAGTGACAGTTCACCTATACTAATATGTGTATTGATAATAGCATCGATTGTTGAGCTACGCCCACAATACTTTATGACAGTCTCCTTTCCTGTTTTTCCACAATTTATATATTTTTCGTTTTGTTCTATGTGTATGAAGATTATGGATTCTATTTATTGCAAATTTCACTTGGACTACTTACCTTACAAATGTGGAAACATGCTTGCATTTGAGGTGTACTTTTTGATACATACTTTGTATGTTTATACTTTTATAAACCATTGAGTTTGCTAGATTAATCCCTTCACACTGCAATTTGATTTGTGAAGGTCCACCCAGGATTTATTGCTGGCCAGCAACCAATCCTTGAATAAAGGTCCAGTATATAGTATGAGGCATACACACAATAAAGGTAGATGTATATGGGATATTTGGTTTATTACCACCATATCTAGTATTGTATATGGAGCCTCGTTAATCTTAATCCTAATTCTTTGTACACAATATTTTATAAGCAAATCCTATATGATTGACAGTTGCCTGCTTTCCCCCCCCCCCCTCCCCTTTCCTTATTGGGATGTACTTACCTGGTAATGGATCCAGAATTGTAAAAAGGAATAATTATATTGTTAAAAGGAATAATTATATTGGTTCCGATACAATGATTAACAGAACTTTTGCAGGTTGGATTTAAGCCATTATTAGCGAGTACCCCTTTAAACTTAGTCTTCCCTCATGCATGTTAAATCTGCAGTTACCCCTCTCCCAGTTCTAAGTTTTCCCGCATGCGCGTTTTCATTCTGGCCACTACGTTCTATTTTCTAAGTTTTTTCGCATGCGCGATTGATCGGTGGACGGGCGCATGCGCTAACTCACGTAGTGACGTTTTTTGTTTACAATTCAGAGCGCAAGCGTGGCTTTTACACAGGCGCATTAGGGACCTGCCGTGATTCAGCGTAGAAGGAACCGGAACTGACGGAGCTCCGTGAGTGGCGATGAATTGACCAGATTACAGTTGGGGAAGATAGACAGGTAATTCAACGTACACCTTGGGAGGTTAGTACCTGCCCAGGTGTCATTATTGTGATTGGCTAATCTAATAATCCTGGCAATTGGGTAGGTGAACTGCCAATCTCATTGATAGTTCCCTATTGGAGAGTTAAACACAGGAAGGGGCTGTAACCTTGGTAAGGGAGGTTATATAAACCCTCCACGCGGCGTTCTTATAGCCATTGTTCCCTAACCTCTGAAGACGTCACTTTGGTGGCGAAACATGTTAGGAGGGACAGTGTGGTAGCATTTTAAATATCAGCAAAAGCACCCTTAATCAGCGCATTCTGCAGATGCGCTGAGTAGATTTCTATATTCAGTTGGTCCCTAGGGACAACAAGTACACTAATAAATGTGGTGCTAATATGCTGGATTTTTTAAAATCACTTATAGCTCTATATACCCACTTTATTGTTTAATTAAAAGTTAAGTTTTAATCAAGTGAGGGATAAAAAGTGGACTTTTTGCTCAGTCCTTTTGGGCTGAGTTGAGGTATTAAATAAACATATGTTTAGTCCACCCCTCATTAGGGTCATTGATCCTTGTGATCATTATTTTTGAGTCTAAATATTCAAAAAGGGGTCAGAAGGTGACCCCGGGAATTATTGGCCTGTTAGTTTAATCTCTGTTGTATGAAAAAATTGTTGGAGGGTTTTCTAAGAGATGCTATTTTGGAGTATATTGATACAAATAAATGTATGACTGCATATCAGCATGGCTTTATGAGGGATCGGTCCTGTCAAACTAACCTGATCAGCTTTTATGAGGAGGTGAGCTCCAGACTGGACCAGGGGCAATCGCTGGATGTCGTATATCTGGATTTTTCCACAGCATTTCCTACGGTGCCACATAAAAGGTTAGTGCATAAAATGAGAAGGATTGGACTCTGGGGAGAATGTGTGGGTAAGTAACTGGCTCAGCGATAGGAAACAGAGGGTGGTTATTAATGGTACTTATTCTGATTTGGTGACTGTTATTAGTGGGGTACCACAGGGGTCAGTCTTGGGTCCTATTCTATTTAATATATTCATTAATGACCTTGTAGAGGGGTTGAATAGTAAAGTTGCAATATTTGCAGATGACACTAAACTCTGTAAAGTGGTAAACACTATAGAGGACAGTGCACTGTTACAAATGGATCTTGACAGGTTGGAGATTTGGTCTGGAAAGTGGCAGATGAGGTTAAACACTGATAAGTGTAATGTAATGCACATGGGGAAGAAAAATCCGGGCTGGGATTATGTATTAAATGGGAGCAGACTTGGGACGACTGACGTAGAAAAGGACTTGGGAGTCTTACTTAACAGTAAATTTAGATGTAGTGACCAGTGTCGGGCGGCTGCTGCCAAGGCAAATATAATCATGGGGTCCATCAATAGGGGCATAGATGCCCACAACAAGGAAATAATTCTTACACTGTACAAATCACTAGTCAGACCACACATAGAATACTGTGTACAGTACTGGGCAGCAGTGTACAAGAAAGATATAGTGGAGCTGGAGAGGGTTTAAAGACGTGCAACCAGAGTAATACGGGGAATGGGAGGATTACAGTACCAGAAAGATTATCAGAATTAGGGTTATTTAGTTTAGAAAAAAGAAGGCTTAGGGGAGACCTAATAGCTATGTATAAATATATCAGGGGACCGTACTCTCCCATGATCTATTTATACCCAGATCTATAACTATAACAAGGGGGCATCCTCTACGTCTTGAGGAAAGAAGGTTTCTACACAAGCACAGACAGGGTTCTTTACTGTAAGAGCAGTGAGACTGGAATTCTCTGCCTGAGGCGGTGGTCATGGTGAACTCTGTACTCTGTAAAAGAGTTCAAAAGGGGTCTGGATGCATTTTTGGAGAATAATAACATTACAGGTTATGTATACTAGATTTATAGGGACAGAACGTTGATCCAGGGATTTATTCTGATGCCATATTTGGAGTTGAGAAGGAATTTTTACCTCTAGTATGAGGGTTTTTTGCCTTCCTCTGGATCAACTCAGTAGGGACTCATTAGGGTTATAGGTTGAACTTGATGGACTCTGGTCTTTTTTCAACCATATGAACTATAGCTACTATGTTAAGTGGACGTATAAGTAACATGTAACCAAGTATTATCGAAATATCTACAGCCGTTTGGAAGTTATGCAGTAACATATATTTCCCATAGACTTGTATGGGACTTTAAACAAAACCCCCGACCCTGGCAAATGGGGGGTTAAATCACCTATCCTATGTTTGTTGTTGACATATAAGTAACATGTGTGCCAAGTTTCATGTTAATATCTTTAGCCGTTTGGACATGATGCTGGAACATACATACACACATAATACCTCCTATCAATAAATTGCACCAAACAAAGGGATAAAGATAAAATCACAAACTTTATTGTACATACATAAATAAAAGACAAAAAGTATGAGAATCGGCAATAGCCAGAAAAAATGTGCAGTGATCCGATATAAGGTGTTCTCTTAGGATGTTGCCAATACCAGTTGTATAAGAACAACAGTGTATAAGATGCCACAAAAAGTATACATAAGACAGGCAAACATAATTAAATCCAATACAAGAGAAGAGAGACAACGTGTAAAGTAATCAATAGAGTGCTGTGGAAGCTTAAAGTACACAAACAGGTCCTAAATATTTAAACACCACTTCTCCAGCAAAAATACAAAAATCCCAATGGGGGGGAAAAGTTTGAAAAAACTGCCACTGCACATTGAAGATCACCACGTTATACTCACTGGATCCGATCACACACAGCCCCTACACCGTTTCGCTACCCGCTTCGTCAGGGCTCCTGGGCTCCTTTTAACATATATAACGGAGCAGCAGAGTTTTTCTAGTCCCAACTGTTAGATCAAATTTCCTGCCGGGTCCCATGATTGGCTGCTCGGTCCTGGCCAATCACGGGAACCAGCGGGAAATGTGAAATTACAGTAGGGACTAGAAAAACTCTGCGGCGCCGAGGTATGTTAAAAGGAGCCTGGGCTGGCATCACTCTGCAACTTCCCGGGACTCCATCTGATTCTATCCCCTCTACCCTCACTTAATGTCAGGGACACTGCTTTACATCCCCCCTCCTTGTCTCCCACCCGCCCACGTCGTACATCTTACACCCGCTACCTGTTATAAGATTACAACTCCCAGTATGCACTCACTGTAAGGGCATGCTGGGAGTTGTAGTCTTGCAACAGGTAGCAGACAGATGGGAGATGTGCAGCATGGATGGGTGGGAGACAAGGGGGGCCAGCCCGGGCTCCTGTGTACAGTTGTAATATCATATTTCCTGCTGGAGCTGTGATCCGGCTGCCAGCGGGAAATAAAAAAAATTGCTCTCCAAAGCCATTTTGTAAGCCAGGTCCAGGCTGGCTTACATTTACGCTATTTTGGGGCAGATATGACTTTTTGTGTGACTTTCGCACTTGATAAATCCCTGACCACTGCAAAATGAAAAATAAAATTCACTTTCGTAGGCTCTTTTGTAGCGTTTTGCTTACAGACAAAAGTAGCACAAAAATTTGCTTAGGCGACTTTTTGTACGACTTTTGTAAGCAAAAAAAGAGCTCTAAATCCATTGATAAATGTCCCCCTTTAGTTTTACATATATATATATAGATTATTAGCTCACTGATCAAGTTACATCTGCTGTCTATGAACATATATATTGAAATGGAAGGAGGAGAAGGAAGCAGAGGCAGAGAGGTGCACTGACACACTGCTGCTGGTTGTTCTTTCTTATTCTTCTCCAATGCTGGATTTTTAGCAACACTGCTCAGTACTGTTCTATAATGTCCTCCATGCAGATGTTGCTTCTGAAAGTTTATTAATCGTTAGGTCATTACAAGTCATACAATAAATTACAATCACAATCACACAAAGCATGACAGTAAAATACACAGCAAAGGTTCCCTAAGCTATACATAGCACAGCATGCTACTCTAAAACTCTGCTCAATCCTGTAAGAGAAAAGCTTAAAAAATCGACAAAACCAAACAAAACAATCTGTGATCGGGGGAGGGGCATTGGGCAATGGGGCGGGATGGGGCATGGGAGACTATGGGGGTAGGGAGGGGGTGGATCACAGGGCCAAACTACTGGGTGATAACTTCAGGGGGACATGGAGAAGGAGAGGGTCTTCACTCCTGTTCTTCATCAATGACCAGGCTATCCAAGCTGGCATAGTCTCTGAGCAGGCTCCGGATGAACCTGCGGCAGTCCCGGATAGGCATGTTCTCCCTGTTGATCATGAGGTGGTTCCTGGCAAGCCAAACAGCGTTCTTAAAACAGTTGCTTCTGAAGGTGTTCTATAGAGATATAGGAAAGCAGGATTTCCAGTATGTATGTGCAGTGTATGGGAGACATCATTGTAGCTATTGTCCACCTACTAGATCAAGGACAACTAAAACTGAAAGGGGTATTCTGGGATTTTTTTTTATTTGACATATGCTACATGGGCTGTAAAGTTAGTAGAGGTCTCTGTACCTTATTTTTAACAGCATACAAAATTACGTTGTCTCACGTTTTCCTAGGTTGCAGTGCAGCCCGAGAATTTACATCACCTGATCATTTCCCTTTCCATGGAACGGTTTATAGGTGTGTTTCAATGGGCAAGGTTGCTGATGTGTGGGAGGGAGAAAAGTGACCGCACGCTTACAAACAGGAAATCATGGGTCTTGTAGTTGGAGGGAGGGAACTCCAACAGGAAATAGCCAGTTCACAAAAAAATAGCCACAGCATTATGGTAGTCTCACAACACAGCCTTTTAGCCCCAAGACAAGCAGATACTTTCTAAGCATGGCTATTACTGTCTGGCAGGTACGTAGTAAAATCACCTTATGGTTTATAACCCCTTTAACCCCTTAAGGACGCAGGGCCTATCTGTACGCTCTGAGTCCGCTCCCTTTCATAGCGGGTCGAACCCGTGGCTAATAGCGCGCTGCACCGCGATCAGCACCACTATTAACCCTTTAAATGCGGCGTTCAAAGTTGATCGCCACGTCTAAAGTGAAAGTAAACTGCTCCAGGCTAGCTCAGCAGGCTGTTCGGGATCGCCGCAGCGAAATCGCGGCGTC
Source organism: Hyla sarda (assembly GCF_029499605.1). NCBI lineage: Eukaryota > Metazoa > Chordata > Amphibia > Anura > Hylidae > Hyla > Hyla sarda. Next base: position 44,887,143 of record NC_079200.1, read on the forward strand.
CTGAACAGCTGGCAGACACAAGGAGGGTCCTTACCTTCCTCCTGCATTGCCGAATGACTGCTCAGTGCCTTAAATCCAGGCATGAGCAGTCAAGCGGCAGAATCATCGATCAATGTTATCCTATGAGATAATAAAGATCAATGTAAAAGGTCAGTTAGTGCAGTATTATAGCCAATAGAGGGGGCTATAACACTGCAAAAAAAAAAAGAGGAAAAAAAAAAGTTAATAAAGATCATTTAACCCCTTGCCTAATAAAAGTAATTAAACCTCACGGTCAATGGCATACGCGCAAAAAAATTCCAAAGTCCAAAATAGCATATTTTTGGTCACTTTTTATATCATGAAAAAATGAATAAAAAGTGATCAAAAAGTCCAATCAATCAGGACATGACAATTTAAACGTATACGTTTTCGTGCATGTAGTTATGATTTTTTCCAGAAGTACGACAAAATCAAACCTATATAAGTAGGGTGTAATTTTAATCGTATGGAACTACAGAATAAAGAGAAGGTGTCACTTTTACTGAAAAATGTATTGCATAGAAACGGAAGCCCCCAAAAATTACAGAATGGCGTTTTTTCTTAAATTTTGGCGCACAATGATATTTTTTTTCCGTTTTGCCGTAGATTTTTGGGTAAAATGACTGATGTCTAGTGTTGCTCGCGAATATTCACAATGCAAATTTTATTCGCAAATATAGAACTATATATTCGCAATTACGAATATTCTTTTTTTTTTTTTTTGGACAGAACACATCTCTCTCTCTCTTCCAGCTTGTGTGGTGTAAAGAATGCTCTAATACTACTGTGTGAGAGTGGCGTACGAATTTTCGCATATGCAAAAATTTGCATATGGTAATTTTTGCATATGCAAATGTTTGCATATGCTAATTTTCGAACATGCGAATTTTCGCATATGCGAATTTTCGCTGATACAAACTTTTGCATATGCTAGTTTTTGCATATGCGGATTTTCACATATGCGAATTTTCGCACATGCGAAAATAAAATGTGAATATTATGAATATGCGAATTTAGCGAATATATGACGAATATTCGTCCATATATTCGCAAAATATCGCAAATTCGAATATGGCCTATGCTGCTCAACACTACACAAAGTAGAATGGTGGTGCAAAAAATAAGCCATCATGTGGATTTTTAGGTGCAAAATTTAAAGAATTAGGATTTTTTAAAGGTAAGGAGGGAAAAACGAAAGTGCAAAAATGGAACAACCCTCGGTCCTTAAGGGGTTAAACATGGAGCCTGAATACAGAACAACTGATGAAAATGCCATATACTATTTATATGATGGTCAGGGGTAATGCTTAGCTTATCCTGAAAAATCACCTGAAATAATAGTAACACAGTGAAAAATGAAAACTATGGGAAAGTAACCATTAGTGCACACATTGGCCCAGATTTACCTAACTCAAAGACAACACTTTTTGTAGGGTTTTTAGCTTTTGAGTTTTCCCAACAGATTTATCAAATGTATCTGTTGGGCTTTTCATGATTTTGCACTGACAAAGCAGCTCAGGATCCCTAAAAGGGGAGATGTTCTTTCGTTTTTTCATATGTAAGATACTTACTAAGGATTTACTTGCACTATTATGATACAATTTGCATCAACAAAAATGTAACAGAACCTCATGGTGTCTAATCTTAAAGGACAACTGTGGTGGTACACTTTTCTATATGCTCATGCCCGGGCCTCAAAAATAAACAAAATAAACTCATACATACCTTCCTACGAGCCCCCGTTGGTCCGGCACAGGCCTCACGGTCCGGCAGTGCTGACGTCATTCCACTTCCTGGGGACAGGGACACCGCAGAGCTGTCGGCGTATCAGCGGCCGTAGCGATGTCCCGCCCTGGCTGGTTATAGGCTAAGCCCACTGTCATGTAAGAAGCCGGCCAGAGCTCCTTACATGACAGTGGGCTCAGCCTATCACCAGCCGGGGCGGGACATCGCTACGGTCGGTGATACGCTGATGGCTCTGCGGCGTCCCCGGCCCCCAGGAAATGGAATGACGTCAGCACTGCCGGACCGTGAGGCCTGTGCCGGACCAACGGGAGCTCGTAGGAAGGTATGTTTAAGTTTATTTTTGAGGCCCGGGCATGGGCATATAGAAAAGTGTACCACCACAGTTGTCCTTTAAGGGCATATTCACATATACAGTCTCCTCTGCATATTTGATGCGCAGGATTTAACGCAGGATTTTTCTGATGCTGCAGATTTCAATATGAACCAAATGACTGAACACAGTTTCAGATCTACAGCATCAAATCCTAAAATGTGCAGTATACTGTATGTGTGAATACACTCTAAGTGTATAAGAAGCAAAAAGGTGTATATACACTCACTGCAGGGAAAGCATCACCCCGTCCGGGATCAAGGGAACAGGTCTCGATGGAACATACTTCTTCCGGTCTCTGAGTGTACACTACGGAAACCTTCAGCGCTAGGATCGCGTGGCCCTCCGCCATCACCATTGACGTAAATGCAGTGCATGCGTAATTCCGCCAAAAGAACAACATGTTTATTCTTTTGGCGGATCAATTTGAAATTCAGCAGTGTGAACGGGTCTGCAGAAAAGCCATTCACACCAATGCAAAGGTTCACATTGTGAACAATACCCTAAAAGGCACAAAAAAAAAAAACAGGCAATCTTAGTAAATCTGTACCAATGTTTTACATTTTAGCAGTAATTCCAGTGTTTGAATTACTGCTTTTTCTGATACAATGGGGTTTATTTACTAACGTGAGCCCGACTCTTTTTTTGTTGGGTTTTGCGCCTAAATTGTGTTACACGTCCCTTGCGACACAATTTGCGACAAAAAAAAACAAAACCCTCCATTTTACAAGAAAAACCCGAAAAGGGGGCATGGCCACGGGATAACGTGGGCGTGGTCCCGACAAAAGGGGCGTGGCTCCGACAGTTTTGAAAAATCCCAACATATTTACTAAGGTTTCCATAGAAAAAGTGGTGTATTTGAGCTGAGAAAAACCCGACAGATCAGAACAGTTGTAAAAAAAAAAAAGCTAAATGTAGGGAAAAGTGCAAAATGTAGGGAAACCTTAGTAAATACCTTGGGAAAATACCAGTGGGAAATCAAAACCCAAAAAGAAACCTACACTCTACTCTTAGTAAATAAACCCCAATATGTGCACTGACAGACACATTTCCATAGACTTTAATGGAACACATTAAATCATTAATCATAAATGTATGCCCTCCATCTGTGTCCCCTGTATGAATCGTGCACAGGAGTATGAAATGTGCACAGGACCCTCAGCTAATACATCACTGAACAGGCTGATTCTAAGACATGCAAAAAAGGCAGTTTCCGGTTGCTCAGTGGAGCTGATCTGGACCCCCGCTGTGCAATCACAAAGTCCAGATCAGCTTAGAGGACAACCGGAGATGTCTTAGGCTAGGTCCACACTACGTTTTGTCCCATACGGGAGCGCATACGGCAGGAGGGAGCTAAAAGCTCGCGCTCCCGTATGTAACCGTATGCGCTCCCGTATGTCATTCATTTCAATGAGCCGACCGGAGTGAAACGTTCGGTCCGGTCGGCTCATTTTTGCGCCGTATGCGCTTTTACAACCGGACCTAAAACCGTGGTTGACCACAGTTTTAGGTCCGGTTGTAAAAGCGCATACGGCGCAAAAATGAGCCGACCGGACCGAACGTTTCACTCCGGTCGGCTCATTGAAATGAATGACATACGGGAGCGCATACGGTTACATACGGGAGCGCGAGCTTTTAGCTCCCTCCTGCCGTATGCGCTCCCGTATGGGACAAAACGTAGTGTGGACCCAGCCTTACCTGACTCCATCTGTGCAGGAAGTCTCAGAAGTCTATACAAGTGGAGCACCGATAACACTGATCAATACTGTGCTATGGCAGGAAAATAAATAGTTATAGGGGTCAGAAGAGGACTAATATAAGCATACAAATTTTCTTACAAAAAGTCATATTTTAAAGTAGTAGTAGTAAGTAGTAATCGTATGGATTTACAGAACAAAGAACGGGTCATTTTTACGGAAAATGCACTGCATGGGAACGAAATCGCCAACGGTTGCAAAATGTTTTTTAAAGTTGTATATATATATATATATATATATATATATTTATATATATATAATTCTCTGTTGATATCGTAGTAAAATTAGTAATGTAATTACAAAGTCCATTTGGTTGCGCAAAAAAAACCCCACTCATATAAAAGCGTTATGTCTATAAGAAAGGCGAGGAGGGAAAAACAAATAAGTGGGTTTAATTGGGGTTAAAATAAAGGGGCAGAAGCACTGTGCCTTCTTGTTTCTGCTGGGTTTTCTCATCTCTCCTTGGAAAGCTGAGGGAATAGTATACAAAGGGACAGACTTTCTAAAAATCTGTCCACCTTTTGCTCAGCTTTCTACGGAAAGTCGGGAAGAAATGAACAGGTATAGCACCCGGACCCCTACGGATCAGAGCTCAAGTTTGCAAACAAAATGGGGCTATTTTAAAAACCTGTGCAGAGGAGGAAAAGTGGAGCAGTTGCCCATAGCAACCAATCAGATGACTTCTTTAATTTTTAAGAAACCTCTTTTGATTGCTCAGGGCAACTGCTCCATTTTCCCTCTTTTGGGTATGTTCACACTACGGAGTGTGAACGGAATCTCTGCTCGCCTGGGATTCAGCCTGGCAGCCGGCGGCGGTGGTAGGACCGCGCGGCACTACGCCGTCACCATTGACTGCTATGCAGTGCTCGCGGACTTCCGCGCAAAGAACGAACATGTTCTTTCTTTGCGCGGAACAATTCTGCCGCTGGAATCCCGCAGTGTGAACGGGTCTCGCGGAAGACCCATTCACACTGATGCTACCGTTCACTGTGCGGACATATCCCTATAGGTTTTGATAAATCCTCCCCAAAATCTTTTAAATGAAGACATCCACAAAAACAGCCAGTTTCTACAATAATCTTAGCGTGCATGTTGGATGTTTTCACTGTGTGAGCTACGGAACATAACACATGAGCTCCCCAGGATCAGATATTATCTAGCAGAATACATACATTTCTCTAGCTGTTGATGGACTGGGCTTTCCTGTTCTCAATGACCATTTTAACCTGTTAGCTCAAATACAAAGGCATTTATTGAGTCATCTAGAAAGATATTATATATATATATATATATATATATATATATATATATATATATATATATATATATGTCTGAATAGTGTATGTTTGTTTGACTAAATACGATTTTACATATCTACATAGAAGTTTAAGGGGTTTTATCAGACATTGGTGGGGTCTGGCAGCTCAGATCAGCACAGTTGTTGAAATTTGATGGAGTTTTGGTCTAAAAAAATCTGGAAATGCATAAGTGAAAACACATTTAGGCCACTTTCTTACGGGTGGATCCATTTTTTTTACCGCATTACATTCGCAAGTCCCAGCCTGACCGTAGGTGGTAATGTCCCAATCTGATAGCTATCAATTTAGATCAGGGGTCTTCAAACTGTGGTTGCAAAACTACAATTCCCAGCATGCCCGGACAGCCGTTGGCTGTCCGGGCATGCTGGGAGTTGTAGTTTTGCAACAGCTGGAGGGCCACAGTTTGAAGACCGCTGGTTTAGGTCATCAGAAACATGGTAAGTCAGGCCAGACTTGCTTCTGTAATGTAGTTGCCCATGTAAAACTGGCTCTATTTCTTGAGCAAGTTGGACAAATTGTCAACATTGGAGCTGCAATTCTTCACCTCCTGGTCCTTTCCATCTTAGGGTGTGTTCACACTGAGTAATTCAAGAGGAATTTACTTGAGTAATTCCTCTTGAATTCTCCGCTCCAAATTAATTCACATCTCCTCTGCCCATTGACTTTAATATTTTTTTCCACTGTCCTGTTCACACTGCGGAAATTCTGCTAGCGGAATTCCGACGCTGAATTCCGTTCTGCTTGAAGAATGAGCATGTTCATTCTTCAAGCGGAATCCGCTAGCAGAAGTCAATGGTAAAAAAAAAATTCTGCCCGACATCGTTTTCGCGCGGAATTTGCGCAGAAATGGCTGAAAAAACCTTCACTTCTTTCTCCCCCATTTCTACACGCAATTCCCCGCGCAATTCCGTGCAAATTCCACTACGCTGTTTGCAGTTGAGACCAATGAATACTAAGCCCTGCCCCTAAATTTTAGTCTACGGGTGCGTTCACACTGAGCAAATCAAGAGGAATTCACGCTAAAAAAATTACATGCAGAAAAAAGAATTTTCTTTTTGCGCGAAAAGAAATAATTTTTTTTCGCCATGTAAATTTTTCAGAGTGAATTCCTCTTGATTTGCTCAGTGTGAACGAACCCATAGACTAAAATTTAGGGGCAGGGCTTAGTATTGTTTGGTCTCAACTGCAAACAGCGTAGTGATGGAATCTTTCTGTTACACAAGATGCTTCCCGAAGTAACTGAAGCATCGGTCTTTACCGCTGTTCATATGAAATTAGAGGTAAAGAGAAATTATATAGAACAGATTTTATCCTTCCAATTTAATTGGATGAAAATAACTTGCATTAATGATATAAAATATTTTTATGCACAATATTATTTATGGAACAATAAAAAAATACACAGCCATTTACAAAAAAAAAAGTTTTATATTCAAGCAATATATAAACAGATCTGAAGTGCAGCGTCTCCTATGTACATAGTGTCAAAAATATAAATACAGAATGAAAAACCATTACCTATATACAATTCTCTAAAGCAGACAGGACGTGGCTTTTAGCAGTGGTAATACTGCAACTTTAAATAACTTAAATACTTGTAGATTTGTACACATGAGGTAGGAAGTATGGGCCTTGTACTAGGTCATGTGACTTCTATAGGTTAAAAAAAAAATAATAATCGGTCAGCTCTCTAACATGTTTATAGGGAGGTAAACTAAATGATACCTGTCTCTTAGGGTGCATTCATACCTACATTTCCCGGATCTGGCTGCCGGATCCGGCTGGGAAATTTCAAAAACGACTGCTGCCGTATCCCAGCCGGAACGGTTGCAGAATCTCATTCATTTAAATGCACAGATCACTATCTGACTCTAGTCAATGCATTTAAATGAATGAGATTCGACGTCCGGTCTGGCTGGGATACAGCAGTGGCCGGTTTTGACATTTTCCAGCCGTATCCGGCAGCCGGATCTCTGAAACGTGATGCACCCTTAGCTGTTCGCATAGTTAGAAGGAAGGCATTATTATTGTTACTATAAGTTCAAGAGTCAGAGGCTGTGCTAAGCTGCAGCATGCATGCCTTCTCCCTCTCCCACCCCTCCCTAAATTGCCTTGCATTACTGAAGAACAGTTTGGCTTTCAGCACTGAGCTTTGTATATCAATCATGCAGGGAGGGGTGGAAGAGAGAGAAGGCGAGTATGCTGCAACTCAGCGCCTCTATGACTCTTGAGCTTAGAAGGAAAATATAATTTCATAATTTAGCAAACAGCCATCAGCTAAGAAACGGGTACTATTTTTTTCATCTCCCTAACCTCTATCTGCCTGCATCTGTGGCTCTGTGCATGATACAGAGTTGACAGATTCTCTTTGAGGCCCAGTGCTCCTTTATAGAGACCTATAAAGGAAAGTGAAGATAAAAACAAGAAGGCAATGATTTACATAAATTTGTACATATTATTTGAACAAATATTCATGATTAGTGGAATTGTATGTTCCCCATTGGAAAATGGTGTTTGTGGTAAGAGAACAGCAATTTTTGACATTGAAAAATTTTCCAGGTCCATTATCTCAGGTAGAGCCATATTTAACATTAGGCACCAGTGGTCTTGTGCCTAGAGCAGCAGTGCTGGGGGAAAACCTTCAGGTAGTAATAAAAAAAATTAAAATCTGATGTAGCTGCTGCTGCCGACACTATGCTGTGGCCTGAGGAAAGAAAATACTTTTTGAGTGAATCCATATGGGTCAGAGCTGCAGCACAATTTACCTGCAGATCTGTATCCGCAACCACTCATTATGCTCTGGATTTGTGATGGATTATACCACTTTCTGTGCATAGGGGTGAGACCCAAGGTGAATCTGCAACAAAAATCTGCAATGTAACGCATACGATTTTTGTTCCGTATTTGTGACAGATCTGCATTTAAAAAAATCTGGCACTTATGTATTCATCCTAGTGGGGTGTACTCAGACTGAGTGCCAGAGGCAGCATAAGTCATAAATGCAGCCCTGGCCTTGGGCTCATGAACTTTTCTGCCCTTACATAAGACAAATATATCCTAAATTGATTGTTCCACCCTGTTATACACTACAAATAAAAAATTACTTTTTTTGTTTTTGCTCAATACTCCCCTTTAGAAGCTACATTAGAAAGCCAATGCAAACAGATGCATTTAGGCTAGGTTTCCACTTTTTTTTTCTTTTCTTTTTTTCAAAAACACTAATAAAAACGTCCATTCTGCCACATGGCGTTTTTTTGTGTGAAAAAAACCCTGCAGCCAAATGTTAGCTGCAAGTCAATAGGGAACTGCAAAATGCCATATCTACTTGCCGTTTTTTAAATCCTTTGACATTTTCAGCAATTTTTCAAAAAATGACCTCTTGTTGAGACTTTGGCATTTTTTTTAGGAAAATCGTGGCATTTTCCTCCCATAGAAGTCTATGGGAGTGAAAAAACACCAAGAAAAACGCCATTTGGGTTTAAACTTTGGCGTTTTAGCCAGCGGTTTTTATTCTAATTTGGACTTTAGCAAACCAAAAAGTGAGATACCTTTTTTAATAAAATTTCGTGGGGTACCATTAAAAAATTATAATAAAAAAGATACAGTAGTGATGGAAAAAATTGCATTCAACAAAATGCATCTTTTTTATAATGACATTTTTAAACAGGGATCAATTTATGTGGGCGGACAGGGAACTAAAAATGTAGCCGACAATAATAAAAGTTTAGAAAGGGGCCATTTAAATGTAAAAATAATATATTTGTTATAATTAATTTTGTTAAACATTTTATTAATAATGTATATTAATAATGTGTTGAATAATGTGTGTGTGCGTGTCTTTTTTCCCTTTTTTTTTAACTTTTTTTTTAGATAGCACTACTATTCCCAGCATGGAACACACTGTCCAATGATGAGAGTACTAATTGACCGCCTCAGGTGTCACTTCTGACACCCGTTGTGATCCTCCTGTATACTTCATGCCTCTCTTCTATGGTGCCCTGCACTGCCGTGTATATATATATATATATATATATATATATATATATATATACACACCTATTCGTATTTCCCGCAGAGAGTACCAAAAAAAAAAAAACATTTAAAAGATGCAGTACGGATGGAAAAAGATGTACCCGACAGAGGGACCTAAAAATGTAGCCGACAATAATAGAAATGTAGAAAGGGGCCATTTAATTGTAAAATAATATATTTTGTATAATTCATTTTGTTAACATTTTTATGTAAAAAAAAAAGTGGAAACCTAGCCTTACTCTAATGGACTTGAGACGGCCAGGTATTTACATGATGGCCCATGTATTTGCACAATGCTTCCCAGCACAATAATAGCTGGTTAGAGAAACCTGACCTTTGGTGATCAGTTGATCGCAAAGTGCCTTAATTTTAAGAAGTTTGGACAACCCTTTGGAATACAGATATATGTGATTAATCGTGCTAACTATACAGCATTAACCCTTTATAGACCTCTAACGTGACAGACCCACCTCTTGCACTTTAATATTTACTGCATATACTAAAATACTTTGCATCAGTAGTATGTCACACACAGGGAAATTCATGCCACTCTTCTTTGTGTCACTTTGCAGAGTATATACAAAGAGTAAAGTATAGTCTACTATGTGACTATGCCCAAACTAGTCTAGTGCTGAATGAATGTATACAATGTATGAAAGCCATAATTGTGTACAGAATTCCTAGTTTGCAATATAATATAACTTTTAAAAGCAACATCTTCCTTTCGGCTGGTATCCATGTAGATTTACCAGTTTTTTGTTTTTCTTTATTACACTACAGTATATCAGTAATCTGTTGGTGCATTCATCAAATAGTGGTTATTGTGGGACATATATGAAAGCATTATATGGCACGGGTTGGTCTATAACCCACTGATCATAGTGTCAGTATAGTACATGGAGTCCTTCCAGTACAAAACATGGTCCATGGATCCAAACATTTTGTCAGTGGTTGGTATATAGAAAAGATGTCTAGTCTGACTGGGGAGAATACACTGACTCATTCCAGTCTATGGTGTTGTCTTCTCCAGTGTAATGTCACTGTTTGCAGGTATATGTGTCTTGTTGCTGTACACATTTCTGACACTCCACATGGCAGCACCAATGTACCTGACAATGGCAAGAAAAGGTGACCATACGACTCTGGGTGTTGTACCCTCTTCCACAACACAGGCTGTCACAGGTGGTCTCCCGAGAACACACTCTCCCCGCAGTACCAGGTGAAAAACGACTGGCACGACAGAAACTGGGAGAATCCTCTAAGTAGACCAAGTCAGTAGATCGAGGAGACCGGCCAGCAAAGGAATGTCCTAAAGACTCGTGGCCTCCCACTGCCTCATTGGTGGCTCCCAGGACTTTGACTGCATTGTCGTACTTTGCTTTGAGCATGGCTCCAGTCTCATGGAAAGGGGAAAGTTGTTTCCAACAGGTGCGAACTGCACACGAACCAGACACTCCATGACACTTACATGTGGTCTTTAGCCCACTTTTTACAGCCTGCAGATGAGCAAAACATAAATTGTTAATTTTCAGGGTTATAGAATTGTCATTAGTGTAAAAATATATATTTTTATAGATATATATAGGGTTTGCATGTCTGCCTGTGTGTGTCTTATTTTAGTTTACTCCACTATATAACTTTATTAGCAAAATGTAAAGTGCCTTGGGTATAATGATTATCAGAAAGCCTACCAGCAACACTCAATGTCAGCCAGCAGCTACTAAAGCAAAATTTAGCTCACAAAACTGATCCAAACACAATGATAAATCATTCCTACTGCAAGGCCTTCAGAGGCCAAGGATTCTTCCTGATTTTCTTTTAAACCCTTGTGTCATACCCCAACCCCTCAGATCATGCACTTGACATAGTGTATAGGTTTTGCCTGGAGTGTTTCTCTAATTCTGATGTTGCAGCATGTATGCACTTTTTTAAAGGTTTATGTGCCACTATTATAAAACCCAGATAATGTATGATGTAGAATTGGCTACTGCCACGCATTGAGAGTCAACCAGATTTTGGTCTCTAATGTTTTTAGCTACCAGATGTGTATAGTGTAAACATGATTGATTATACTGTAGAAGCTTTGTAACACCCATGCCCAGTTTACATACACATTAGATAAATGTAGGTTGATGGCTGAACAAACAATTGTCTGATGAACAATTGTTTCAGAGATACAACCATACACATTTTAGTCCTAGCCATATAAGATTAATGACACCAGGTAAAGGACAAATGATCTTTCCGAGAACGTTCTGAGAATATTCTTTCCGGGAAGATTGCTCGCAACCAAAAGATCTTTTGTTCACAAACAATCTCTTGTCCAAAATCTCAACCACAGCCAACGGCTTTTCAGGCAATAACAATCTGTCATCAATATGATAAAACAATTGTTAAATTTCACTCAATGAGTAATTGTTTTGTTTGCAGTTGTCCACTTTTATCAACTTTGAAAGGAAAACTGTCATATGTTTTCTCCCGCACTATCCACTGGTACCGGTGGATAGTGCGGGAGACGCTGAACATTTTGAGTCCTACCTTGCCCGGATGACCTGCGCCGTTCGTCCGTTATAGCAGTTTTTCTGTATATTTAAATTAGCTGCTAACTGGCACGGGCGGGGTTACTGCCTTCATCTGGCACTGTGACGTAACTGCCGCCCGGCCCGTAGCACCACCCGGCTAATGGATATTCATATAATGTCTTACACTCCTTCTCATCCCAACCGATACTACGCATATGTGGCATTTACTCCAGCGCTGCTCCGGACTAATGTAGCAGCGCTGAAGACCGCTTCCGGGTATAGTAGGAAATCCCGCACATGCGTAGTATCGGCCGGGATGAGAAGGAGAGTGTAAGACATTATATGAATATCCATTAGCCGGGCGGTGCTGCGGGCCGGGTGGCGGTTATATCACAGTGCCAGATGAAGGCAGTAACCCCGCCCGTACCAGTTAGCAGCTAATTTAAATATACAGAAAAACTGCTATAACGGGTGACTGGCGCAGCGCATCCGGGCAAGGTAGGACTCAAAATGTTCAGCATCTCCCGCACTATCCACCGGTACCTGTGGATAGTGCAGGAGAAAACATTTGACAGTTTTCCTTTAATCTAAGTATATCATGCCAATAGTTTACATGTAGGTTAATTGTATGAGTTATCCAACATGATGCCTTACCTTAATCCCAGCATTGGTGTTATGGAGATCCACCTTGGCTCTCATGTCTCTTCCTCCCTTTCTTTGGCCCAGGAAGTTCTGAATAAACCGGGTGCTATGGCGAAGGTTATCTCCACAGACCCCCCACTGCCATGCCCGCTGGCTCTCTAGCCCTGGGGAATCATCACATGTGCAGCGCTCCATTTTACCTCCACTGCAAGCCTTTGCCAGTGAGTGAGTCAAAGCAGCAGAAGACACTGAATACAGGAATGCTGTCTCTTTAAATCCTGGAAAAAGAGTGCATATGATTTACTTAGGTGGATAGTCCTCATATGTGCAAACTGTTCTCTTGAAAGTTATCCTGTTAAGGTCATACAGTCCTAAATTTTGGCCCCCAAATTGAGATTGTACCTGTAGTTTAGATTACCAAATTTCATCCTGCAGTTAGTAGAGACAACTTACCTCTTTTCAAGAGACTTCCCCTTCCCTGTAGACTGCAGTTCCAACGGTCACCACGCAGCTGGTATTGGCATTCCACAATGCCCAGCCGAACGGCTTCCTTAAGTGCTTCTGCCAAACCTGGTTCCTTCCGACACAATCTCTTCTGCTTCCGAGTGAGGGGCAGCAGATCACACTGTTTGAGGTGTGGCCGGTTGTGGTTGCTGGTAGTTACAGATGAAGGTGATGTGTAGTGTATTAGTGACTCCTTGCTAGTTAGCCTGTGGAGAGTCCCAAAAACAAAGGGTCATATTTTGATGGCTAAGGATTAGTTTTATGCATGGGCAATGTCAACCATTGTCATATTGGCACACTTTTGAGTATATTGTATACGTACACATGATGACTTCATAGGTTTCCTACTTACCTAGATTACTCTTTGTTGGGAAAGAAAGCCATATTTGTTCAAAACAGAACAATTTATATCCTCAATGAAAGAGAGGAACTCCAGCTCAGTTCAGGAAAATATGGCTTTATTCACATCAACGAGGTAACAGGTACAGGGAGGAAGTGACGCATTTCGGCCAGGTGCTGGCCTTAGCCGTACGGCTTCCTGAATTGAGCTGGAGTTCCTCTCTTTCATTGTGATTACTCTGGGTGAGGTCCGCACCCACTCCGCGCCCAGTGTCCAGACCAGGGATTGAGCCGGGATACCCGTTTTTCGTATAATTGATATCCTCATACAGAATCCTGTGGAACTGGCCTTGCACCATAGGTCTGTGGAGAATATGACGGACCACTGCTTTGGAGGGAGACCTTTCCACATATGATCAGCTCTAGAAAAAAACCTATCCCCTAGTTCCTAGCCCTTTTGTATGTGGGCCAGATATTGCTGTAGGCTTCATTTAGCTTTACTTTTCATCTTGCCTAATAATGAACCATTTCATTTTTGGCAATCACTTAGGATTGTTAGTTTTGGTTGCTTTATCTCACTATATATAGGCAGCTTCAGACTGCTTCAATGAGCAGACAATCCATTAGTGTTATGTTTTTTTCTGAACCTTCATGAACTCAGGCAGTTAAGTGGCTGGGTTATATATTTACTACAATAGCATTTTCTTGTCTCCTTTTCTATTGCTCCTGCTTTAGGATACAGATTATTGCTGCACGTCTAGTAACCATTTTACACGCAGTAACATTTCTTAAACTCGGCATCCAATAGTCCAGAATTTGTTTCTATGCTGGTCGTTTAATTAGAATGTATTAGATTTAAAAAATAAATAAATAAATAAAAAAAGTCTGCTTTTTTTTTTGGTTCCAGACACAGCGCCACCCTTGTCCGGGGGCTTTGTCTGGAATTCAAGTAAAATGGATACAGTGAAAATACACTCTATACATTTAAATATCAAAATATTTTATATAATACAAGTGATCCCTCAACTTACAATGGCCTCAACATACAATAGTTTCAACATACAATGGTCTTTTCTGGACCATTGTAACTTGAAACCAGACTCAACATACAATGCTATGGAATCTGCGAAACGTGTCAAGGGCTGTTAGACCCGACCAATCAGAATGGACATTTTACTGGCAAAACCCCTGTATTCCTAAAGTGCATGCACTGACTGATGTCTGGTAGCGCCCCCTACAGTACAAAGAGGTATTACATGTCCTGTACTCTTTACCTGTGCCTTTACCTGTGAGTTAGCTGCTCCTTTGGACGCCAGGTGAGGGCGGCTCGATTTTACTTTTTTTTTTAGGACACTGTGTACTGTACAGGACCCTGAAGAAGCTTCTTTCCTCTACATAGACCAGTGTTTCCCAAAGAGGGTGAAAAACTACAACTCCCAGCATGCCCGGACAGCCTTCGGCTGTCCGGTCATGCTGGGAGTTGTAGTTTTGCAACAGCTGTAGGCACTCTGGTTGGGAAACACTGAAATAGACAGTGATTACAGCTCCCAGCAGCTCTTTCTTACTTTTATATGGAAGGAATTGCTTTATCTATATTAGTTATCTACTTATTTTTCTTTAATCCTCACTTTTTTCCTATCTTTGGAAGACATTTTGGTGGCTTTAGAACCAATTACCAGGTTTCCATAGAGTTCTGGTCTCAACATACAATGGTTTCAACATACAATGGTCGTCCTGGAACCGATTAATATTGTAACTTGAGGGACCACTGTATATGAAATGTAACTATTTTTATAATATGATATCTAAATATTTATCCTATATCTAAATGTATAAATACAGTGAATGGTCGGTCATTGGTAGCGCTGTATCAAAAAATATAAATATAATGTCAGGCAACTTCTTTACATTTTTCAACTTGTCATTTCCAGATATCTCAAATTAGAGCAAATTTCTCACTCTTGTATGGGTGTATAATGCCAGAAAACTTCTTTAAAGTTAGCACTGAGGACCTGCTTCAAATCCAGCTAGGAAAACCTGTATGAAGTGGTAAATTCTGCCCATGGGCATCTTTTGGGTACTACTGATAGGTTTACTGGCTTCCTATGATATTTTACCAATTCTATGTTGTGTGAACCCTATTCGAGGCAAGACTGATGTGAATGCCTTTTTATGCATTTTAGTGTAAAATGTATATTTATTTATTAATGTTTTAATTATTTATAAATACAATGTTTTAAATCATGTGCATTCCCTTTGCCCAATATAGGAACCTGTTCCAAAATCTGAGCAACTAGGGTTAAATAAACAAAAACTGCAGCAGGACAAGTGGGGTAAAGTCAGACATGACATTCTTAAAGGGGTACTCCACTGGAAAACATATATTTTTTTTTTTATTTTTTTTTTTTTAATCAACTGGTGCCAGAAAGTTAAACAGATTTGTAAATTACTTCTACTTGAAAATCTTAACCCTTCCAGTACTTATGAGCTGCTGTATGTTCCAGATGAAGTTATTTTCTTTTTGAATTTCCCTCTCAGTCTGACCACAGTGCTCTCTGCTGACACCTCTGTCCATTTTAGGAACTGTCCAGAGTAAGTGCAAATCCCCATAACCAATCTATCCTGCTCCAGACAGTTCCTAAAATGGACAGAGGTGTCAGCAGAGATCACTGTGGTCAGGCAGAAAGGAAATTCAAAAAGAAAAGAACTTTCTGTGGAACACATAGCAGCTGATAAGTACTGGAAGGATTAATATTTTTAAATCGAAGTAATTTACAAATCTGTTTAACTTTCTTGCACCAGTTGATAAAAAAAAAAAATGTTTTCCAGGGGAGTACCCCTTTAAAGGTGAAATGAGTCCCATTCACCTGAATAGCATTATTTCTGCAGCAAGCATGTAGGTTTTTGTCATTTGTATTGAGATGAATTAAAAACAACCATATAACCTTCTGCAACAAATCTGCCAACAAAGGTAGCCCAAAGTTTGTTCTAGCTGGCCATGGTGGAAACATTCTTACAAAGAATAAAGAATCGGATCAAAATCATTTCAAGTGAGTAAATCTCTCACTAAAGCTGTGTTCACACTGCATTTTTTCAGTTTAACGTTTTAATTGATAATATGTTAGCCATTGACTTTCATTATTTAAAAAAAAGTAGAAAAAAAAACGAAAAGAAAACAAAACGATTGCAATAAATCCCTTTTATGCCATATACCATAGCATAGTTGATTTTGTATACAGCAAAATTAAATGTACTGAAAACGTGTCCAAAAACACGAGCCCAGCCTTAGGTAACAATGCTATATAAGTGTACAAAGAATTCAGGTCTTACCAAATTGGCAAAAACATTTCCAACAAAAATCGGTTGCACCCATCATCACTGTGTTTGGTAAATTCTCACACTATTGTTTGTAAGGCTTCTTTCACACTACAAAATCCTCCGTTTTTTAAACATCCGTAGGAAGATCCGTGTGAAAATCAGCTGAAAACAGCAGTAACAAAATCCTATACGTCCGTTAGAAAATCCCATTATAGTCTATGGGATTTTCTAATATCCGTATTAATCCGTTATAGTCAGTTATTGATAACGGACGTTATTTTGTTATGGAAGATAGTTACGGAAGTAATAGTTCATGAACTATTTCTCCCGTTACTATCTTCCGTAACAAACTAATGTCCGTTATCAATAACGGACTATAACGGATTAATACGGATATTAGAAAATCCCATAGACTATAATGGGATTTTCTAACGGACGTATAGGATTTTGTTACTACCATTTTCAGCTGGTTTTCACACGGATCTTCCTACGGATGTTTAAAAACGGAGGATTTTGTAGTGTGAAAGAAGCCTAAGATGACAATGGGATATTGTGACTAATGTATTCTTATGGTTTTACAAGAAATCACTCAGGTACATGCGTTTAAATGCCACCACTGCCAAAAAGTTCTAACAAGTTGCACACAGTCTTCCCTATAGGGTTGAATTAAAATCACATATTTTGTTATATTGTTAATTCCAAAAATAGGTTCCTATCCTAAATCGTAGACAAATCACCTACAATATTCTACTATGTGATACTGCATACAATTGTAAATTTTCATGCTGCATGCAGTTTTTGTGCTTTGATCATGTGCCATTTACACAATAAGTCGCTGCGGAGTCCCTGTTTGCTTAAAGTGAGTTAACTTTAGAAAGCTGCTTATCTCTGAAATCTCTTTCAGGGAATGGGATTCGGGTAAGGGAAGTTTGGCTTTCATTTCTGAGGACTTGTCCGTGCTTTTTGAACCCTGTCACAAATTGCAAGAATACTGTATGTTACCAAGTTTGGGTTCATACTACGTTTCTGTAGACTTGAAAAAGAAAAAACGTATACGTTAACGGATGCTGTCTCCCACGGACTTACATACTTTGCAATCCGTTTTTAGTCATAGTGTAAATTCCTTTTTTTTTTTGCCATACACAACAGTGTAGATGACTATATGTATTTGTATATTGCAAAATTAAACCTACTGTGACGGAAACAGTGAAACAAAGACAAAAACACAGTGTAAAGCCAGCCTAAGACAGACTGAATCCTAGCATGCACACAGCAAAACGTCTATTAAAAATATTATATATATTATTATAATATTGATCACTTTTAGAAATAAAAACAAATATTTTTTTTGTAATTCATTATTTAAATATTTAGATTGTTTGCAAATAGAAATATGGTGTGTGAATAACATATGTAAAAAAAAAAATTATATATATATATATATATATATTTAAAAAAAAAAAAAATATATATATATATATATATATATATATATAAATAAAAAATAAATAAAAAATATATATAGATATATGTGTGTATATAGATATATATATATATATATATATATATATATATATGATTTATTTTTCAGTAATTTTTACAATAATCTGTAATTGTAGTGTTCTAATTTTTTCTGTAGTTTTTTATTTTATTTAAAATTTCAGTAAACACAGTACCTACCCATGCCTATTTTTTATCCCAAGTATAGCCCAGTGATCTTCAACCTGCAGACCTCCAGATGTTGCAAAACTACAACTCCCAGCATGCCGTTGGCTGTCCGGGCATGCTGGGAGTTGAAGTTTTGCAACATCTGGAGGTCCGCAGGTTGAAGAACACTGATATAGCCTGACAGTGGAAACACAAAGTATTTAAATGAAAAAAAAAAAAAAAAGACCTTTGAATTTTTAAAGGTATATTCATATATGACCTATTTTGCTAACATGTGGCAGACCCACACCAGCACCGTACTTCATAGGAACCCCACAAGTGCATCCTTGCATATTTCCACCCCAGAGATTGCATTTTATGTTTGGACCTGAGGAAGGCACTCTGTGTGTGCCGAAACGCGTCGTCCATTGTGTCAAATAAAATAATAATTGTCCTGTGCCGGCTCGAGTCTCTCGTGCAGCGTCTCTAAGACCATTTTTTTCCCTCCCCTAAATATCCTCTATTCAGATGAAGGAAACATTGTATACATTTATTAAAAATATCACAATAAAACAATAGTAATTTTTCCTCTCTTTTATGATCTGGAGGATATAGACATGAATCTGCCTCCACCAAGTTTCTGAATGTTCCTACATTTATAAACTCAACCCTCATAGATGCTCCATGTTAAAAACCGTTAAAAGTTCAGTGAATGTTTTTATTATTCTTCCACATTCACAAACACATGGCGTACAGCTGGAGGACGGCTGGGTCGGCCCCGTTCTCCCATCACCTGCGATTACCCATATTATGTGATCATATGAATGTAAATATTTGGGGGAAAATATCTTCATTTCAAGGTCTTGAAGCTCAGCACAAATCGCCAAAGGGCGAGAGAAGCGTTCTACACAGGGAGGGGAAAAATCTGACTCTGAGAAAACAGGAAAGGGAAATCTCTGGGATAGAAGTGTGAGAAAAGAAGATGAAAATAGGCATTTATCGTGTCGCCTTAACCCCTTCCAAATTTTACAAAAAAAAAAAAAAAAGATTTCTAGGAGTATACACCCAAAATGTATACTGTATACTCATGATCATTTTGTATCATACTAGGATCAATGTTCTTAGTCTTTTAAGGTTCATAAATATTTTATTATTTATGTTCTTTAATACAGCAAACTAGTAAGGCCAAGTAAATTTAAACTTTGGATTAGATATGTAGAAGTATCTATTATTATTATTATTATTATTATTCTTGGAATGACTTGATACAGAAAAAAACAAATACACACACATATAGATAGATAGATGTACACTTAAATATATATATATATATATATATATATATATATATATATATATATAGTTATCTTTAGCTTATATATATACACACATATACACTCTTTTTATATATATGAAGTTCTCTTAAGCTTATATATATATATATATATATATACACACACCCTTTTTTTATATATGAAGTTATCTTTAGCTTATATATATATATATACACTCTTTTTTTTATATATGAAGGTATCTTTAACTTATATATATATACACTCTTTTTTTATATATGAAGTTATCTTTAGCTTTTATATATATATATATATATATATACACATATACACACACACTCTTTATTTTATATATGAAGTTATCTTTAGCCTATATATATATATATATATATATATATATTATATATACACACACACACTTTTTTTTTATATATATGAAGTTATCTTTACCCTATATATACATTTATATATACACTTTTTTTTATATATATGAAGTTATCTTTAACTTATATATATACACTTTTTTTTTGTATATATGAAGTTATCTTTAGCCTCTATATATATACTCTTTTTTTTTTGTATATGAAGTTATCTTTAGCTTATATATATATATATATATATATATATATATATATATATACATATATATATACACACACTCTTTTATATATATATATATATATACACATATATGAAGTTATCTTTAGCCTATATATATATACACACTTTTTTATATATATATATATATATATATATATATATATGAAGTTATCTTTAGCCTATATATATATATATATATATACACACACACTTTTTTTTATATATATATATATATATATATAAAGTTATCTTTAGCCTATATATATATATATATATATATATATATATATATATATATACACACACACACTTTTTTTTTTTATATATATGAAGTTATCTTTAGCTTATATATATATATATATATATATATATATATATATACACTCTTTTTTTTTATATATGAAGTAATCTTTAGCTTATCTTACATTTCAATCTTTTTTCCCAACCTTGCCTGTGTGTGGTTTAGTTATGAAGAAGATAATTCAGTTTATTTCTTTATTGTGGGAATCTGAATACCTTTAACAGACTGGTTGGAAAGAAATCTAAGAACACAGATGATAGCAGGTAGGATATTTACAGGACATGGCAAGGTGGGAGTTGCAGAATGCCACATCTGGAGAGCCACAGGTTGGGGAACACTGCTCTATGCCAATGCTATCTGAACCTATGGCTCACCTGCTATTATAAAACTACAACTCCCAGCATGTTGGGAGTTATAGTTTTATAACAGCTAGTATGTCACAAGTTTGGGGACTACTGCTGAAGAGCCAGGCAAATCACTCAGACATGGGATACCTGTACATAGAAGTCCCCCAGAGGTTTGTGTAATAACCAGACAGATGTTGCATGGACTTGTAGAATCCTTACTATAGAGCACTGTTCCCCAACCTGTGGCTCTCCAGCTTTTGCAAAACTACAACTCCCAGCTTTCCCTGACAGCCAAGGGCATGAGGACATGTCAGGAGTGGCCACAGGTTAGGGAACACTGCAAAAGATTTGTAGCTCTCCCAGAAGTGGTTATAATACACATCTTAGTAATTCTTACACACAAGCCATGAATGTAAGGATTGAATGACATCTGATTTACTATAATTGAATGTACTCACATTACATCCCATATTACCCTTCTATCCTAACTTTTATCTGGACATCTCTATAGAAATTCACAATTAGACACATATATACACATAGCCAGATACCAGTGTGTGTGTGTATATATATATATATATATATATATATATATATATATATATATAGATATATATTATATAATACACAGTAACAGATGAGAACAATGCTCCAATACTACATCTCCTGTGTGTAGCTGTATTACTAAGCAGTACAGTAGATGACAACAGAACAAAATAAAAAGTAGTTTCTCACCCAAAATAGGAGACGACAGGCTGCCCTAGAAGGGTGAGGAGGAACAGGGCGGCCAGGAGCAGGTGAAAGCCGGCCGGCATGGTGCATACAGGGCTCCGCTCCTCATCTCTCTCCTCCTGCCGCTCTGGTCACTGCACACCGCTCTCTACTGCTCAGTTTAAAGGGACAGGACACACCTTGTTGCTGATTGGCTGTCGTCTGACACACCCATACTCTGATTGGGTGAACCGTCCAGGTGTGTAGAAAGGGGGCGGGGCTTCTAATGCACATCAGGCTGCGGGTGACAGTGTGAACATTCACCCTAAGCAATATCTATATCCTATCTAGATCGATCTCTATCCGCATCACATCTTCTGTCTTCTCTCTATCTACATCATATCTATCTATCTAATATCTATCTATCTCTCTATCTACATCATATCTATCTAATATCTATCTATCTCATATCTATATCTCTATCTACATCATATCTATCTATCTAATATCTATCTCTCTATCTACATCATATCTATCTATCTAATATCTATCTATCTCTCTATCTACATTGTTACGCCGAGCGCTCCGGGTTCCCGCTCCTCCCCGGAGCGCTCGCTTCACCTCCTCCGCTGCAGCGCCCCGGTCACGTCCTCTGACCCGGGGCGCTGCGATCCTGCTGCTAGCCGGGATGCGATTCGCGATGCGGGTAGCGCCCGCTCGCGATGCGCACCCCGGCTCTCCTACCTGACTCGCTCCCCGTCTGTTCTGTCCCGGCGCGCGCGGCCCCGCTCCCTAGGGCGCGCGCGCGCCGGGTCTCTGCGATTTAAAGGGCCACTGCGCCGCTGATTGGCGCAGTGGTTCCAATTAGAGTTATCACCTGTGCACTCCCTATATTACCTCACTTCCCTTGCACTCCCTTGCCGGATCTTGTTGCCTTAGTGCCAGTGAAAGCGTTCCTTGTGTGTCCCTTGCCAGTGTTTCCAGACCTTCTGCCGTTGCCCCTGACTACGATCCTTGCTGCCTGCCCCGACCTTCTGCTACGTCCGACCTTGCTTCTGCCTACTCCCTTGTACCGCGCCTATCTTCAGCAGCCAGAGAGGTGAGCCGTTGCTAGTGGATACGACCTGGTCACTACCGCCGCAGCAAGACCATCCCGCTTTGCGGCGGGCTCTGGTGAAAACCAGTAGTGGCTTAGAACCGGTCCACTAGCACGGTCCACGCCAATCCCTCTCTGGCACAGAGGGTCCACTACCTGCCAGCCGGCATCGTGACAGTAGATCCGGCCATGGATCCCGCTGAAGTTCCTCTGCCAGTTGTCGCTGACCTCACCACGGTGGTCGCCCAGCAGTCACAACAGATTGCGCAACAAGGCCAACAGCTGTCTCAACTGACCGTTATGCTACAACAGTTGCTACCACAGCTTCAGCAGTCATCTCCTCCGCCAGCTCCTGCACCTCCTCCGCAGCGAGTGGCCGCTCCTGGGATACGCTTATCCTTGCCGGATAAGTTTGATGGGGACTCTAAGTTTTGCCGTGGCTTCCTTTCCCAATGTTCCCTGCATCTGGAGATGATGTCGGACCTGTTTCCCACTGAAAGGTCTAAGGTGGCGTTCGTAGTCAGTCTTCTGTCCGGAAAAGCCCTGTCATGGGCCACACCGCTCTGGGACCGCAATGACCCCGTCACTGCCTCAGTACACTCCTTCTTCTCGGAAATCCGAAGTGTCTTTGAGGAACCTGCCCGAGCCTCTTCTGCTGAGACTGCCCTGTTGAACCTGGTCCAGGGTAATTCTTCCGTTGGCGAGTATGCCGTACAATTCCGTACACTTGCTTCAGAATTGTCCTGGAATAATGAGGCCCTCTGCGCGACCTTCAAAAAAGGCCTATCCAGCAACATTAAAGATGTTCTGGCCGCACGAGAAATTCCTGCTAATCTACATGAACTTATTCACCTAGCCACTCGCATTGACATGCGTTTTTCTGAAAGGCGTCAGGAACTCCGCCAAGATATGGACTCTGTTCGCACGAGGCGTTTCGTCTCCTCGGCTCCTCTCTCCTCTGGTCCCCTGCAATCTGTTCCTGTGCCTCCCGCCGTGGAGGCTATGCAGGTCGACCGGTCTCGCCTGACACCTCAAGAGAGGACACGACGCCGTATGGAGAACCTCTGCCTGTACTGTGCTAGTACCGAACACTTCCTGAGGGATTGTCCTATCCGTCCTCCCCGCCTGGAAAGACGTACGCTGACTCCGCACAAAGGTGAGACAGTCCTTGATGTCTACTCTGCTTCTCCACGTCTTACTGTGCCTGTGCGGATGTCTGCTTCTGCCTTCTCCTTCTCTACAGTGGCCTTCTTGGACTCTGGTTCTGCAGGAAATTTTATTTTGGCCTCTCTCGTCAACAGGTTCAACATCCCAGTGACCAGTCTCGCCAGACCCCTCTACATCAATTGTGTAAATAATGAAAGATTGGACTGTACCATACGTTTCCGCACGGAGCCCCTTCTTATGAGCATCGGATCTCATCATGAGAGGATTGAACTTTTGGTCCTCCCCAATTGCACCTCGGAGATTCTCCTTGGACTTCCCTGGCTTCAACTTCATTCCCCAACCCTGGATTGGTCCACTGGGGAGATCAAGAGTTGGGGGTCCTCTTGTTCCAAGAACTGTCTAAAACCGGTTCCCAGTAACCCTTGCCGTAACTCTGTGGTTCCTCCAGTAACCGGTCTCCCCAAGGCCTATATGGACTTCGCGGATGTTTTCTGCAAAAAACAAGCTGAGACTCTACCTCCTCACAGGCCTTATGATTGCCCTATCGACCTCCTCCCGGGTACTACTCCACCCCGGGGCAGAATTTATCCTCTCTCTGCCCCAGAGACTCTTGCCATGTCCGAATACGTCCAGGAGAATCTAAAAAGGGGCTTTATCCGTAAATCCTCCTCTCCTGCCGGAGCCGGATTTTTCTTTGTCTCCAAAAAAGATGGCTCCCTACGTCCTTGCATTGACTACCGCGGTCTTAATAAAATCACGGTTAAGAACCGCTACCCCTTACCCCTCATCTCTGAACTCTTTGATCGCCTCCAAGGTGCCCACATCTTCACTAAATTGGACTTAAGAGGCGCCTATAACCTCATCCGCATCAGAGAGGGGGACGAGTGGAAAACGGCATTTAACACCAGAGATGGACACTTTGAGTATCTGGTCATGCCCTTTGGACTGTGCAATGCCCCTGCCGTCTTCCAAGACTTTGTCAATGAAATTTTTCGTGATCTATTATACTCCTGTGTTGTGGTATATCTGGACGATATCCTAATTTTTTCTGCCAATCTAGAGGAACACCGCCGGCATGTCCGTATGGTTCTTCAGAGACTTCGTGACAACCAACTCTATGCCAAAATTGAGAAATGTCTGTTTGAATGCCAATCTCTTCCTTTTCTAGGATATTTGGTCTCTGGCCAGGGACTACAGATGGATCCAGACAAACTCTCTGCCGTCTTAAATTGGCCACGCCCCTCCGGACTCCGTGCTATCCAACGCTTTTTGGGGTTCGCCAATTATTACAGGCAATTTATTCCACATTTTTCTACCATTGTGGCTCCTATCGTGGCTTTAACCAAGAAAAATGCTGATCCCAAGTCCTGGCCTCCTCAAGCAGAAGACTCCTTTAAACAACTCAAGTCTGCCTTTTCTTCGGCTCCCGTGCTCTCCAGACCTGACCCTTCCAAACCCTTCCTATTGGAGGTTGATGCCTCCTCAGTAGGAGCTGGAGCTGTTCTTCTACAAAAAAATCCTTCCGGGCATGCTGTCACTTGTGGTTTTTTCTCTAGGACCTTCTCTCCAGCGGAGAGGAACTACTCCATCGGGGATCGAGAACTTCTAGCCATTAAATTAGCACTTGAGGAATGGAGGCATCTGCTGGAGGGATCAAGATTTCCTGTTATTATCTACACCGACCACAAGAACCTCTCCTACCTCCAGTCGGCCCAACGGCTGAATCCTCGCCAGGCCCGGTGGTCTCTGTTCTTTGCCCGATTTAATTTTGAGATCCACTTTCGTCCTGCCGATAAGAACATTAGAGCCGATGCTCTCTCTCGTTCCTCGGATGCCTCAGAAGTTGATCTCCCTCCGCAACACATCATTCCACCTGACTGCCTGATCTCCACTTCTCCTGCCTCCATCAGACAGACTCCTCCAGGAAAGACCTTTGTTTCTCCACGCCAACGCCTCGGAATCCTCAAATGGGGTCACTCCTCCCATCTCGCAGGTCATGCGGGCATCAAGAAATCTGTGCAACTCATCTCCCGCTTCTATTGGTGGCCAACTCTGGAGACGGATGTTGGGGACTTTGTGCGAGCCTGCACTATCTGTGCCCGGGATAAGACTCCTCGCCAGAAGCCCGCTGGTTTTCTTCATCCTCTGCCTGTCCCCGAACAGCCTTGGTCTCTGATTGGTATGGATTTTATTACTGATTTACCCCCTTCCCGTGGCAACACCGTTATTTGGGTGGTCGTTGATCGATTCTCCAAAATGGCACATTTCATTCCTCTTCCTGGTCTTCCTTCTGCGCCTCAGTTGGCTAAACAATTTTTTGTACACATTTTTCGTCTTCACGGGTTGCCTACGCAGATTGTCTCGGATAGAGGGGTCCAATTCGTGTCTAAATTCTGGAGAGCTCTCTGTAAACAACTCAAGATTAAATTAAATTTTTCCTCTGCATATCATCCCCAGTCCAATGGACAAGTAGAAAGAATTAACCAGATCCTGGGTGATTATTTGCGACATTTTGTTTCCTCCCGCCAGGATGACTGGGCAGATCTCCTTCCATGGGCCGAATTCTCGTATAACTTCAGGGTCTCTGAATCTTCCTCCAAATCCCCATTTTTCGTGGTGTACGGCCGTCACCCTCTTCCCCCCCTCCCTACCCCCTTGCCCTCTGGTCTGCCCGCTGTGGATGAAATTTCTCGTGACCTTTCCATTATATGGAGAGAGACCCAAAATTCTCTCTTACAGGCTTCTTCACGCATGAAGAGGTTCGCGGATAAGAAAAGAAGAGCTCCCCCCGTTTTTTCCCCTGGAGACAAGGTATGGCTCTCCGCTAAATATGTCCGCTTCCGTGTCCCTAGCTACAAGTTGGGACCACGCTATCTTGGTCCTTTCAAAATTCTGTGTCAAATTAATCCTGTCTCTTATAAACTTCTTCTTCCTCCTTCTCTTCGTATCCCTAATGCCTTTCACGTCTCTCTTCTCAAACCACTCATCCTCAACCGTTTTTCTCCCAAATCTGTTCCTCCCACTCCTGTTTCCGGCTCCTCGGACGTCTTCTCGGTCAAGGAGATTTTGGCTGCCAAAAAGGTCAGAGGAAAAAATTTTTTTTTAGTAGACTGGGAGGGTTGTGGTCCTGAAGAGAGATCCTGGGAACCTGAGGACAACATCCTTGACAAAAGTCTGCTCCTCAGGTTCTCAGGCTCCAAGAAGAGGGGGAGACCCAAGGGGGGGGGTACTGTTACGCCGAGCGCTCCGGGTTCCCGCTCCTCCCCGGAGCGCTCGCTTCACCTCCTCCGCTGCAGCGCCCCGGTCACGTCCTCTGACCCGGGGCGCTGCGATCCTGCTGCTAGCCGGGATGCGATTCGCGATGCGGGTAGCGCCCGCTCGCGATGCGCACCCCGGCTCTCCTACCTGACTCGCTCCCCGTCTGTTCTGTCCCGGCGCGCGCGGCCCCGCTCCCTAGGGCGCGCGCGCGCCGGGTCTCTGCGATTTAAAGGGCCACTGCGCCGCTGATTGGCGCAGTGGTTCCAATTAGAGTTATCACCTGTGCACTCCCTATATTACCTCACTTCCCTTGCACTCCCTTGCCGGATCTTGTTGCCTTAGTGCCAGTGAAAGCGTTCCTTGTGTGTCCCTTGCCAGTGTTTCCAGACCTTCTGCCGTTGCCCCTGACTACGATCCTTGCTGCCTGCCCCGACCTTCTGCTACGTCCGACCTTGCTTCTGCCTACTCCCTTGTACCGCGCCTATCTTCAGCAGCCAGAGAGGTGAGCCGTTGCTAGTGGATACGACCTGGTCACTACCGCCGCAGCAAGACCATCCCGCTTTGCGGCGGGCTCTGGTGAAAACCAGTAGTGGCTTAGAACCGGTCCACTAGCACGGTCCACGCCAATCCCTCTCTGGCACAGAGGGTCCACTACCTGCCAGCCGGCATCGTGACATACATCATATCTATCTAATATCTATCTATCTCATATCTATATCTATCTACATCATATCTATCTATCTAATATCTATCTATCTCTCTATCTACATCATATCTATCTAATATCTATCTATCTCATATCTATATCTATCTACATCATATCTATCTATCTAATATCTATCTATGTATCTATCTCATATCTATATATCTATCTATCTCATATCTATCTATCGCATATCTATATATCTATCTATCTCATATCTATCTATCATTTATCTATCTCATATCTATCTATCTCATATCTATCTATCATTTATCTATCTACATCCTATCTATCTATCTATTTATCTACATCATATCTATCTATCTAATATCTATCTATTTATCTACATCATATCTATCTATCTAATATATATCTATCTCATATCTATCTATCATCTATTTATCTACATCCTAGAAATAAGTAAATCCAGCAGCACACCAATGTAGTGAAAAACGGTATGGAGGTTTATTCACCCAAAATCATGCGACGTTTCGGCCGTCCAATTACAGCCTTTCTCAAGCATTCTTGGGAAAGGCTGTAATTGGACGGCCGAAACGTTGCATGGCTTTGGGTGAATAAACCTCCATACCGTTTTTCACTACATCAGTGTGCTGCTGGATTTACTTATTTCTTGGATATCTACCTTATGACTCCCGACCAGAGTCTATACCGGCTTGCACCCTGCACCTGAACAACCTTCAAGTTGTGCTGCTTCTTCCTCTGTACCCTGTATCTACATCCTATCTATCTATCTATAAAAAAAATAAAAAAAACGCAGCACACAAAGAGTCTTCAGTGCAAATAAATAGTGACTAGTTTATTCCATCATGCCTGAGGATGGGGATGTGAGATCACTGAAACTTTGCAATTGTGTTTCTGATGATGGAATAAACTAGTCACTTTTTATTTGCACTAAAGACCCTTTGTGCTGCAGTTTTTTCAATTTTTTTGTTGAAGTTGGAGTCCTTGACCAAGTCTCCTGTGACTGCGTGCACCTTACTATTACTTGAAATTGGATTGTCAGTTGTGCTGCTTTTCTGGAAAGCATCTATCTATCTCATATCTATCTATCTCATATCTATCTATCTATCTCATATCTATCTATCTATCTCATATCTATCTATCTCATATCTATCTATCTCATATCTATCTATCTATTTATCTCATGTCTATCTATCTCATATCTATCTATCTCATATCTATCTATCTCATATCTATCTATCTATCTCATATCTATATCATATCTATCTATCTCATATCTATCTATCTATCTATGCAATGCTTAAAGAATAGCAGCACTCCCAAACATCCCAAGCATTGCTTGATGAAGATGGTGTGATACCATTGAAAGTCGCACTAACATGGGCCAATAAAGCTCTGTTTTCTTCGCCATATGCTGTTTGGGAGTGCTGCTATTCTTTAAGTATTGCATCGATGGATGAGGTCTGTGACTGGGACCCCACTTCTTGCGTGCACCACTACCTGCTATATATGAACTACTGAGGTTGTGCTGCCTACCTTGTGTTTCTATCTATCTACATCATATCTATCTCATACATCTATCTATCTCACATCTATCTCCTATCTATCTCATATCTATCTATCTACATCATATCTATCTCATACATCTATCTATCTATCTATCTATCTCCTATCTATCTATCTCATATCTATCTATATCATATCTTATATCTATCTATTTATTATCTCACATCTATCTATCTCATCTATCGATCTATCTATTAGTGTTGAGCGGCATAGGCCATATTCGAATTCGCGAATATTCGCGAATATATGGACGAATATTCGTCTTATATTCGCGAATATTCGCATATTCGTTATATTCTCGTTTTATTTTCGCATATGCGAATATTCGCGTATGCGAAAATTAGCATATGTGAATATTAGCACATGCAAGATTAACATGTGTGAAACTTCGCATATGCGAAAATTAGCATATGCGAATTTTCGCATATGCGAACTTTAGCATATGCGAATTTTAGCACGCCAGTCTCACACAGTAGTATTACAGCCTTCTTTACACCACACAAGCTGGAAGCAGAGAGGGGTGATCACTGTGATGTGTACTGTGAAGAAAAAAAAAAAAAAAAAAAACGAATATTCGTAATTACGAATATATAGCGCTATATTCGCGAAATTCGCGAATTCGCGAATATGCGATATTCGCGAATAATATTCGAATTGCGAATATTCGCGAGCAACACTACTATCTATCTCATATCTATCTATCATCTATCTATCTCATATCTATCTATATCATATCTTATATCTATCTATTTATTATCTCACATCTATCTATCTCATCTATCGATCTATCTATCTCATATCTATCTATCATCTATCTATCTCATATCTATCTATATCATATCTTATATCTATCTATTTATTATCTCACATCTATCTATCGATCTATCTATCTCCTATCTATCTATCATCTATCTATCTATCTATATCATTTTTATCTATCATCTATCGATCATCTATCTATCTCATATCTATCTATATCATATCTTATATCTATCCATCTATTTATTATCTATCTCTTATCTATCTATGTATCTCCTATCTATCTATCTCTCATATCTATCTATCCATCCATCTATTTATCTATCTAATTCCAGAAAGTTAGGCAGCACTTGTAGACAGGGGCGGACTGACAAGCCGGTCCATTCGGGCCGTGTCTGAAGGCCCGGACGGGGGAAAGGGCCCGCTGTCCGCCGCCTGCCACATAAAATACATTTTTTTTTAAATCTAATTGCCCGGCACACACCCAGACCCGGAGAACGCTGCTGCTGGCTGCTGTTTGGCATTTCCCAAACAGCCACGGCAGCCATGTAAGAGAACCGCAGTGGCTGCTTGGGAGATGCGCTTTGAACTCCGGCGTGACGCTGCGGCGCGTGAGGTAAGGTCAGCGCCACGTCGGACCTCACTGTGCGCCCGCCGCCCTGCTCGCTCGCTCGCTTTCTCGTACAGGGCCCACTTGTCCTCAGGTACAGAACTCCGCTTTTCCTCAGTGTACAGAGCCCCGCTCGTCCTCAGTGTACAGAGTCCTGCTTGTCCTCAGTGTACAGGGCTCTGCTTGTCCTCAGTGTACAGAGCCCTGCTTGTCCTCAGTGTACAGGGCCCTGCTTGTCCTCAGTGTACAGAGCCCTGCTTGTCCTCAGTGTACAGAGCGCTGCTTGTCCTCAGTGTACAGAGCCCTGCTTGTCCTCAGTGTACAGAGCCCTACTTGTCCTCTGTGTACAGAGCCCTGCTTGTCCTCTGTGTACAGAGCCCTGCTTGTCCTCAGTGTACAGAGCCCCGCTTGTCCTCAGTGTACCGAGCCCTGTTTGTCTTCAGTGTATAGGGCCCTGCTTGTCCTCATTGTACAGAGCCCTGCTTGTCCTCAGTGTACAGAGCCCTGCTTGTCCTTAGTGTATAGAGCCCCGCTTGTCCTCAGTGTACAGAGCCCTGTTTGTCCTCAGTGTACAGAGCCCCGCTTGTCCTCAGTGTACAGAGCCATGCTTGTCCTCAGTGTACAGAGCCGTGCTTGTCCTCTGTGTACAGAGCCCTGCTTGTCCTCAGTGTACAGAGCCCCGCTTGTCCTCAGTGTACAGAGCCCTGTTTGTCTTCAGTGTACAGGGCCCTGCTTGTCCTCAGTGTACAGAGCCCTGCTTGTCCTCGGTGTACAGAGCCCCGCTTGTCCTCGGTGTACAGAGCCCTGCTTGTCCTCGGTGTACAGAGCCCTGCCGAAGAAGTGCTGTGATCTCTCTGCCAGCTTTCTCAGTCGGCATCTGCATGGACACATAAACAGGCTAGCCTGGCCAGGTGGCTTATAAATTGTTTAGTTGTATGTATCTTCTACCTGCCTTTCACCGCTCCCCACATGATGGAACAGTCTGACTTAGTTATATGTGAAATATAACTTATATCTCTGACTGTGCCATCATGTAGGGGGTGGTAAAAGGCAGATAGAAGATGGAGTAGGCTTCCCAGCAGCACAGAGTATTTCAGACAGTCTGCCTCATTACAGTTCCCTCCAGAAATACTCTGTGCTGCTGTGCTATGTCTGTAATAAATCTCACCCAAGCAGGAGACAAAAAAGGTAAAGTGTGTGGCTTATAAATGGACTAGTTGCTATTTTCTACCTGCCTTTCACCGCTCACTATATGATGGCACAGTCAGAGATGAGTTATATATCTGACTGTGGCATCATGTAGTGAGCGGTGAAAGGCAAGTTCTCCTGTGAAAAATGTTTATTTTTTTATTTTTTTTTATTTTTTTAAATCAACTGATATTTAAATTATTTCTATTAATCCTTTCAGTACTTATTAGCAGCTGTATACTAAAGAACAATTTCTTTTCTATTTGGGATTTCAGACCACAGTGCTCTCTACTGACACCTCTGACCATTTTAGGAACTGTCCAGAGCAGAAGAAAATCCCCATAGCAAACATATGCTGCTCTGGGCTTTTCCCAAAATGGACAGAGGTGTCAGCAGAAAGCACTGTGGTCATGACAGAAAAGAAATCCCAAATAGAAGAGAATTTCCTCTGTAGTATACAGCAGCTAATAGGTACTGGAAGGATTAAGAATTTTTAATAGAAATAATTTACAAATCTGTTTATCTTTCTGGCACCAGTTGATTTAAAAAAAAAAGTTTTCCACCGGTGTACCCCTTTAAAGGTGAGTGGAGACTGGAGCCAAGTTGGACTGGTTATCACAGACAGAGATCCCAAGTTGGCACAAAAAGGAGGAGTTCAGTGTTTTAATGTACTTGGGGGAAGATTCATCAAAACCTGTCCAGAAGAAAAGTTGCTGAGTTGCCCATAGCAACCAATCGGATCATTTCTTTCATTTTTGAAAAGGCCTCCGAAAAATGAGAGAAGCAATTTGACTGGTTGCTATGGACAACTTTTCCTCTGCACAAGTTTTGATAAATCTTCCAATGTAGTTAAGGTGATTGGCATTGCCTTCCCTGAAAGTACCCCATAGCCTCAAGCGCACTGCACCCCCTATTCCTTTCTATGGCAAATATTCATATGCATACTGGGCGGGAATAGGGGTGGGGCAGAGGTGGGATCAGGGGTGGAGTCTTGCTGGGGGCCCTT
This sequence comes from Hyla sarda, assembly GCF_029499605.1. Taxonomy (NCBI): domain Eukaryota; kingdom Metazoa; phylum Chordata; class Amphibia; order Anura; family Hylidae; genus Hyla; species Hyla sarda. Next base: position 44,919,946 of record NC_079200.1, read on the forward strand.
GCTTTATTTGGTCCGGGGGCCCTGGGTGGTGTCAGTCCGCTCCTGCTTGTAGATGTATTTCTTGTAGGTGCAAGCTAAAGCTGGAGTTGGTCCCAAGAGTCCCAGATAGATCCACTTGAAAGAAGGTAGCAGCACACAAATCAGGGTGAAAAGTGTATGGCTTTATTCACCAAACATCAGAGGCGACGATTCGGCTGTCTCACACGGCCATTGTCAAGCAACAAGTGGTATAAAGTGTGTGGTATAAATAGTTTACAAGACTCATTAACATCCAGTGCATATTTGAGCAAATGATATTGAATATACAGTCATTGTGTAAAATAGGATTACATATCCGGGGTTCATACATACACAAATAAACACAAGTAGGGAACCTACGTTATGTAAAGGTAAAAAAAATACGTGAGAAAACATAATAAAATCACAACTGCGTATGAATTACAGCTATTTAATGTGCAAGTGTACATAATTCATACATGTCAACAGGTTTCTCCAAGTTGAACGCTCCGTCATACAACGCTGCTGGAGTGTATTGGCATTCCCGGCAGTCCACCGGAACTGATATCGGTATTGAAAATAGATACACACGTTGTGCAAACGCGCACTCAGGTTGTCAGGTCCGCCAGCGCCATCTTGTAAAGCTGGATTTATCAACGCATTGTGGGTGGTGGGGGCGCACACTTGATCTGGGCGTACCTCTCCGCAATTCACGGGGGCGTGTACTCGTCTCCGTGGTGCGGGGGACCTGGTGTGGTGTCTCCCTGTCCGTTTCACTTGAGTGCGCTCATGTTTCTGGTGGCGTCCTGGCATCTACTCACTCACCTTTGCTTCTATATAAATTGATTGCTGTGGTTCCATTTTGTGTCTTCAATTCACTACCCGGCATGTAGACACGTCCTACATTGGTCCTAAAAAATATATGTATATAATTCCCAATCCAGGCAGCTGTGGATGGCAGATGGTCGTTTCAACGTTGTTCTACATGGCTTCACGTACGACACGGTCCCTCCTTTCCCTGAAACACCAAGAAACAAAAATTAAGAATAACAATTTGAAAAAAAAAATTTCTACCAATGCCTATACAATTCAGAGGCGGAGCAGAAATACTTAAGAGCACTCGCAATATACATGTATTATAAGTTACATATTTTATGGTTAATCTTATACATGACATTTAATCCCCGAGGTTTTAAAGCCTGGAGTGTATAGATCCATTCAAGTTCTCTCCATTTCAGGTGACCCACCCTTTCCCCACCTTTTTTCAGGGGGGGGGGGGGGGGGATATGGTATCAACATGAAACGGAGGTCTTTTTCTGTATGGCAATGTTTGCTAAAATATTACCCTTGCACAGCAGCAGGCAGTTGATACAGGATTTAAAACAAAAAGGAGAGGTGCTCTATGTGGAGGATAACACGTGCTGGGTATAATAGAAATTGGAGGGGGTACAGGTGGTCTCTTACCCGCTCCGGTTGTGTACCGACATACACAACAATGGACAGCACGTAGTGAGTATCAGTATCAGTGAGTATACCGGTCTCCGTCTGCAGCCTTCCCATAGAAACTTGAACAGCCAGGTGAAGCTTCGAGGAGACCTGGAATTTGTTGCTCCGGTCAGCAACAATGAAAATCCATCCCACCCTCGAAGCTTCACCTGGCTATACAGGATCTAAAAGGGAATGATCCAGGATTCATTGATGTTATGGAACTCTGACTAGGTGCAGGAGTATATACATCTGCTAAAAATAATGTATCAAGACAGAAAGAAGTTGCACTCACCCGGACTGTAGTATAAATGCAGAGAGATTTATTCTTGCAACATACAGCTTTGAAGGTACGAAGGACACGCAACTAGTAGCCTTCAGTGGTGTGCCCCGCGTCTGAGAGCTGTGCCGGCTCTCACTCCCCACTATGGATTTGTAATCCTTCATACCTTCACGGCTGTATGTTGCAAGAATAAATCTCTCTGCATTTATACTACAGACCGGGTGAGTGCAACTTCTTTCTGTCTTGATACATTATTTTATGTGGAAGCTACACCTATATTGGAATGTTTGCACCCAGAAGACTGTGTTCAGCTGTTGTTTGCACCAATTAGCCATCTAGAGCAGTTCTACAGGACTAGCTATAGTAGTCAGAGCAGTGCCTGGTATATCCATTCTACAAGTTTGCCGTATATACATTTGCCCTCACCAGGCGATCCTTGAGATTGCCAGACCTCCGATATGCCATCATGGGGGATTTTCGAATTCTTCAACCCTCTCGAAGCCATCCCTCAGGATGTGCCAGTGCTTCCTCAGAACACTGGTCAGCCTGCCTGAGAGCTCCAAGAGGGTGGAGACAAAAGTAACTCTAGGGACTGCCACTTTTTTCTTTTTCTGCGTAACAGTATATCTATTTTGCGTAAGCACTGCATTTTTGCTTGACAGTAGCCATTTCTTGGGGTAACCACGCTCCAGGAAATTAGACATCATCCTGTCGAGCGCTGGTTCCAATTTGTTCTCTGTGCTCACTATCCTATTTGCCCTCAGCATTAGACTAACAGGCAAAGAGCGTAGTATTGGTTTTGGATGATAGCTATCGTACCTGAGGACAGAATTAGCATAGGTGGTTTTAACATATAGATCTGTGATTAGACAACAGCCATCTATTTGCACCATTGTGTCTAAAAATTGTACCAAATTTGAACAGTATGTTAAGGTAAATTTTATATTGGGGTGCACACTATTCAGGTATTCATGGAACGCCAACAACTGCTCCTCACCACCCACCCAGAGGAGAAAGATGTCGTCAATGTATCTCCACCACTCCAGCACATGGCTGAAGTGGTGGGACACATAGACGCTCTCTTCCTCGAGGTGGGAGACAAACACATTTGCATAGGTTGGCCCTATAGCGGTTCCCACACACTGTACATAAAATTGGTCATTAAACTTGAAGTAGTTTTTCTTGAGGGCCACATCCAATAACTGGATAATGAACTCTGTTTGTTCTGGAACTGACACAATGACTGTATGTTCAATAACGTTTGCTTAATTATGCACTGTATGTTAATGAGTCCTGTAAACTATTTATACCATGCACTTTATACCACTTGTTGCTTGACAATATCTGTGTGAGACAGCCAAAACGTCACCTCTGATGTTTGGTGAATAAAGCCATACACCACTTCACCATGATTTGTGTGCTGCTACCTTCTTTCAAGTGGATATAATTATCTATCTATCCATATATCTATCTTATCTATTGCATATCTCATATCTATCTATCTATCTCGTATCTATCTCGTATCTATCTCATATCTATCTATCTATATAACTCATATCTATCTATCTATCTATCTATCTATCTAAAAAACCGAACAGGAGAGCAGCACATCCAGGTAAGGAGTAGCTTGGTGCAGAGCAGCGTCCAGCACAGGTTTGGAGCTGGTGTAGATACAAGCAAAACAAAATATGCTGCAGCACTCAGATGATAGTGAACAAATGAAGTAGCTTTATTCCATTCCAAATAGTGCAATGTTTCAGCTGCCCATGCAGCCTTTCTCAAGCACAAGTGACTTGTGCTTGAGAAAGGCTGCATGGGCAGCAGAAATGTTGCACTATTTGGAATGGAATAAAGCTACTTCATTTGTTCACTATCATCTGAGTGCTGCAGAATACTTTTGTTTTGCTTGTATCTTTCTATCTATCTACATCATATCTCATATCTATGTACATCATATTTAACTTTCTGGCACCAGTTGATTTAAAAAAAAATGTTTTCCAATGGAGTACCCCTTTAAAATCTGAGTCATTAGTACAATTTTTTCGGACTCTTCGATATTGCCCACAAGGGATTTTATAAATCCAATAGAATCCAATAGACTGTTCACATCTACTTTTTGAAGGGTGTTTTTGTGGATACGCTCCCTTCCTGATTTAAAAAATGTTTTAGATCTAAGAATATAATGCTGGAATCTGAAATATTTGGAGTAAACACCAAGCCCCAATTATTATTATTCACTTGTTCAATAAACTCAGTGGCCTCTGTTTCAGTGCCTTTCCAAACGAAAAACAAATAAATCTCCTATATAGGAGTATACACCTATCAGACCACTGAGACTCTGCGATGCCCCATATACAAATTATCGAGTCTCCATCGCACAGCCTTGGGTCTGACAGTTTATGATGTTTGATGTTATCACTCCCAGCAGACTGTTAAGGAAGAGAAATAAATTATATCGTATGTGAGCGGAGGGGGGGGGGGGGGGGTCTATTAAGGGTGGGCATACAGGGGCCCCATGAACTTCCATTGCCGAGGGCCCCATGAGGTGTCAGTCCACCCCTTCACCTACCACCCTTCACATAAGTGAGTCCATCCCTCCAATTTTTGTAAATATTTTATTCTATCTTTTCAGGTGACAACACTGAAGAAATGACCCTCTGCTACAATGTAAAGTAGTGAGGGCACGACCTATATAACAGTGTTTAACCCCTTAAAGGGGTACTCCGCCCCTAGACATCTTATCACCTATCGAAAGGATAGCGGATAAGATTTCAGATCGCAGGACCCCCGGGATCTCGACTGCAGCACCCACCTGTTGAGTCTTCCGGCAGCACTGGAGGCTCTCATCCTTACGCCTCACGACCACAGTGACCGGAGATCGTGACCTCACGACTCCGCCCCTGTGTGACGTCACGCCCCGCCCCCTCAATGCACGTCTATGGGAGGGGGCATGATGGCTGTCACGCACCCTCCCATAGACTTGCAATGAGGGGCGGGTCGTGACGTCACAATCTCACGTCACCATGGTCGGGAGCCGAAGCCTCCAGCGTTTCCAGAAGCCGCAACAGGTGGGTGCTGCAGCCGAGCTGACATCTGACATCTTATCCCCTTCGGATAGAGGATAAGATGTCTAGGGGCGGAGTACCCCTTTAAGGACCAGGCCAATTTTATTTTAGCATTTTCGTTTTTTCCTCCTCGCCTTCTAAAAATCATAACTCTTTTATATTTCCATCCACAGACCCATATGAGGGCTTGTTTTTTTGCATCACCAATCTTACTTTGTAATTACATCCCTTATTTTGCCATAAAATGTACGGCACAACCAAAAAAATATTATTTATGTGGGAAAATTGAAAAGAAAACAATTCAGCAAGTTTTGGAAGGTTTTGTTTTCACGGTGTACACTTTATGGTAAAAATGACATATTATCTTTATTCTGTGGGTTAATACGATTAAAATGATACCCATGATATATGCTTATCTATAATTGTACTGCTTAAAAAAAATCTCAAAATTAGTATGTTTGAAATTGCCCTATTTTGACCACCTTTAACCTTCAAATTTTCAGTATACAGGGCGGTATGAGGGCTAATTTTTTGCACCGTGATCTGTACTTTTTATTGGTACTACTTTTGCTTCTGTTTTACTTTATATTAATTTTTTATAACTTTTTGGGAATAAAATGTGAAAAAATGCAGCAATTTTGGACTTTAAATTTTTTTGACGTTTACGCCATTCACCTTACAGGATAATTAACAATATATTTTGATAGTTCAGACTTTTACACACGCGTCAATACCAAATATGTTTATTAATAATATTTTTACACTTTTTTGGAGGTAAAATGGGAAAAACGGATGATTTGCATTTTTATTGGGGGAGGGGATTTTTCACATTTTTTTATTTTTTTCATTTTTTTAACTTTTAGGACCAGATACTTATCCCCTATTCCCGATCAGATACTTATTCCCTATCCTGTGTATAGGGGATAAGTTAGTCTTTGCCAGGGTACTCCTTTAAAGTAAAAAAAAGTGAAAAATGTATCACATCGTAATGTGCAAAAAAGCAGTGTCGTTTCGAGTCACTCCTGAGCGAGTCGAAATGTTGCTGCTTTTTTGCACATTATGATGATAATTATTTATCTAGGAATTATGTATCTATCCTTTGTCAGACAAAATACCCATGCCTGCATAATCGCCATTTACTTATCTCATTATAATTGTAAATAGTTTTGCCTGACAGAAAATTAAATGTTACCAGAACATTTCCACACTGTAATATAACAGGACAGACATAGAATTGGTTCTAACGCTTAAATGGGTATTCCACTGGAAAACATTTTCTTTTAAATCAACTGGTGTCAAAAAATTAAAACAGATTTGTAAATTACTTCTATTAAAAAAATCCCAATCCTTCCAGTACTTTTTAGATGATGTATACTACAGAGGAAGTTCTTTACTTTTTGAATTTCCTTTCTGTCTGACCACAGTGCTCTCTGCAGAGACCTCTGTCCGTGTCAGGAACTGTCCAGAGCAGGATAGGTTTGCTATGGGGATTTGCTCCTACTCTGGACAAGTCAAAATGGACAGAGATGTCAGCAGAGAGCATGTTGTCAGACAGAAAGGAAATTCAAAAAGAAAAGAACTTCCTCTGTAGTATACAGCAGCTGATAAATACTGAAAGGATTGGGATTTCTTTAGTAGAAATATTTTACAAATCTGTTTAACTTTTTGGCACCAATTGATTTAAAAAAATATGCTTTCCAGTGAAGTACCCCTTTAAGACTATGTTAACAAGGGATCAGAGACACTTAACCCCTTAAGGACCAAGGACGTATGAGTACGTTCTTGGTCCCGCTCCCGTGATATAACGCGGTGTCCCACGGTGACCCCGTATCATATCACGGCGGGCCCGGCGTCATAGTGAAGCCGGGACCCGTCCGCTAATAGCGCACGGCACTGATCGTGGTGCCGCGCGCTATTAACCCTTTAGCCGCGCGCTCAAATCGCCGAATGACTGCTCAGTGCCTGAGATCCAGGCATGAGCAGTCATGCGGCAGAATCATCGATCACTGGTTTCTTATGAGAAACCAGTGATCAATGATAAAGATCAGTGTGTGCAGTGTTATAGGTCCCTATGGGATAACAATGATCAGTGTGTGCAGTGTTATAGGTCCCTATGGGAGTTATAACACTGCAAAAAAAAGTGAAAATAAAAGTGAATAAAGATCATTTAACTCCTCCCTTTATTAAAAGTTTGAATCACCCCCCTTTTCCCATAAAAAAAAATTAAATAAAAATAAACATATGTGGTATCGCCGTGTGCGGAAATGTCCGAATTATAAAAATATATCGTTAATTAAGCCGCACGGTCAATGGCATACGCGCAAAAAAATTCTAAAGTCCAAAATAGTGCATTTTTGGTCACTTTTTATATCATGAAAAAATGAATAAAAAGCGATCAATAAGTCCTATCAATGCAAAAATTGTACCATTAAAAACTTCAGATCACGGCACAAAAAAATGAGCCATCATACCGCCCCATACATGGAAAAATAAAAAAGTTATAGGGGTCAGTTTTTAACGTATTCATTTTCCTGCATGTAGTTATGATTTTTTCCAGAAGTACGACAAAATGAAACCTAAATAAGTAGGGTATCATTTTAATCGTATGGACCTACAGAATAAAGATAAGGTGTCATTTTTACCGAAAAATGTACTACGTAGAAACGGAAGCCCCCAAAAGTTACAAAATGGCATTTTTTTTTTCAATTTTGTCGCACAATGATTTTCTTTTCCATTTCACCGTAGATTTTTGGGTAAAATGACTAATGTCACTGGAAAGTAGAATTGGTGGCGCAAAAAATAAGCCATCATATGGATTTTTAGGTGCAAAATTGAAAGAGTTATAATTTTTTAAAGGCAAGGAGCAAAAAACGAAAGTGCAAAAATGGAAAAAAAAAACGGTCCTTAAGGGGTTAAAGGGGTATTCCAGGAAAATACTTTTTTATTAATTTTTTTTATCAACTGGCTCTAGAAAGTTAAACAGATTTGTAAATTACTTCTATTACAAAAACTTAATCCTTCCAATAATAATCAGCTGCTGAAGTTGAGTTGTTCTTTTCTGTCTGCCAACAGTGCTCTCTGCTGACATCTCTGCTTGTCTCGGGAACTGCACAGAGTAGAAGAGGTTTGCTATGGGTATTTGCTTCTACTCTGGACAGTTCCCGAGACAGAGCAAAAAAAGGGAGAAGTACACCATGTAGCGCACACCCAATCAATGTACAAATTTTTTTTTATTAGAAAATGCATAAATCACTTTATACAACAAGAAACCCCCATACAAACATTTAAAAGAGGCATAAACATACACCCTAGACAGGTGTCATCAGAGAGCACTTAGACAGAAAAGAACAACTCAACTTCAGCAGCTCATAAGTACTGAAAGGATTAAGATTTATTAATAGAAGAAATTTACAAATCTGTTTAACTTTCTGGAGCCAGTTGATATCTAAAATAAAAAGTTTTTTTTCCTGGATAACCCCTTTAAATTGGTTATCCAGCTATTAAAAACATACTCCCTATTCACAGGGGGGGTCTGACCTCTGGGATCCCAGCGATGTCCAGAAAATAGACTATAGGAGTCCTTCTTGGTTATGTGCACAGCGCTTGAACAAAATCAGCTTAGCACGCACTTGATCTAATAATTGATGGCTGTCTGAACACCAAGGTCCCACCAAATAAAACTTTTTGACATGTCTCTGCAACATGTTAAAAGACTTTTAAAGTAAAATTATCCATTTAAACAGGGTTTGTGGCATATCAATGATGGTCAGACCAGCTCCACAGGAAGTAATCCGTTTAATAGGCCTTTGTGGCAGCCAAGACTGAGCTACTGTTAAGGCCTGCAGGCTGTAAAATAAGAGTGCTGGGGAAATTAATCAATGCATTGCTACAATATTGCCAGCAGTACACACACTGATACTTCCTCCCTTACTTCTCTTGCCAATCACAACACATGACAATATCTGCTATGCCATGACATAGTGTTGGTGAAAGTGAACTGAACCGGTTGGGAAAACATTTCGGCGCATGCGCTTTGCCGAGAGAGCGCTGTGCTCACGTTACTGGAATCCACGTCACTAAGATGTGGTGGCGGATCTAGTAGGTGACAGAGGAAGATAGAGGGAGATAGAAGCAGCTAGCCGGTGGGGAGGGGGGGGGGGGGGAGTGCAGGCCTTCCATTACAGTACAACTGGTCCTGCTGGGTCTGTGGATGGAAACCAGTCTACGTCCTCTCCAGTTGTTGTTTTGCAACAGATGTAGGCACTCTGGTTGGAAAACACTGCTCTAATGTGATTGTTTAACTTGTCCTACAGTTTTACTACTGCAGTAAAATAGTTGCAGAGGACTGCTTAAGTGACATGTGCTCCAGAGTATGAGCCAAGATACTGACATTGTGCACAAAGCAATGGCACATGTATGGACCATGAGGAAAAGATACAGACATATCCATGCAACTTCGATAGAAGTTTATACATCTGTATCAGCTCCATATTGTCTTAGACTAGGTTTACTTTGCTGTTCACATCCAACCCCTTAAGGGTCTTCTTTTTTTTTTTTAGCTTTTTTTTTGCCGATCAGACCCTGAAACAGGTCGGATGCAAACGACTACTGCCGGGTCCAGACGGCCCCCATTCAATTGCATGGGGTCCGTTGGTGACCCAGTTATTTTACAGGATTTTAGCACAATTTTTTTCTCCGCTAACTTGACGGAACTGACGACAGAGCTCCACCTAATGGCAGTGTGAACGAGGTCTAAATTAACTGCAATTTCACAACAGATTTTAATGTGTTGTCTAATCTGAGCATGTGTCAATAACCTACAAAACACTAAGGCTTGGTTCACATTGCAGAATCCTAGGACACCCTGTGACATTGCCGTCTCCATAGACGAAGCAAGACCAAGATAGTTCTTTCGGTGATGGAATTTCTGACATTCGGCAATGTGCACTGTGCAGTGGAATCCCATTGACAGTCAATTGGATTCTGCTGCACCAGAATTTCTGAGCTGAATTCCGCTTATAAATTCTGTAGTCTGAACACAGCCTAAAAAGACAAGAGTATGCAAGTGTGTAAGCCTGATGTTTTACAAGCAGAGGGAGACAAAGTCCATTTAGCAGTTTTGCTGGAGCTGTAATATAACCTTTCCACCACTAGGGACATATCCAGTACCTGTTCTGCTTTACAGCTATTGTGAAAGACTGTGTTCAGTTCTCAGCAGTTTCACTGTGAAGTGCAGGGGGTGAACATTCCATTTTTGGTAATATAGTCCAAAAGAGGTTCTTACAATAATTTTAAATTTTTACTAAAAAATATGAAAAACATTCTATAGACTACATACTGTATATGTCCCTAGATATATCTAATATCTAATACTGGCTTCACATGGCATATTTTCCTTTTGGAAAAAAATGGCGTGGAATTCCTGGTACAGGACCGCATACGGCTGGGGGGAGCTAAAACCTTGCGCTCCCGTATCCCTGCCGTATGCCCATATGTAATTAATTTCAATCAGCCGACCAGAGGAAGACGCTGGCTCCGGTCGGCTCATTTTTGCCCTGCATGCGGTTTTCCACCGCACCTCAAACCATGGTTGACCTTCAAACCGCATACAGGCAAGATTGAGCTGACCGGAGTCAGCGTCTCACTCTGGCCGGCTCATTAAAATGTATTACATACGGGCGGCATACCGCAGGGATACGGGAGCGCAAGGTTTTAGGCTGCATTCACATTTCGTTTTTACATCATGGGTGCCGGAGGGGCAAACCAGGCTCTCCCGTACCCCAGCCGGACCAGCGCTGAACTCCATTTACTTTAATGAGCCGACCGGAGTCAAACAGTGACTCCGGTCGGCTAATTTTTTACCTGTATCCAGTTTTGTGACCGTTTTACGGATCAAAAATGAGCCGACCGGAGTCACCGTTTGACACTGGTCGGCTCATTAAAGTAAATGATGTTCAGCCCTGGTCCGGCTGGGGTATGGGAGAGCCTGGTTTGCCCCTCCCCCAGCTGGATCTGGTACCCGTAATGTAAACACTAAGGGGGAGATTTATCATGTGTGTCTAATTTAAGTCTGTGTTTAGAGCAGTGCATGTGTTAGACATCGGTCTAATTTGCGCCAAATTTACCAAAAGTCGCACGGACTTTGTTAAATTTGTCGCAAGATCTTCCTTCCTCCTTCCCTGGTCTATATTAGACAGAACGTATATCACTCACACCCTCTCCAACTTTAGAAGCTGCCTTGTTAGTTTAAATCAGGTAGGTACTCCTTATAGGGAATTTGGCTGTTCCCCCTTGCTTCCTTAATCCTGTACTCTTCAGCTAATCAAACTTTGTGCATTTCCATTTTATTGCACCTTTTTGAAAGCAGGGGTTTGCTGTCTTGCCTCATGGAGCCCTCTGTAACCCCCTCACCTGATGACTCTCCTCCACTGGCTCCCCTTTCTGGCCAGGGGGAATCTGTTATTGGCAGCAGAAAGCGTAAACTCAAGTCCAAAAATTTCACCCAGCGCGAAATGGAAATTTTAGCTGAAGAGGTTTGTTTTTTCTCTCTATTTTTTAATTTAGTTTTCTTTTCCTTTTTTTTTTTTACCAGTCGTACGTTCTGACCTATGGTGCTGTGGACAGTTCCTAATACGGGCAACAGATGTCAGCAGAGAACAATGTGGTAAAAATGTGAACAACGCAAATCTTGAAAAGCAAAAGGAAAGGTTTTACGCTGCATTATCCATCTGCTCTAAATTCCTATAAGGGTTAATTTATTAACCAAAACTAGATTTACCAATATGTTTCACTTACTGGGAACATTTGATTTTCAATTTTATAAAAGTTCACACCAGAGTAACCCTTTAACATTCCGTTGACAATTAAGGTGAACAAAAAAAAAAAAACATTGGTCCAATTTTTTATTTGACATTTATAGTGTTTAGGGTAAGAGATGAAACACTGTTTAATGAAGATGATGTTAGTTATAATTTCTGCTATAAATATAACACAGTGCAAAAAGACATGTTCATTTATGTTTTTACATCCATACTGTTGGAGTTACCTTTGTAATGCAGAAACATTACAATTAAACATGGTTTATTGCAATGCATTAATTGGACTTTATTTTAACAAATACAATATAATGAACTTTGAAAAAGGAGATGGAAACAAGGAAACTTAGGTCAAAATCCTTACATTTGAAGGCAAAAACATTACTGCTAAGGTATGGCAGAAAGTAACAACCAAACAAAAAATAAAAGGGGATGAGGCACAAAATTAAAAAGTAAAAAGACAATGTTACAAAAAAACCTTGTAGGACCTACAAAATTATACTTGGGAAGACATTTCTGCTAGGTTTGCCTTGGTCTGAAGTTTCCGCGTATATAGGCGATTTGTGACTGTCTCATACGAGGTATGTCGCCCATGATAAATACATGACTATGAACAAATTCAGTCTATTTTAGACATTTATGCTTTCGAGGAACAGAAAAGTTCTAAACCATTTGTCGCAGTAAAGTCGCAAAAAAATTTAGACGAGAAAAAAGAGTCTAAACAGCTTAGTAAATCTCCCCCGAAGTGTGAATGCAGCCTTAGCTCCCCCCCAGCCATATGTGGACCCGTATTGGTAAAAATGGTGACGTGAACCCAGCCTTATCTGCTATTTTTGGTTGTTGCAAAATAAAAAAATTTCTACTTCTGCCACCAGATGGCAGTGTGCTGTAAGAATTCAAATGTTCGAATAAACAGGAGACTATGCGCCTTACATACAAGTGCACTACAGATCTTGTGTGTGTGTGCGTGCATGTGTGTGTGTATGTGCGTGTGTGTGTGTGCGCGTGTGTGTATTGGCTTTCACTTTCACACTTTTGACAGCTGCAGTTATCAGGACAATATCGTATGTTGTGAAAAGTGTAAACTTTTTCCAGAATAGGTAGTAATATATACTGCCAGTCCCATTAGAATAAATGCAGCAATGTGACTGGACAAGTACTAATGATTTATTTTATTTTTTTAATAATTAAAACATGTACTACGAGTCCTATTGCTGCATCATAATGAATTTCGGGTGCTAAGTATCTACACTCGGGATCAGCCTTGATAGATCCATCAGATGTGTACATATACCAGTTGGAAACAAAAATGGCAGCCAAGCGTCCGGTGTTAAGTGCTCATGTGTTACACGCTATGAGCTATTAATCTGCACAGGGGTTAATCAGACACCTCCCTCCCCCTAATTCTTGGGGCTGTATTGAGCCCCTGGCTGGTTGTCCTGCAGTTTGGGGTCTCCCTGGAGACGCTCCCAGCAGGGGTTTTTTCACTTGGGCTTAAGGGAATGCTTTAATTTCACAAATGTCCTGAATATGGCCCAAACCCATCGCGTGAACAGAGGTCACAATAAACTGCAGACAGTGTGACACTTTGAGTAGCCCAGAAAAGGAGAGCGGTGTTGTGGATTTTACAGAAGACGAGAGAGAAATGTCTGTGCCATGTTTATTAGCGATCTCCGTATGGTCCTAAGGGGACACCATACAGCAACATCTTTCTCTTGTAACCTGGCGGTCATCTTCACAACCCATTGGACGTCTGACTGTACTTCCGGCCAATAGAGCTATAAACATTTACAACCATGTATATGGAAAGGCATTTACCTCCAGACTCTTATCTATCAAACATGTATCCTAAGATGCTGCTTAGACATCCTTTTAATCTGTGCTAGTCCAGAATTCTGTGATTTACAGTGATCCCTCAACTTACAATGGCCTTAACATACAATCGTTTCAACATACAATGGTCTTTTCTGGACCATTGTAACTTGAAACCAGACTCAACATACAATTCTATGGAATCTGCGAAACATATCAATGGCTGGAAGAACCGACCAATCAGAATGGATATTTCACTGGTAAAACCCCTGTATTACTGAAGTGTATGCACTGACTGGTGTCTGGTAGCGCCCCCTACAGTACAGGGAGGTATTACATGTTCTGTACTCTTTACCTGTATTACTGAAGCGTATGCACTGACTGGTGTCTGGTAGCGCCCCCTACAGTACAGGGAGGTATTACATGTTCTGTACTCTTTACCTGTATTACTGAAGTACATGCACTGACTGGTGTCTAGTAGCGCCCCCTACAGTACAGGGAGGTATTACATGTTCTGTACTCTTTACCTGTATTACTGAAGTGCATGCACTGACTGGTGTCTGGTAGCACCCCCTACAGTACAGGGAGGTATTACATGTTCTGTACTCTTTACCTGTGCCAGGGTTAGCTACTCCTTTGGACACCAGGTGAGGGCGACTCCATTTTCCTTTTTAGGACACTGTTTACTGTACAGGACCCTGAAGAAGCTCCTGTCCTCTACATAGGCCAGTGTTTCCCAAAGAGGTTGCCTCCAGCTGTTGCAAAACTACAACTCCCGGCATGCCCGGACAGCCTTTGGCTGTCCGGGCATGCTGGGAGTTGTAGTTTTGCAACAGCTGGAGGCACCCTGGTTGGGAAACACTGAAATAGACAGTGATTGACAGTTCCCAGAAGCTCTTGCTTACTTTTATATGTAAGGACTTGCTTTATCTGTATTAGTTATCTACTTATTTATCTTTAAGGGTGCGTTCACACGGAGTAAATGAAGAGTAATTCACGCTGAAAAATTTACGGAGGAAATTTATTTTTTTTGCACGAAATTTGCGGGAAATTCCAGCGCAATTTGCGCGGAATTGCGCGCAGACATGGGGGAGAAAGAATGAAGGTTTTTTCAGCCATTTCCGCGCAAATTGCGTGCGAAATTCCGCGCAAATTGCACGCAAATTGCCCACGAATTCCGCGCAAAAACGATGTCGGGTGGAATTTTTTTTTACCATTGACTTCAATTGATTTCTGCTAGCGGATTCCGCTTGAAGAATGAACATGTTCTTTCTTTTCATTTTCACTAAATTGCTGGGAGTAAGGGGTAATAGGAGAAAATGCCCCCAAAAATTTGCAACTCCATTTCTTCTGAGTATGAAAATACCCCATGTCTGTACGTCAAGTGCACTGTGGGCGCACTACAATGCTCAGAAGAGGAGGAGCGCCATTGAGCTTTTGGAGAGAGAATTTGGTTGGAATAAAAGTTGGGGACCTTGTGCATTTACAAAGACCCCTGTGGTGCCAGAACAGTGGATTCCCCCACATGTGACCCCATTTTAGAAACTCCACCCCTCACAGAATTTAATTAGGGGTGCAGGGAGCATTTACACCCCACTGGCGTTTGACAGATTTTTGGAACAGTGGGCTGTTCCCACAATTCGTGAGGGGTGTAGGTCCATTGTTCTGGCACTATGGGGGCTTTGTAAACACAAGTGGCCCTCAATTCCAGACAAATTTTCTTTCCAAAAGCCCAATGGCGCTCCTTCTCTTCTGAGCATTGTAGTTCGCCCGCAGAGCACTTTACATCCACATATGGGGGGCTTTTTTTTCCTATTTTCCCTTGTGAAAATGAAAAATTTAGGGTAACACCAGCATTTTAGTTAAAAACATTTTTTTCTTTCATTTTCCCATCCAACTTTAACGAAAATTTGTCAAACACCTGTGGGGTGTTAAGACTCACTATACTCCTTGTTACGTTCCGTGAGGGGTGTAGTTTCCAAAATGGGGTCACATGTGTTTTTTTTGTTTTTTTTTTGCGTTTATGTCAGAACCGCTGTAAAATCAGCCATCCCTGTGCAGATCACCAATTTAGGCCTCAAATATACATGGTGCGCTCTCACTCCTGAGCCTTGTTGTGCGCCTGCAGAGAATTTTACGCCCACATATGGGGTATTTCCGTACTCAGGAGAAATTGCTATACAAATTTTGGGGGTCTTTTTTTCCTTTTACCTCTTGTGAAAATAAAAAGTATGGGGCCAGCATGTTAGTGTAAAAAATTAAAATGTTCACACTAACAGGCTGGTGTAGACCTCAACTTTTCCTTTTCATAAGGGGTAAAAGGAGAAAAAGACCCCCAAATTTGTAACGCAATTGCTCCTGAGTACGGAAATACCCCATATGTGGCCCTAAACTATGTCCTTGAAATACGACAGGGCTCCGAAGTGAGAGAGCGCCATGCGCATTTGAGGACTAAATTAGGGATTGCATGAGGTGGATATAGGGGTATTCTATGCCAGTGATTCCCAAACAGGGTTCCTCCAGCTGTTGCAAAACTCCAAACATGCCTGGACAGTCAGTGGCTGTCCATAAATCCTTGGAGTTGTTGTTTTGCAACAGCTGACGGCTCAATTTTTTGGAAACACTGCCATATGATATGTTTAGGGTACATTCACACGGGCGGGTTTTACAGTGAGTTTCCCACTAGGAGTTTGCGCTGCCGCGGAAAATTTGCAGCAGCTCAAACTTGATGCAGGAAACTCACTGTAAACCCACCCATGTGAATGTACCCTGTACATTCACATGGGGGGGGGGCACAACCCTCCATCTGTTGCAAAACTATAACTCCAGCATGCACTGACAGATCGTGCATGCTGGGAGTTGTACTTTTGCAACAGCTGGAGGCACACTGGTTGGAAAACCTACAGTTAGGTTCTGTTACCTAACTCCGTACTTTGCCTCCAGCTGTTGCTGCAGTATTTTGCCTCGAGCTTACTGATTGCCGAAGGGCATGCTGGGAGATGTAGTTATGCAACAGCTGCAGGTATGCAACTACAACTCCCAGCGTGGCGAGGCAGCCGTTTGCAGTTCGTGAATGCTAGGAGTTGCAGTTTTGCAAGATTTAGAGGGCCACGGTTTAGAAACCATTGCACAGGGATCTCCAAACTGTAGCCCTCCAGATGTTGCAAAACTACAAATCCCAGCATGCCCAGACAAAAAACTGCTGAGTGGGCATGCTGGGAGTTGTAGTTTTGCAAGATCTAGAGGGCCAGAATTTAGAGTCCACTGCACAGTGATCTCCAAAGAGTAGCCCTCCAAATATTGAAAAACTACAAATCCCAGCATTCCCAAACAGTAAACAGCTGTCTGGGCATGCTGGGAGTTGTAGTTTTGCAACATCTGGAGGGCTACAGTTTAGAGACCACTGTATAGTGGTCTCCAAACTGTAGCCCTCCAGATGTTGTTAGGCAACAACTCACCAGCTTCCGTAGTCTGCACCAGGGAGCTGCACCTCATCGCCACCGATCGCCGCCGGTAAGTGACCACCAGTCACAGGACAGTTCCCCCGTTCTGCCCGGACTACTGTGGGTGGGCAGTGCGGGGAACCGAACTTTAACCCCCCCGCCCCCGATCTGCTATTGGTTGGTCGCTTCTGACTGACCAATAGCAGGGATAGGAGGGGTGGCACCCCTGCCACCTCACTTCTATCCCTTCAGGGGGATCAGGGGTGTCTTGGACAGCCCTGATCCCCCTTATTTTCCGGGTCACTGGAGAGCGTATGACCCGGAATCGCCGCAGATTGCCGTTCTGAATTGACCGGCGATTTCCGACATGGGGAGGTCTCGGGACCCTCCCAGGGGTTTGCGCGGGGTGCCTGCTGAATGATTTCAGCAGACATCCCGCTCCGGTCCCTGCCCGGTGAGCGTCGGGGACCGGAATTCCCATGGGCGTACAGGTACGTCCTGGGTCCTTAAGTGCCAGGGAGCCAGTGCGTACCCGTACACCCTAGGTCCTTAAGGGGTTAAAGGGGAACGTTTTTGTTTAAATCAATTGATGCCAGAAACTTAAACAGATTTGTAAATTACTTCTATTAAAAAATCTTTATCCTTTCAGTACTTATGAGCTGCTTTATGCTCCAGAGGAAGTGTTTTTCTTTTTGAATTTCCTTTCTGTGTGACCACAGTGCTCTCTGCTGACACCTCTGTCCATGTCAGGAACTGTACAGAGTAGGAGCAAATCCCCATGGCAAACCTATCCTGCTCTGGACAGTTCCTGACTTGGACAGAGGTGTCAACAGAGAGCACTGTGGTCAGACAGAAAAGAACAATTCAACTTCCTCTGTACTGGAAGGATTGAGATTTTTTAATGGAAGTCATTTACAAATCCATTAAACTTTCTGGAAGCAGTTGATATGAAAAAAAAAAAGTCCACCGGAGTATCCCTTTAATGGAACTGAGCTGCCGAACCACACCCAACCTGGAGACAGATGGGGGGCTCTATTTTTCTATTCCTGGATCCCCTATAAATGTACTTTGGACCTCAATAATCTGCCTACTGAATTCCTATATTTTGTATTATTGTGATTAATTGGTAATAGACGATGAAATTGTATCATGAAAAAAACATAACTATGTCAAGGATCTAACATTACATTGTAGCAAACCCTTAGATGTGAGAAGTATAAATGATGATTCCTTACACAATTCCTTAGTGAATAAAGATTAACAAAAAAGTTAAGATTTAAAGGGGTATAACAGGATTTCTTTTTATATGACTATGCTACAGGGGCTGTAAAGATAGTGTAGTTCATAATATAGTGTCTGTTCCTTTGTGTGACGGTTTTCTCACAATTCTTCTGTGATTTTCACCCCAATATTTATTTTTAACAGCATACAGAATGACTGCTGTCTCAGATTTTTCCCAGGTTGTAGTGTGGCCGACACCTGATCTCACTAGTCAGCTGATGACAGGGAGCCTGTCTGCTTCAATGGGTGGAGGGATCGCTTGGTGGGAGAGAGATCAATCTGCAACTAATGCAACAGCTGTAGGTACCTGATTGAAAACCATAGGTCTTTTGAATGGATGCAGGTCATTCATGTTTCAATGGGTGGGGTGGCTGATGTGTGGGAGGGAGGAAAATGGAATTGTGGGATTTGTAGTAAAAAAAAAAGAAAAGTCAAACAGGAAATACCAGTTCACAAAAAGTTAGCCCCCATATTATGGTAATCTCACAACATAGCCATTTAGCCCCAAGACAAGCGCAGATCCTTCCTAAGCATGTCCATTACTGCCTGCCAGGTACCTACTAAAATCACCTTATGGTGGATAACCCCTTTAAATTACAAAGGGGGACATTTTTGTAAGCCTGGGGAAAGGAAAAGCTGACCAGTTGCCCAAAAATCAGGCCTAAAAAAAATGAAAGAAGCGATCTGATTGGCTGCTTTGGGCAACTGGTCAACTTTTCCTTTACACAGGTTTTGATAAATCTACCAAGTGTATTGACCAATAAACTGCTTGTACATAGTACTGGATAACTATTTTAAAATGAAGCTTCCAAGCAGTACAAACAATAGTGTTTATGAAGTTCTGACATGTCACAGTGACATATTAGAAGTTTAGATTGCTGGGGGTTTGGGTGCTGAGACCCCCACTTCTTGCTAAAACAAAAAAGACAGAACTGCTCACCTGAGCTGACCCTGTCAAATTATCATTTAATCTGATAAAAATCTCAATTCCATCCTGTGTTTACAAAGAGGAGCTAGCAGCTCACTGAGAGATCAGTTACATGCTGCCTATATAATTGTATGGAAGGGGGGGGGGGGGGGCGACAAGGAGGCAACTGTAAGTATAATATCTCACCCAGAGACTGATGTACAGCCTGCAGATGGACAAACTGGTAAAAATGACCAAATACAAGTTGTATAATAACTAGAAATAGTGCTACTTATCATGTACACACATGACAGATTATCCTAAAATGACTGGATTGCTTTCCAGATTTCTGCTTGCTGTCATTGAATTGCAGCCACAACAGGTTAGAATCTCCTCTGGTCATGTGATGATCATACAGGTATATGGCTCCTTACTACAAACACAGCTCTGATAACTGAACTGAGCCGTGCCATCCTGGGCGATCATTACATGACCAGAACAGATATTCAGGCTCTGGTAATAAACAATAAGGCTGTGTTCACACATTCAGGTTTTTGATAGCAATTAGTGAATTCAAAACCAAGAACAGATCATAAATGGGGGGCACCTTTAACCCCTTAAGGACTCAGCGTTTTTTCGTTTTTGCATTTTTGTTTTTTCCTCCTTACCTTTAAAAAATCATAACTCTTTCAATTTTGCACCTAAAAATCCATATGATGGCTTATTTTTTGCACCACCAATTCTACTTTGTAATTACATCAGTCATTTTACCCAAAAATCTATGGCAAAATGGAAAAAAAATCATTGTGCGACAAAATTGAAAAAAAACAACGCCATTTTGTAACTTTTGGGGGCTTCCGTTTCTACACAGTAAATTTTTCGGTAAAAATGACACCTTATCTTTATTCTGTAGGTCCATACGATTAACCCCTTAACCCCTTAAGGACACAGGACGTCCTGTGACGTCCCCGCACCCTGGGCTTTAAGGACCAAGGACGTCCTCGGACGTCCTGGTGTTTTTCCGGTCTCTGCCGCGTGCCGGGCAGAGATCGGAACGGCATTCCTGCTGAAATCCTTCAGCAGGCATGCCGTGCAAATGCCAAGGGTGGTCTCGGGACCCCCGCAAGCGATCTTCGGCGATTCGGGTCATTCGGGTCACTTGTGACCTGATGACCTGGAAATAAATGGTGATCGGTGGTGTACAGTACACCGCCAATCACCTGCCGTTGCTGGGGAGCGGTGACAATACTGTCACCGCCCCAGCAACGCTGCTATTGGACGGCGATCGTCCGGCCAATAGCAGAGCAGCAGAGGAGGGGTTAGCGGTCCCTTCCCGCTGCTGCACCCGCTCTCTTCGTTCAGTCAGCGGGTGCAGCAGCGGGAAGAAGCCGTGGATCCCCCTTCGGAGCTCCGGAGCCCCCTCAGGAGCCTTAGAATAGGGACAGCGGATTGCAGGGACAGGTAGGAGTTTAATAGATTAAAAAAGTTAAATAAAAGTAAAAAAAAAAAAAGTAAAAAAAAAAAAATTACCTCAAGTCCTCAAGCCATATAACGCCATGCGGAAAACACGGGCATGGTACTAAAAAGTTGCGGTCTACATGGTACAGGTTGCCATGTACAACTCTTTTGTACTGTACCAGAACGCTGGCAACACAGGGACATTCCTCCAGTACCAAGAAGAAGTCCTAAGGTTCCTGATCTTTACTGACCGGGAAAGATCAGGCCGGACTTTCCAAGGGTCTGGAGTTATAGGCGCCAGGATCGTCCCTGGCCAGCACTTTCCAGGTGTGATCCCCCCCACTGGAAAGAAGGGGCGATCCCAGAAAAAATGCAGAGTGTGTTACAAGAAAGGGATGTGGAGGGACACCACCATTCAGTGTGACACTTGCCCAGATAATCCGGGCCTCTGCATAGGCTGCTTCAGGGAGTATCACACTTCCATGCAGTACTAAATTTTCCCTTTTCATTCGAATTTTCCATAATTTCACCAATGTACCAAGTCCAGAGTACATTCCAAAATATAACCCCCATAAATCACTAAATTGCCCAAAAAAAACCTGAAAAACAAAACAAAAACCTGATAAGGGTTTTTTTTTTTCATAAATGGGTCATAGGTCACTGAGTCACTATCATCGGGGACTTTTTTATGTTGCCTCAAATGCGCGGCGCTCTCTTTCCACCTGAGCGGGTGCGCATTTGAGGCAACAGGTTAGGGACGGCCACACACATCACATTCCCAGAATGATGATTCAGAGCATAGGGTTTGGGGCGGGCATTTGTTTTTTTTTTTTTGTTGTTTTTTTTGGCTATGCTCTGGGTCATCATTCTGGGAACATATCCTGTTTTATTATTTTATGATTTATAGTTTTCTGGCCCACTGTACCCCATATTACGGGCCTCTGTAACCCACCGGTCTACCCCAGTTATGGCCCGTTGTCCCCCATAGTGTTCCCCTATTTTAGGGCTCAGTGCTCCCCCCATTAATGCTCCTTGAGGGGGGTGTCCCACATCCTGGCTGCTATAATAAGCTCAAGGCCCCTGACTGACCTCCCACTCCAAGACCTGGTGTGCACCCGCAGAGCGAAAATCATCAAAAATTAAGGTATATCCTTATTCCAAAGAAATGTATTTACAAATTTTGGGGGGTCATTTCTGCTATTAACCCTTGTAAAAATGTAAAATTTTGGGGAAAACCCACTTTTTAGTGAAATTTTTTTTTTTTTTTTACATATGCATAAGTCGTGAAACCCCTGTGGAGTATGAAGGCTTACTTTACCCCTTGCTACGTTCCTCAAGGGGTCTAGTTTCCAAAATGGTATGTCATGTGTTTTTTTTTGCTGTCCTGGCACCATAGGGGCTTCCTAAATGCGACATACCCCCCTGTTAAAATTTGCTCTCAAAAAGCCAAATATTACTTCTTCTCTTCTGAGCATTGTAGTTCTCCCGTAGTGCACTTCAGGTAAACTTATGGGGTACCTCCATACTCAGAAGAGATGGGGTTACAAATTTTGGGGGTCTTTTCTGCTATTAACCCTTGCAAAAATGTGAAATTTAAGGGAAAACACACATTTTAGTGACCTTTTTTTTTTTTTTTACATATGCAAAAGTCGTGAAACACCTGTGGGGTATTAAAGGAGTAGTCCAGTGGTGAACCCAGTAGTGAACAACTTATCCCCTATCCTAAGGATATGGGATAAGTTAGAGATCACGGGGGGTCCTACAGCTGGGGCCCCCTGTGATCTCCTGTACGGAGCCCCGACAGCCCACGGGAAGGGGGCGTGTCGACCTCCGCACGAAGCAGCAGCCGACACGCCCCCTCAATACAACTCTATGGCAGAGCCAAAGCGCTGCCTTCGGCAATCTTCGGCTCTGCCATAGAGATGTATTGAGGGGGCGTGTCATCCGCCGCTTCGTGCGGAGGTCGACACCCGCTATCTGGCCAGAGAGCCTGGCCCCCATACAGAGAGATCGCAGGGGGCCCCAGCGGTCGGACCCCCCGCGATCTCAAACTTATCCCCTATCCTTAGGATAGGGGATAAGTTTTTCACCACTGGACTACCCCTTTAAGGCTCACTTAATTCCTTGTTACATTCCCTAAGGGGTCTAGTTTCCAAAATGGTATGGCATGTGTTTTTTTTGCTGTTCTGGCACCATAGGGGCTTCCTAACTGCGACTTACAAAAACTGGTATTTACATAGACATATGAGGTATGTGCTTACTCGAGAGAAATTGTGCTACATATATAAGTATACATTTTCTCCTTTTACCCCTTGTAAAAATTAAAAAAATGGGTCTACAAGAACATGCGAGTGTAAAAAATGAAGATTTTGAATTTTCTCCTTCACTTTGCTGCTATTCCTGTGAAACACTTAAAGAGTTAAAACGCTGACTGAATGTCATTTTGAATACTTTGGGGGGTGCAGTTTTTATAATGGGGTCATTTGTGGGGCATTTCTAATATGAAGACCCTTCAAATCCACTTCAAACCTGAACTGGTCCCTGAAAAATAGTGAGTTTGAGAATTTTGTAAAAAAATTGGAAAATTGCTGCTGAACTTTGAAGCCCTCTGGTGTCTTCCAAAAGTAAAAACACGTCAATTTTATGATGCAAACATAAAGTGGACATATTGTATATGTGAATCAAATTTTTTTTTATTTTGGAATATCCATTTTCCTTACAAGCAGAGAGCTTCAAAGTCAACTTTGAATGCCGCGTCCAAAGGGTTAATAGCGCGTGGCACCGCGATCACTGCTGCGCGCTATTAGCCACGGGTCCTGGCTGTTGTTAGAGGCCGGGCCCGACCCGTTTTAGATCGGGAGCGGACTCATGACGTACCGGTACGTCATGAGTCCTTAAGGGGTTAAAGAGTACCTGTCACCAAACTAAACTTTTAATATATTGTTCCTTATGTAATTATAAGACACTTTGCTATTTACTTGCTGTAAAAATTCTCAACCTTTATATGTTTTTAATGTGATTGAAAAAACGGCCACTAGGTGGCTGTGTTCTGTTCCCAAACAGTTAATTTGGTCTCCACCCGAACTTGCAAAAGTCCAAACT